>NC_135370.1:138530323-138845323 GCF_049243985.1 Paroedura picta | reverse complement strand
AACCTTCTTGGAAAGAGAATGCACTTAGCACCTCTACGGTTTTAGGCGTTTGTGACAAAAGTGAAAATGGGGAGCCCCCAGAGACAAGGGCTGTGTGTGTGTGAGGGGGGGGGGTCGATTTCCTTCTATGCAAATCGGTGGAGATTTGTGTGAAGCCTCGACTGAAGAGAAGAAAAGTTTTCGGACAGGTGGGCGAGGTCCCGATTGAAGAAGACCAGAAGGCTGGGTTGGAGGGGGCGGGGGGGGGGAGGTGAGCCCTGGGGATGGTGGCCTGGGGGGGGGGGGGCACAGCGGAGCTGGAAAGGGGTTTGGAAGTGGAACAAGGGCGGCGTGGCATGCGTGCGGCTGCTGGGGAGTGGGGCTGGGCGCGCGGGAGGGGCCCGTGCTTACCTGGTGCCTGGGGCGGCCGACGATGGAGGGGAAGACGGCTCGGGGGGCATCGTCTCCCGCGAAGCCCGCCTTGACCAAGCCCGAGCCATTGTCGCACACAAGGGCGGTGGTCTCCTCGTCGTCACACATCCTGGGACGGAAGCAGGGAGCTGAAAGACACAAAGACCCGCCACGCTCAGGGGAGGGGGCGGACGGGCGCGAAGCAGCCGTCGAGGCCGCCTCGGTCTGCTTTCCCGGGCTCAAACCGAGCTTTCCTCTTCTCCCCCCCCCCCCCCCATCTCCCCATCTCCCCCAAAGGCGGCCTTCTCGCTGGGCCCCGCGCTCTCTTGGCCGCCGCTTCGCCGCTCGTCCGACAGCCCCTCCTGTCCTGGGTGCGTCCCCCGTCTCTCTCCCCCCCCCCCCCACGCGCGCACACCTGCGGCTCAAGGTCGGGATCCAGCCCTGCCCCTGAGGACTTCTGCCGGAGGCCGTGCGATCCACAGGTCGCTTAAGCAGGTCTCTTTTCATAGCCTCGTTTGGTATTAAGCCGGCCCAAATGCCACCAGACCCGTTGCAAGCGACGTGTCGACGGCATTCCCTCCCGACCGCCCCCTCCGTTCCTTCTTTTGCGAGAGTTATCCGCAAAGTTTTTGACGGGCGGCCTTGACAAGGCGTTGCATCGGGGGGCGGCAGAGGGCACGCCGGCTTTTCCAGACTCGGGCGACGGAGCCCTTCCGCGCAGACACGCAACACGCTCCGGTTGCCACGTCTGCTTTTGGACGGCTTTGCCTAGCGAAGGCGCCGCGAGCCTGCTTCACGCACGGAATGCGAATGAATGAATGAATGAATGAATGAATGAATGAATGAATGAATGAATGAATGAATGACGTACCACCCCTATCGCGCCTTCCACGGGAACCACGTCGGAGAAATCAGCCGCGCCGGCGCCCCTTCCCCGGCAAACACTCCCCCCCCCCCCCCGCATGGGATCCAGAATCCAACTGGGGAAAGGGCTATTCCCATAAGCCGATCTCGTCGCATTGCCTTTAATTGGACTAGAACTCATTAAACGCTTCCCCGGACGGAGCGGCCGGGCAGGCGGGGGCGAAGCGGAGGCGCTGTCGGCTGGCGGCCCCCGAGATCTCCCCGAGCTCCGTCGGCGGCTGCGCTACTCACCGGCTCGACACTTACTTGCGCGGGGGTCCGGCGAGCAAGCTGGGTACGGACGCGGCGGGAGCGCCACCCATTTATACGGGCCTGAGTGGCGGTGTCACTCTGGGGCTCCTGCGGGACAGGCCGGGCACCTTGCCCTTATTTGGTCGCCTTCACGCCATTGAGGAGCCGTGAGGCCATTAATGGAGTAAGGGAAGGCAAAAGTCAGCCGGCGAAAGCACTCGGGCCCCCCACAGCCCATGTAAGGAAAGCAAAGGGGGCTGCAGTCACCCAGCAAAGGGGATGGCCAAATAGGGAACCCTCTCTTTAACCACACACACAACATAATCACGCATACCCCCTTCTGGAGGCAAAGGGTTTTTTTTATAAAAAATTCAATGAATGGAAGGAAGGGGCTTTTCCCATCTTGGCCGGCTAAAGAATCTCAGAGCCCTAGAAAGATCAATGAATTAAGCCCTGGCTGCCAGCGTGTCTGCCATGTGTCACTGCGGAGGGAGAGACAAACAACTGGGCAAAGTGGAGGCGAGATTTCAAAAGGCAGCGACGCAATTCCTTAAACAAACAACAGATCTCCCCCCCCCTCAAGAAAAGAACACCCCTTGAATCTGTTTCAATCAAGCCATTGCTTTCAATGGACCATGCTAGCTATTAGGCATCTCCCCCACCCCCTTACCATCATTAAAACTGCAATCCTTAAAATGTTCTCCTCTGAGATTTTCCCTTCTGAAATTATGTTCTACAAATGGATGCTTCAGGAAAATTCAGTAAGGCGTCAGTTTGGTTAATATGAATGGGGGTTCCGCCCCTTACATGCAGCATGTTAAGAGATGTGTGGACCCAACCTCTGCCAATGAAGCAGGTACTTTAAACAAATTAATGGGGGATGGCGGGCTTCTCCCCCACTCCCTCGGCAGCTGAATGGCACAGATTGCCTGTTGTGAAGGAATGCCCAAGCCCTGCTCCAAATATATAGCAACGGCACATAGTGTGACATTACGTCCCGTACAGAGTAGATCCCACTATTTAAGCGGCAGTCCTAGTTGGAATTTGGGGCTTTTCAGTTTGTGAGACGCTGGTTTATTTGTGGGGGTGACAGAGATAATTTTTCCTCCTATTTCCGAAATACTAGAAGGTGCAGGTGCTCCAAGAAGTTAATGAGTCTTCGATTTGGGACAGACAAAAAGAAGTAATTCTCCAAAAAGTGATTAACTCGAAGCATTCGCTGGTGGAGTGAGCAGTGGTGTTCATTAGTTTAGCTGGCTTTAAAAGAGGATTAGACAAATTAAGGGAGGAGAGGTCTCTGCCCTGACCCAGGCTAGTCTCATCTCACCATATCTCAGAAGCTAAACAGAGACAGGAGACCACAAAGGAAGCTCAGGGTCACAATTCAAAGGCAGAACATCTTTGGCCTTGAAAAATCTACAGGGTCGCCATAAGCCTGCTGGGACTTAATGGCACTTTCCATCATCAGGTCTCTCATACCACAATAACTACATGGAACCTCCATGTTCAGAAGAAGACTTTCTGAATTCCAGTGATACTGGAAGGACAAGTGGGGGGCTTGGCCAGTTCCTTTGCAGTTCCTGTGAGCCTTTCTTTGGTTCTGTCTTTTATTTTGTTTTGTTTTGTTTATTTCTTGCTGGTGTTCTCAATACATTTCTTTAGGAATTTACATATTATATGCAACTGAAGCAAAAATATCGTGGGAAATGCTTTCTTTTAACAGAAAAATAGCATGAGAAAACAGAACATGACACTAAAATAATGACTTAATGGGTTCAGTTTGCAAAGTTTCAGTTTGTTCCTGCTTATTTAGTTGTTGATTGCTGCAGTCCTATTTGTATTACACTGTTGATTGGATGTAAGATCCTGAGGACTTAATTGACTTAGATTATGAAATCCGTTTTCGAGTCCTAGTGGAAAAGGCAGATTATAAATGATGTCACCTTTAGCAAAACAAAAACAAAAAAAGCTGAACCAGCAGAGATGAGAAATGCAACAGAACTGATAGTTGCAATTGTGTAATTCACTAGAGTCCAGCTTTGTGATTGTGTTGAACTGCTGCTTTCCAAGAAAGACACAATAGCTCATACTGTGAATAAAATGCTGTTCTTCTTAAAGGTGCCACTGGACTCCAAATTTATCCTGCTACTTCAGACCAACACAGCTACCTGCCTAGATGCTGCTCTCTAGCTTTTGTTGGTGTTCTATTGATTTTTAGCTTGTTTATTTGTTAATTAAAACATTTATATCTTGCTTTTTCCCATGGACCAAGGCTTTAACAATAATAGTTCAAACATCCCCAACTAAAACCAAAGATGAAATAGCAAGCTCCAGATTCCTCCCCTGCTGACTTGTTGTATGTTTCTAGAATTTGTAGGCTACCTCTAATGTCTGTTTGAAATGAAAAGGCAGGATATAAATCTGTTAAACAAATAAATAATATTGCTTCTCTGTACCTCAGCTCTGGATTCTAGCACATGATGGTATCATTCCTCACATTGTGGCAATGACCCACCCAAAGTAAGGAATTGTAACATCATGCAGGGCAAATGTAGCCACATATTTGATAGCTGGGGTGGAGTTGTTTAGCACATGATTTAATAACTGAATCCTCCCTGTACATCTCAGCCACAAATTCAAAGGGTGGCCTAGTAAAGCTACTGTTTCAGTTTTAGCCTCTCATTTTTTATTTATTTAGCTATTTATATTCTTGTTTCCTCCTCAATGGTGACCCAAAACTGCATACGTTGTTCTCCTCTCCTGTAATTATCCTCCCTGTGAATTAGGTTAGGATGAGAGAATCTAACTAGCCTAACCTCACCTGGCATGCTTCCGTAGCAGGCTGGGGAGTGTTAAAACCATCGGTTTGAAGGAAGGTAAGCACACTGGGAGTTCAATCAACTCTTTATTATGATCTCAGGATGTTGGTAAAAAGTCAGAACTGAACCAACAAACCCCTCAAGAACCCCAACTAAATATACAACTGTGAACGATAGATCTACCTGCCAACGATAGATCTACCTGGGTGGCCCCCGTGGGCCACCCAGAGGCTGCCTTGTTCCCCAGGGCTGGTGCATTTGCTGCCTCGGACTCAGGGGCGGGGCAGCCGCTGACTCGGGCTCAGGGGTGGGGCAGCCTTGGGGGCACAGTAGCCCATAGGTTGGCAGTGGCTGCCTAGGCCCCAGGGGCCTGTGGAGCCACTGGCTGGGCCCTCCATCTTCTGGTGCGTTTTGTGGGCAGGACAACGGACATCACGTCTGTCTACATTTCCATTTGATGAGACACACCAGAAGATGTGTCCCACATCAAAAAATTGAAGGCTGGAGGAGACGAAGACCCAAGATGAGATGGGTTGACTCAGAAAAACAAGCTGCCCTCAGTTTGCAAGCCCTGAGCAATGCTCTTAACAATAGGATATTTCAAAAGACATTAATTCAAAGGCTCACCATAAATTGGAAGTGACTTGATGACACTTCACACATACACCAGTAGGTGAACAGCATGATTACTAAGGAAGAACGTTAAAAAGACATATGTTTTTGAACATACACAGTTGAAGTCTCTTTAAACTTCAGTTAACCCAGGAAGAAAAAGAAGTGCCCTTTTGTATTTTGGCAGGCAGGGAAAAAAGAAGGGTCTGTTGGCTGACATTAATGCGTGTGTTCTTAAGCTGTCCATTTTTTTCTCACTTTAGTGCACTTTTAATTGGGAATGCCTGGCAAAATGTGGAGAGAAAATGGAAACAGCTTGCATCAAACAAATCCATCACAAAACCCCAGCTCTAGTATTAATTAAAAAACGGCAGTCAGTTTTCAGTTGTTGAAACATCCACGTTCATAATTTGTCCAGTGGTGGAATCTAAAAGATCCATCCCAGTCATTCAAGCAATCTTGTTGTTCAGTTAAAATTAGACTGAGAGCAGCAGTTGCTGAGTGGGCTTGACCTGGAATGCAGTGGCCCAGATTGTCAGCCACTGTCCTCCGTTACATGGCAAAGCAGTGCGTCCTCTGGGAAGTCAGCCAGTAAGTTCGCCAGACAGGTGACAGCCTAATGTGAACTATCTGGAAAGTAAAGATGGAATGCTAGAAGGAAAGGGCAGGAAGGCCTAGATCACCACATCTTCCTAAAGGCTCATGCCATAAGGCATGCTGTTTTAGCATTATTTCAAATACAAATTAATTGGACTTTTTAAATGAACCAGTAGACATAACAGACATTATTTTGCATACTGAGATAATATTTTCTTTATATATGAAGATATCAGTGAATAGCATTTCCCAATAAACAGACAGCACAACCTGCATCAGATGCCCAGAGAGCAACTTGTTTGCACTTTCTACTTTCTAGCCATAAATTAACAGCTCTCTCTCTTTGACTCTTCCTCTGCTTCTCTAAAATCATCAAATTGTTCTCTCCTCTCACTGCTGTCTCCTCACAGAGGGATAGCCTTCTCCAAATTAAAAAAGAACCCTTAATTTGAATAACAAATGAGTGATTTAATAAACAAAAAATCCTGTTCTGAATTGAGACTTACTACTTAGGTGTCTCCATGTGCCTTTGGTGTTTGTCCATGAATCCAACTACTCTCACAAACAGTTCTTGAAAAGATGTTGCTAACTACACAAGCACAGAAGCCAGCAGTGCATTCTGTCCAATGTTCATTTTAAAGGATGTGTTCAACTTCACAGGTACAAAGAGAAGAAAAATTACAAGTGACTGTGTGCTTCTTGTCAGCCAGTTTTAATGACCTGACCACGACCACAGGGGATATGTCTGTTCTCTAGTAAATACAGGAACCTGGGCTTATTCTGCATCTCTTGATTTTCCCGCTTTTATTCTTGCCGATCTCCGCCTGATTCGGGCTCGGGCATTATGAGTGATCTGCAACAAACATTATTTCTGAAACGAAACAGCTTTAACATACTTGCATCATCTGCATCACATTAGTTTAAATCGATTACTGACATTCTGACGTACTTCCCACCAGAGTGCGCCTGGATATGTTTTTTTTATTACCGTATTTGTACACTTTTCCATGTCTGTGCTGTCTCAAACAATCTAAGCTCTCAAAACAGAGCTGAACAGCGTATTTACCCGTGAAAAAATTATTCCCCCTTTCTTTCGACTCTGTGAGTCGACCAATCAGCAGGAGATAAACACGTCCATTGGAAAGGGGGGGGGGGTTATCGACCAATCAGCAAGAGAGAACCACGCAGTGTCAGCATTGGAAACGCGAGGGTTGGTTGACCAATCAGCAAAAGACAGTTCCGTAACGTCACCATTGGGGAGGAGCAGGGGGGAGGAATGCCGGTTAATCCGAGTGCCGAGGACATCTACACGTGGATCCTTTGGTGCATCCGGTGCGAATTGGTGGATATTCCGGAAAATAAGCACTCCCTGATATTCCGAGGCAAAGGTACGGTGAATGCGGGTCGAGGCATGACGGTTGCAGATGGAAAATTTCCATCGATGGAAATCAAACTGGAAATCGATTTCAGTGCAGATGGGAGGGACTGAATCGACCTGGGAGTGGAATAAAAGCTCCGTGCAGTTTACACCCTGGTTGTGTTACTTAAGCTGCTAGTGCAATAATATGAAAGCTGCTGAGCTGTGCTCAGAAGGAACTTCACCAGAGAACTCTGAGGTGGTCCAATCAATTTTTCACCTTGTATGTAATAAAGTGAGTTCAAGCAAGGTAAGTATGCCTGATGACCATGTTTGTCTTGAATTTCTCAGAATATCTAATTAATATCATGTTTGTTTCTCTGTGCTACTTATTGCAGTGCACAGACAGTTGAAATTTCTTCCGCCAAACAGTCACACTTGCTGTATGAATGATGAAGGTTATTTCTTTCTCAGAGCTACTAGGGTGTGGGGGAAGTAGCTGTGCTATGTGGCTTGTGTTGTGGTGTTGTGGTGCTGAAACCTTCCTCTGCTGACTGTGTTTAGCTTCCTGCTTCCATGGGGGGTCGAATGCAAACTTCTATGCTTGTTGTACCACTCTGCTTTTCCTTTCTTAAAGTTTTTGTTGACTTTCTGTGACAGCTGTGGATCAGTTCCTGCCTGCTGAGAGGTACCAATTGTCTGCCTCTGTCTAGTCTCCAAGTGAGCATTTTAATGACCTATAAAACTGCTACCTTAAATCTAAGAAGATCCCATCAGAAAGGGTAACGATCCCTGAAAAGACAGCCCCAATTGGATAAAAAAAGAAGTTACAGGGGGACATGCATTTCACATTGAAACCAATGGAGAACAAATTAATATAAAGAATATACAAAGGATCTGAGTAGTGATCCATCTAGGTTTGCATCCTGTTTCATGTATGGCCAAGCAGTTATGGGAGAGCCAACAACAGGCATTTCCACAATATTGCTTTCTAGTACCAGCACTCAGAAGTTTGCTTTAAGGCCCTTCGCTGTTTGGGCCCCATATATCTGATCACCTATCGCCTTATGCTCCCCGCAGAGTCTTGCTTTCTGCAGATACTAACCTGTTGGTGATTCCTGGTCCACAAGAGGTTCATCTGGCCTCAACTAGGGCCCCAACCTGGTGGAATGAGCTCCTGGAAGAGCTAAGAACCCTGCAGGAGCTGTCACAGTTCCACAGGACCTGTAAAATGGAGTTCTTCCACCAGGTCTTTGGTTGAGGTCAGGGTGTGGGAAATTGCAGGGGCCCCTCCACAACCATCAGCATCCCTGGGGACTGGGGCCCTGAGGTGCTGATGGAGTGGGGGGAGATGGGAGGTGGAGGAGAGGAGGTTATTTTTCTTGTCACCAGAGTAGGTCAGGATTTGGTTTTATGGTTTTTATATGTTTTTATGTAATGGGGTTATATTCTTGTTGTAACCCACCGTGAGTCAATTCTGAGAACAGCAGGTAAGAAATCTAATAAATAATAATGAAGAAGAAGAAGAATTTGTTCTTATATGCCGCTTTTCTCTATCTGAAGGAGCCTCAAAGCGGCTGACATTTGCCTTCCCTTTCCTCTCTCCACAACAGACACCCTGTGGGGTGGGTGAGGCTAAGAGAGTCCTGATATCATTGCTTGGTCAGAACAGCTTTGTCAGTGCTGTGGCAAGCCCAAGGTCACCCAGCTGGCTGCATATGGGGGAGTGCAGAATCGAACCCGGCTCGCCAGATTAATAATAATATAAATATAGAGACTCCTTTTAGTTCCCATGGCTAATAGCCAAGGATGTCTCACAGGCCTTAAAACATCCTAAATATCAATACAACATCTCCTACGACTACTTATTACATCAACCAACCAATAATCCACCAAAGCAGTCAGTCTTTCTACTAGGGATAGTCAGCCATTTTTACAAGATATCTGCCTTTATTTAGAGGCATTACACTCTTCATAATGGAGCTGATTGAAGACTGCTGTGCTAAATTCTTTTAAAATTAGAAGCCCTTTGGCATATTCTGTTTGTCATGGCCAATTCAAGAATATTAATGGTTGTGTAGAGAGGGTGACAGGTAAAGCTAGCTGGTAGCAGTCATTCCTGTAACTTTGTATTTCTTAAGTTAATTGTGACCAAACCTATCTTTATTTCAATTAAAAGGGAACAAAAGAGCCAGCATGGCACATTGGTTAGTGGTTTACATTGAGATCAGAGAGAACCAGATTCAAATCTCAATTCTGCTATGAAAGTTCACTGGGTGATCTTGACCCCACCCCTTATACATTGAGCCTAGCCTATCTCACAAAGTGGTTGTGGAAATAAAATAGAGAAGAAAACGGTGTGCATTTTTTTGGATCCTGGCTGGGGAGAAATTAAATAAATTTTAAAAATAAGCAAATAAGCAAAAAATCAGAACTGCTACTTCTGCGTTTAAATTACATTTTCTCATAGTGAAAAATGTACTGCAAAGGGTTAAATAAATCTTACGGATGCCATCCTCAAGTTGTTAATTGGACCAAAATCCTACAATCTCAGGAGCCATACATGGACTTTGAAACTAGAAACTAGAAAAGAGGTAAAATAAACTTTAAGAGATTTTCTATATTAGGGTCGAGGGCAGCAGAAGAGTCAGTGACTTTCTTTTTTATTTGCAGGAGTACCTTATCAGTTCTTGCCCATTCCTGCATCAGACAGCATGCATTAATAAGGGAATGAAATGTAACATGCCCAAACTTCTAGAAACATGGTCAAAAACAATAATAGAGAAATATGAGCCTGAACTGTATCCATAAAGTACAGCTTCAGTCACTCCAGTGGGTCCCAAAATGAAAGATACACACAAAGGCAGCAATTTTATTTATGAAGCTAGAAGGCCTCAGGTACAAATCTTTTCTTCCATGGGAAGAAAAGACAGCTGATAGCTTACTTATGTAAACCAATTTACTTTGAGAAGTCAGTTTTCATGAGTTTTTGTCTCCAAGGGAAACTCTGGGGGCATTTTGTGCATGGATATATATATACAGAAGCATGGTTTTCAATCACTGTCCACCTAGTTATGAAGGATATGTATATTTTGTGCAGCATTCCACTTTCTAAGACAAGTGAATGACTTCTGGCCTCAGGCTAGATTACACTTGCATATATTTTAAAGGAAAACACTGAGAAATATATATATAATCTTTGTACACTTGTAGTCCAGTATATTTAAATCCAACAAAAAGCAGTCCTTCTGCATTTCTTCAAGTACCCAAAATAGTATTCACTTATGAATTTTTAAATTATGTAGTAGTAGAAGAAGAAGAGTTGGTTTTTATACCCCGCTTTTCACTGCCTGAAGGAGTCTCAAAGCAGCTTACAATCTCCTTCCCATTCTCTCCCCACAACAGACACCTTGAGGTGGAGCTGAGAGAGCTCTGAAAGGACTGCTCTGCATGTGGAGGGATCAACCCAACTTGCCAGATCAGAAGCCACTGCTCTTAACCACTACATTGCACTGGCTCTCACACCACACAGACTGCTTTTTTATTTGTATAGTTAAAGGTAAAGGTATCCCCTGTGCAAGCACAGAGTCATGTCTGACCCTTGGGGTGGCGCCCTCTATTCCCTTCCCCAGTCATTAACATTTTATCCCCCAGCAAGCTGGGTACTCATTTTACCAACCTCAGAAGGATGGAAGGCTGAGTCAACCTTGAGCCGGCTGCTGGGATTGAACTCCCAGCCTCATGGGCAGAGCTTCATACAGCATTTCTGCTGCCTTACCACTCTGCACCACAAGAGGCTCTTTTTGTATAGTTATGCCCTGCTTTTTTCCCCAGTGGGAATCAAAGCAGCTTACAATTTTCCCCTTCTCTATTTTATTCTCGCAACAATCCTATGAGGTAAGTTAGGCTTGTTGTAACTGCTTTAATTAACGTTGCTATTCTTCCATTTTTACCTTTAATGATTGTTTTATTTATCATGTTGTTAACTGCCTCAAGCCAGATTGCTGGGTGGGGCAGTCATAAAAATCCAATAAATAAATAATAAGAGAGAGCAATGCCTTGAGGTTACCCAGCAGCCTTCCACGACAGAGTAGAGATTCAAATCTGGCCCTTCTAGATCCAGTCTAACACGAACAACCATGCAATAGGCAGAGTTTGCATCAAACCGTTTTCTGAGACCACTCAAGACTGGTCCACAGACTGAAATGTGACGTTAAACGTTTCTCCACGAGTTGTTTTGTTTATGTTGTGGTTAGCAATTACTTCAGGCTACTGTACAATAAATTGCTCTGACATGATGTTTTTCAAAAGAAATCTCAAAATATTTTTATTTATTTAACTTACATACCACCTTCCCCAGCTGTTGTCATCTATTCTTCAATGGTGAAACGTTTTCATTTCCCCCCCCCCTCATACTTTCTTTCTTTGCATTTTTAGCATGCCACCTTCCTCCCCACAAGGACCCAAAGTATACACAACTTGATTGCCTTAGCAGTATACACATTAAGATGCTTATACCTTGAATAAATCCGTTGATCTTATTGGAGCCCCTAGATCAGGAGTGGCCAAACTGTAGCAGGGGCTCATGGGAACTGTAGTCCATGGACATCTGGAGAGCCACAGTTTGGCCACCCCTGCACTAGACTCCAACTTTGTTCCACTCCTTTATCTGTTAACAGTTTGTATTTATTTATTTGATTTATATACTGCCCTAACCAGCATTACCAGATTACCAGATCCTGAGGAATAACTGGAAATGGACCCTTTTTCCTTCTTTCTGTGGAAATGCACTTTCAGGTACTGGCATAATTCATGAAGTCTCTGATCCAATAATAGGGAATTCTCCAATCAGTTGACTGATACTTTGTGAAATTGAGTTTCAGGACTAGAAAAGTTTTTTCTCCCAAAATAACTAAAAGGAACTATGGAGAATCAGCTACCACAGGAATTCATTCTCCTTATTTCTACATGGCTAGACAAAGTAGTGGACTTAGCAAAAATGGCAAGACTCACTAACATGGTGAATAAGAAACCACCGGAAGAATATGACAAACAGTGGAGTAACTACCTGGACTTTCTTAAGAAAGACAGCAGCAACTGTTAGGTTAGGACTAATATGCAATGGGAACTGACTACATATTTCTTGAGATAATATCAGACTATACTATGTATGGTATACATGTATAGATGATGTATAGACTATGTATTAATAATTACTTATTAGCTGGTCGCTTTTTTCTCTTTTATCTTTCTGTAAATGCTTTATATAACAATAAATAAAATCTGAAAAAACTCTAAAAAAAAAAAGGAATTCATTCTCCTGTAAGGGAGAGAAAACTGCTCAGCTGACTGGAACTCTGTTCAGCCTGGCTCCCCTTTAGCCACTGCCACCATCATCACCACCACAACATGGTGTATCCAATGAAATCCCTGCCTGACCCGTCTGATCTCCATGTCTTTTAATCTGCTACCATTAGAGGCTTGACCTGGGTACTTTCCTACTCTCTTTACTGGGGTGATCTTGAGGACTGATACCTTCAATTGTGTACTAGAGGGATAAGGGGTTTAACGGCTGCTCCTCCTTGTGTCTCAGTTCTCAGAGGGAATCCCAGACTTTTCCCATTGTCCTTAACAACACAATCAAAATGGAATACCGAGGTAAAGGCTTAATCCTTCATGCTTAGGACAAAATGATTAAAGAGCAACTGTGCTTAGAGAAACTATTATAGAAAGGTGTTTTCATGCATGTAAACTGTGCAGACCCAATTATTAAAATGCTAACATGAAATTCTGGGCTTCAGGGGCCTAAGTAGTACACTTTTTTTCTTCAGCGATTGCCACTTTGCAAAGACTGCCCTGATTGTTCAAAGGAGGGTGCTTGCCTTCCTCATAAAAGGACTTCTTTGTGTGTTGGAATGTGTTCTCCCTCAAAGCACTCCGGAGCGATTGTCCTTATTAAAATTCTAAGCCTCCCTATGCACTTGCCTGTTTTGTGTAGGTTGTTATCATTCCACAAGAGACACATTAAGAAAAGTGATTGGGAAGGGAGCTGGTTCACAATATCTCCAGCTGAAGTTGTAAAAGATTTCATATTCTGCAGCCAGCACATTCAGGACAAGAGACCATTGTTGACGACACCACCCACGGAACATTCAACAAGCATCCCTGCCTACATTCTCTCTCCATCTATCTCTCCCTTGCACATATGGGGGGGGGGAGAGATTTGGACACACTGGAGCTCACTATTAAATTGATTAATCCTATATCAAAACCCCAGTTAGCCAACGAACAATTTCTTCCATTAGCTGAGGTGTGTATTCATAAGAATTTTTCAGGAAGAGCTCAAACTGCACGTTTCTTTATACATTCGTGGTTTGAAGGCAAAAATTCTAGGTAAAATGAAAACAGGACAAAACTGCTATTATATTGAAATAAATACTTGTTTAATTTATGAGAGAGCAAGAAAAGATACACACATCTCAACAAGGGGAAATTATGTGGCAAGGACTGAGCCCGCATAAAGGAAGGAACGGCACATGCTGTGTAATCTTGTCTTCAAATCATGGCCCTTCCCATTCTGACATTGGAAGCGCACTGCCTCCCCACGTTTACTGCTTGCAGCATAGATTCACTTATGTCATCAAGTCCTACCAGGGAAATCAAGGGTGACACAAATCCATAAAGGGCTGCCATAGCCACACTTAAGGGCCAAGCAAAAGCTATCAGCACAGCCAGCCACATGACGCTCCAGAACAGACAGCAGAAGCTTGTTGTAGGTTGTTCCCTGACAGCAAAGAGGAAAAAAAACAAAAGGGGGGGGGTTGAAGGTTGCCATTAGAAACATTTTAAAAATCACATTTCAGGCCTAAATTCATGGAGCAATATTCCAAGAAAGAATATGCAGTAACGATATTGTACACGGCTAAATCACATTTAAAAGTTGTGATTCAAACCAAGGTTTCAGCTTTGTCCACAATAACAGACTTCAGATTGGAACTATTTTGTTTTTCATATGTAGAATCTATGGATTATAGACTATCATCAGGATGATCTGCTACCAAACAGACCAAGTAGTCGATAGGCCTGTTCAATGAGCAGATCCACGAAAAGCTTCATTAACAGGACCAAAGACTAAATAAATAGATGAATAAACAGAGTCAGGACACAGGGAAATGCCACAAACTCCCAAGGGACATTAACGTCATCCAGTTCTAACAAACTGGTGATCCCTGGCCCAAAACAAGTGTGTCTGGCCTCAACCAGGGCCAGGGCCTTTTCTGTCCTGGCCCCGACCTGGTGGAATGTTCTGAGTCAGTTCCACAGGGCCTGTAAGACAGAGCTCTTCAGCCAGCCATTTGGCTGAATGAACATCAAGACAACGTTGGTCAAGCATTGATAGAGCTCCCTACAGGGATATCAACCCCTGAAACCAAGAATTAAATGCTCTGGAATGAACCAATTGACAAAACATCTGGCATGATTGATTTAAATTTTTAATGTTTTTTAGGTATTAATATTATGTTAAATGGAAGCAGCCCCAATTAAGTCATTCACTGTTCCCTGCTTTGAGAGGAACTGGAGCGAGTGTGCATAACTGTGGCTCCATCTTGGATCACTGGCTAACTGCTGTTCTATTGGGACAGCTGTTTTCATGTCCAGATATTTTCCATTCATTGAAAAAAGCTGTCTTTTTTGCACCTGCACCTTGTATGGATTTGCAAGCTGGGGGAATAGGAGACTGGGGAGTGTTGGGTTTATATATGTCATGTGATGCCAGCAAAGCAGTGGCAAACTTGAAAACACTGCTAAAGTGCCACTGCACAGTGCAGCACGTGGCGACCACAAAGACAGCAGAGGCAGGGAAAGAATGCACACGCCAGCCTTTCTCCACTTTGGTATCATTGAGAAGCCCCTGAAACATTCTTCACACTTTGAGAAACCCCACAAGTGGTGCGGTCATGAAGAATATGGTTGGGAAGCAAGCTGTGTACATGCCCATCCAGGGGACCTCCTCTTCCCACCCCCTCCAGGCCCAACTTTGGCCATTTGGGAGGGAGGTGTGTGTGGGTTGACATGACCATATATTGTTATGCCACCCGCTAAATGTTTACGCAATTTAAAAATATATGAAAAATTAATTAAGTCCCATTCATTCAGGAAACCCTTCCAGGGCTGTCAAGAAAACCCAGGATTTCATGCAACCCTGGTTGAGAAAGCTTGGCATACACTCACCAATGCATAACTACTGCCAAGCCAACCAAGCTACTGAGGCCTGGTTCTTGACATCTCTGAGGCATTCCAACTGACAGGAAGTTTCAGTTAGAGCAATAGGGTGGGCATGAGTCTGTATCCCACATGTATGTGTACGTGTGTGTACGTGTGTGTGTGCGCGCATGCACAAAAGAGAGAGACTATGGTGTGCATGTATGGGGGGGGGGGGTTGGATCTGCAATGCATTCACTGATGGTCATTCAGACAGGTAGCTCTAAGCCTCTGTGCCAAACTACATGTTATGCTTTACACAGATTTTCGCAGGGGGCAAGCAACCTTATTGCAGCTCCCTGGGGGCAATTCCTGTTTAAAAGCACAATAGGAGCCTGATTTAGATTGATATTGCAGTGCAGGGTGCAGCGGGGCTCCTGTCTTCTCTCTCATGCCTTCCTGAGGAGCCAAAATGGTCTCCAGTGGATGTCTGCACATATATGTTCCAGTTTCAATCTCCACCCAAACTGGGCCACTGCTTTACCTTTACACAGGAGTTGCCACAGGGGATTCGCAACTGCAAAAGGCCTGCCATTCCCTGTTGGTAACTCATCTAAAGTTTAACATGAAATTTGGCCCTCAATCATTCTCCTGTGGGTTGGCCCAAGGTGATTCAGTGGGACTTTCTCCTGGAAGTCCAGATTGCAGCTTACGGTTTATGTCCAAGGGTAACTCCTCTGGTAATCAAGAGAAAAAGTGGCCGTGACCTTACTGAGGGCCACAGTTGGTGCGGCGGGTGAGTGGGGCCAAGAGAGGCATGGCTGCATCTGACCCAACATCAACGTGTGCACTCCACAGTGGTGTGCTCGGGTGGCAGTGTAAGGGGCAGGCTCCAGGAGGCGTCTACTTAAAGCGCCACGCACAGGAACTTGCCCCTTTCACAGCTAGAGAGCCAGGAGACAGCTGCCCACTCTCCTGCCCTGCTGTAATTGTTCTGGTTTCCTGTTTATTTCATCACAGCAGCGGAATAGGGGTACAAGGTGGAGTGATTTATGGGGGACCAGTCTGAGTACTGGGACCCTGGGGTCATGGGTCTCTGTAAGAGACCAGCAAACACTGAGCATAGCCTTACCTGGCTGGGAAGATCAGGAGCTTGAAGCCAGGAGGAAAGCGTGGTTGAATGAAGTGGACACCCAGCAACCATTTAACTGGCCTCCTCCCAGAGGAGGGTATCAGGGGGCAAGGGATCCTTCCTCCCGGCTGGGAGGGAGGGGGACCCAGGGAGCCTCTAGAGCCCATGTCAGCAGCTGGACAGCTGCGCCAGGGTTACTCTATACCTCGTGCCAGGCCAACCCTCAAATCATGTTGGCCTTTTGGTTGCCAAAGAAGACTTGTGTATTGATTGGCCCATACACCACCCTGCCTGTCAACACATCCTTGCTGAGAAATATAGAGATACAAATGTTAAATCTTTAAATCTATAAAGGATGCCATGTTGAAACACTATGATATCCTACATTCTCCTGTTAAAACCCACTCGACATGGGGTTTTTTCACACTGTGTAGCTATTTTAAACTTTAAAAGATATCTGATTGGGTACATAAACTTGAAGGGATAGCTATGCTCTACAGTTGCCTTTAAATTCTTTGACTGCTGACACACAACTTTTCACATATCTAATGGAATATATAAACCATGAATATTTTGCACCAAACCCAAACAAATCTATCCATGTATACTTTGGAGGTGGTGGTGAAGAAGCTGGCAAAAGTTCCTGAGTTGGCTTCTTTTCCTCCCCATAAGCGTCCTCATATGCATCATCAGCTTCAGACATCGATTATCAAACAGGTCCTACTCAAATGCTCTACTAGTGACAACAAAACATAATCAGAGACAAAAATGTACAAATAAGATGTCAGACTTTAAAATGATTCTATGTGAAGTGCAAAATCAGACTAATCATGCAGCTCTTATGGTTGGCAGCAGCTCATAAGGTCTTCAGCAACTAAAAGTATTCTCTCCCACTCCACTCCCCCAGCTCTTTTAACTCAGAGTGGCAGGTATTATATCTGGGATTTCTGCACAGAAAGTATGGCATTGAATGCAAAGGTTCCATTTGGCTGTGACAATGTCCTCTGATACCATGACCCTTCAGCCAGCCCAATAAATAAATCCGGCTCCAAGTGTTCCACCAGCAGAAGACTCCTTGCACTGGCAGAAGGTTTCACTGGCAGAAGGTTTCACTGGTGGTGGAACAGAACCTTTCGATCCAAGTGTCCTACCACTAATCAAATAGATCTTTCCTTATTCCTATATCTAATAGCCGAGGGCTGGTTCCCACATGGATAAAGGCACCGCAGGGCCAACTGTGGTTTCAATTTAGGGTTCCATAAATCTATGGGAACATTCAAGGTTTGCAGCAAAATTAAAATTATTTATTTAGAATATGCAATGTGCTCGATCTGGCTTGGTGGTGGGAAGTGCTGTCAAGCCACAGCCAATTTATGGTGCTCTCACAGGCAACAGATAAGCACAGGTGGTTTTGTCACAGACAGACTCCTGTTTTCTATCCCAAATCTGATAGGTTTCCTCTGTCATGGCCCAGAACATCATTTTTGCTTGTGCCTCTTAGGTCCGGCTCTCACTCAGTGCTGTAACCTAGACTACATTTTCTTACTTGGTAAAATACTTGTTAGCAGCAGAGACAAGATACCTTGATCTGAGCCAAAGTCTGGATGCTCCCCCAGCAGCTGTTGTTCTGATTAGAACACTGTCTCTAGTTGAAGGAGACTTACATGAAAAATAGGTCACAATTAGGATTATTTTGTTTAATGTGGAATGTCCTTCTGAACCCTACAAAAAGTGAAATGAAAATATAGATCCCTCAGAAATATCATGAAGTAACCTCATATAAGATCAGAGAAACATCTTAAGCAAGAAAAATCATCTAACAACTTGGAAGAACCATCCTGGTAAGCTTGCTGGCTTGATATTCCCAGCCATGATGCATGAATCCCCTTTTTACATTTTTAGAAGACACACATGGGACTGGAAAATATTTATCTTATTTTTAACTCCCACCCATTTGGGAAACCCTTCCCAGGGCTGTCAAGAAACCCCAGGGTTTCACGAAAACCTCATTAAGAAAGTCTGGTTTAAACAGACACCAGAGACAGGTCAATTCAGGTGACCTTAAGCCTCCACCCAGAGGACATCCACTCTCTGCAACTATTTGCCATTAACTACCTCAGTGCAGCCACCCTGGACTTACTGGGAGGTCTCTCATCCAAGTACTAATTGGGGCTAACCTTGCTTAACTTTAAAGATTGAGTTAGCCTAGGGATGCCAGCCTCCAGGTAGGACCTGGGGATTCTCTGGAAGTATAGCTCATCTCCTTGGAGAAAATGGCTGCTTTGGAGAGTGGATTCTGTAGCATTATATTCCACTGAGGTCCTTCCCTGCACCAAATCCTGCCCACTCCCAGCTCTACCCACAAAGTTTTCAGGTATTTCCTAATCCAGAGTTGGCAACCCTAAACTAGCCTAGACCATCTAGGTCATAATAATTGGCTTACAAAGGTTGTGGGGAGGGGGGTGCAAAATGTACAGAAAAGCAGAAAAATCATTAAAATTAACAAGCTATCAAAAACCTAGACAGAGTTTTAAAACAGCACAAAACATTTAGTGGCATAAAGTGATTCTCATAGAACAGTCCTTGGGATAGGAACAGATTGTAAAACACTTAAAAATATCAACCCCTTGGTGAAAAGCTTGTGGGGGAGATGAAACATTTTGACCCAGCATCATAAACAAGTGGGGTACAGCCTCATCAGGAAGGGGAAGGCATGAAAGAGGCATTCTGTGCAGAAGAAGGCAATGCCAAACCTTCTCTACTCATCTCTTGTCTTGGCCACCCCATGGCTGGGAGTGCTGTGTGTCAGATGCAACTCAACAGCACATCCTTCTTAATTTTTAATGTGCTTCATTTCTACACAATGTTACCAGTAATGTTGTATAGCCTCACATGCAGTTTGCTTACAAATCTGTCTCCATACACCCACTCATTTTGTGGTTGTATCAGAATTCCAAAGTTATCTCCAGGCTTGAAAAGGTTGGGAATCCCTGGTTTAAGCCATCATGGCTGGACAGAGTATAGACTTAAGCAAAGAACTGAGGTTGCTGATTCTGGAGTCAAGGCACAGTGATAGCACAAAATACTTAAGAGTCAATTTTTGCTTTTGAATTGGCCCTTTGGACTTCAAAGTAAACCCCCATGAGCACAAATTAGTTATCCTTAAGGAAATGACTTACCTAACAAAGATATAGAATAGTTTTGAAGTGTTAGCTATTCTGAAGACATAAGAAAGCTTTTGGGCTGAAGGACTTTGCAAATATTCCATGTGACTCCTCTCAGAAATAGCTTGAAACACACAGGCTATGCTAAACATCATTGTTTCTAAGTAACCAATATGATGTCATATACAGAGGCCATGACACATTATGCCAGTTAGGTAGGAGCTGGTGAAAAATTAATAGAGACCCAGGTGTTGTGATGTTTTGCAAACCCAAATTGGTTTGTTGAATATATGTAGGAAATTATAGGGGGGATTTGTCTGGAAATTTGGGGTTACAAATCATATCTCCTGGCAATTCTGAATCAATAGCTGGGAGATAGATAATAGATAATGATGGTGAACAAATTGAAACCTAATTTAGACAAAATGTACAGCTTACGTTGAATGGCGTGGCACTTCCCCATGATATTGAGGCTCGCATCTTGGTCCCAGCTCTACATCTGGTTATTCAGTTGTTTTGGGGGACCATGGATGTATTTTACCAGCTTCAACACTGGCTCACCAATTGCAGCTGTTCTTGGAAAGGAAGACCAAAATCATTTTGCATCCATCCAAACCCACTAAAGTTAAAGTAACTTTTTAAAGATTTCACCTCCGCCCCCCAATACAATTATAAAATGCTGTTTTTTTCAGGTGAGCCATGTCTCAGTGGTAGAGCTTTTGCTTAGTATGCCAAAAAGTCCGAGGGTCAGTTCCTGGCATCCCCAGTTGAAAGGAGGAGGCAGTAGGTGATGTGAAA
The DNA here is from genome assembly GCF_049243985.1 of Paroedura picta. NCBI lineage: Eukaryota > Metazoa > Chordata > Lepidosauria > Squamata > Gekkonidae > Paroedura > Paroedura picta. The sequence goes on along the minus strand of NC_135370.1, from coordinate 138,825,097 downwards.
GACCTCTGCCTGAGACCCAGGAGATCCACTGCTAGTCTGAGTTGACAGTCCTGATCTTGATAGAGCAATGGTCTGGTGCAGTAGATAAAAGGCAGCTTCATGTGCTCAGATGACCCTAAAAAGCCTACATCAGGAGTCCTCAACCTTTTGGTACATGGAGGCCACACTAGCATGCCCAGTGCCTAAAGAGGGCCACATCTTAAACCAATTGTAACAAAATTATGAACCTACTTATTTAGATCAAAAGTAAACAAAAGGAACCATGGAGACTAAAACAAACGATGTTGCTATTGTCCTTTGTGGAAGAAAGGGACAGGATGAATAGCAGTACATGGTACCTCTTGAGGCAGGAGGAATAGTATGGGTCTGAGGGTGATAGCAGCAGACAAGTAGGTTGGAGGGCCACACGGAAAGAGGTCAGAGGCTGCATATGGCCCGTGGGCCTCAGGTTGGGGACCCATGGCCTAAAACATAAAGGATGAACTGCTTCCAAGAAACCATACATTCAGCTGTGCCGCTCAGGCCCCTTTCCAGATGTCACTCTCTGGGTACTTTTCAATAATGATGCCAAGACTGTGGAATACCATCCCAGAGAGACTCCTGCCTCATATCCAACAGCATTTTTTCATCAGGTTACAGCAGTGCCCTTCAGTAGAGCATCTGGCTTTCTTATTTAAAGGCATTAGCTAATTTCTAACATTTCTGCTCAAGATTGCAGGGAGAAATATCAACAACCTCAGATATGCAGATGATATCACTCTAATGGCAGAAAGTGAAGAGGAACTAAGCCTGTTGATGCGGGTGAAGGAGGAGAGTGCAAAAGTTGGCTTGAAACACAACATCAAGAAAACTAAGATCATGGCATCCGGCCCTCTCAATTCCTGGCAAATAGATGGGGAAGAAATTGAGATAGTGACAGATTTTATTTTCCTGGGCTCCAAGATCACTGCAGATGGGGACTGCAGCAAAGAAATTAAAAGACGCTTGCTCCTGGGGAGGAAAGCTATGGCAAATTTAGACAGCATCCTAAAAAGCAGAGACATCACCCTGCCAACAAAAGTGTGTTTAGTCAAGGCTATGGTATTCCCAGTTGCAATGTATGGCTGTGAAAGTTGGACCATAAGGAAGGCCAAGCATCTAAGAATTGAGGCTTTTGAACTCTGGTGCTGGAGAAGACTCCCACGAGTCCCTTGGACTGCAGGGCGAACAAACCAGTCAGTCCTAGAGGAGATCAGCCCTGACTGCTCCTTAGAAGGCCAGATCCTGGAGATGAAACTCAAATACTTTGGTCACCTCATGAGAAGGAAGGACTCCCTGGAGAAGAGCCTAATGCTGGGAGCAATTGAGGGCAAAAGAAGAAGGGGACGACAGAGAATGAGGTGGCTGAATGGAGTCACTGAAGCAGTAGGTGCAAACTTAAATGGACTCCGGGGAATGGTAGAGGATAGGAAGGCCTGGAGGATCATTGTCCATGGGGTCGCGATGGGTTGGACACGACTTCGCTCCTAACAACAACAACATTTCTGCTTCTTTTCTGTGTTGTTTGCTTGATCAACTCTCTTTTGAACATCCACACTGTGTTTTTACGCTCTTTTGGCTGTTTGTTGCTTTTTTATGCTAGCTTTTAAAAATAGAAATTATTAGACCAGGAGGTGGGGGCATGTAAGCCAAAATGAGGATAAAGTAGATCAGGAGATGAACAAAAGAGGTGGGGCTTTGTACATCTAACAGGGTTGCCAACTCTGTCTAGGGAAATATCTAGAGATTTGGGGTTGGGCGGGAGCCATAGAATCTACTGTGATCCCATACACGCTACCTTCTGAAGATGCCACTTCTTCCATGGGAGCTGATCTCTGTAGTCTGGTGATCAATTGTAATCCCAGGAGAACTCCAGGCCATATCCTCACTTCTCGCTGTAGCTTGAGAGACATGAACACCAGCTCTAGAGAGGGGGAAACCTACCACAGAGAGTAATTGGCTGCCCCGTTGAAGCAACTGGGAGGGGAGGAAAGGGCCAGGCTCCTTGAAATTGGTCTCTCCTTGCAAGTCAACTGGCCAAGAGGAATGACAGCAATAGGAGAAGATGCTGGTCATTAGTCCAGTACCACTAGCAACTCAGCAGCAGTTGTGAACATGGATTTGTGATGAGGTGATTTACTGCAGGATTCCTCCCTCTTCTTAAAGTGCTACATAAGAGCAGCAGCAGAAGTGGCAGTAGAAGGAGGAAACCATCAGGCACCTAAAGGCAAGGAGAGAACATTAGATTAACAACAGTGGTTGCCAAGGTAACTTGTAAGAACTCCAACCTTTTCAAGTTCTTCAAGGGTGATAACAAGCATGTGGGTTAATGGGCACTCCTAGCAAGCATTACATACCTGGACTTACAAAGTGGATTTTTGACTCAAGTTGCTTGTCAGTTTCCCAAGAAAACTTAGCCATGGGCTAAAAGGATGGGTATGGGCTAGTCAGTAAAAGAATAGGACACTTCTTCCAAGGGTGGGAAGGAAGCAATACAGACCTTCGGGGGGGGGGGGCTTTATTAGGACCACTGCTATTTTAATTTGTTGATATATTAGAGAATCAGAGGTTGGAAGTGAAATAGTCCATTTTGAAGACACCAACTTGTGCTCCAAGACATACTCTCCAGATGTGTGAGAGGGCTACAACATGGCAAAATGAGGTTTGATGTAAGTAAGTATAAAATATGCTAATTTCATATATGGATAGATAGGATCTGAACTGGAAGGGACTAACAGGACAAAAATCCTGGAATCGTGGTGGACAGCTCAATAAAAAAAAAGTGTGACAGTGGTGGTCAGGAAAACACATACTGTGCTAGGAATTACTGGGAAAGGATCTTAAAGTCATTGGTGGTATGACAATACATGAAACAATAACATATATAAAAACTACAACTCTGGGAGAGAAGTGTTTAATTTGCTTCCTGGCATTCTGAGGATCATTAGGCCCCTTTCACATTACCTTTGTAAACCTGATATTTACCATTGTTGGCCACTTCCAAGAACAGTGATACAGGGACAGAAGGCTCCCACAGCAAACCATCCTGTTAATGAATCATCCTTGAAGCACTATGGCCATTTCAAACAGTGCCACTTCCCCACCAACACTGCCCTTTTTCACCGCACAACCTTCCTCACCCCCTCTCCCTTTTTAGTGCTCTAAGTGCTATAGAGCTAAACCAATATGGTCTCTCAATGGAGGCAAGGCATCTCAGTGGTGCCACAGTGAAGTGCTAGATTGTTTTAGCACTACAGGGCTCGGTTTAGAGCATCTGGAGGGGAAGGGTGAGGAAGATCACACAGTGAAAAGGGGAGGGGGGGAGTGGCATTGTAGGAAGTGCCATGGACTTTTAAAACAGCACACCACAGCGATTCAGAAGCACAACGGAGAAATGGAAGCAGAAGAAAGCAGTTTCCCTCAAAAGCAGCTCAGGCTGCTAAAATGGCTGTGTCTGAACTGACACAAGAAATCCATTAGCAGCCTGCTCCTAAAACAAAGGCTGGTCTAAAAAGGGCCTATGACTGTGGAACTAGTTGTTCTTGCTCACTTTCAGCCTGCCTGAATAGGAAATAACAATTTATACGTTCGTGATTGGTAGCCCGCAGAACAGAAGAGTTTCCTTAGCATCAGTGCAGCAGTCATGTCAGCACGGAAACCATAGAGATTTCCCAGTGCCAGGGCATTAGATGTTTTCCGTAGAAGAGAAGGAAGAAGGATGCTGCTTAAAGCAAAGAAATTCACTCCTTTATATCCTTTCAGAGGGTCGCAGAAGAACAGCTAGATTCCAGTCATCTGGCAAAGGAGACTGACCCTCAACAGCCTATACCCAAAAATTGGTTCTGTTTGCAGGGGAGGGATTTGACCAGTGGCTGTTGAAGCATGCTCAAGTAGCTTTTGCTATTGGCTTTTAACTTGGAGAAAATGTGAACCACCACCACCACCACCAATTAGAAAATAGGGAGTACCTTATAAAGGAACCCATAGAATTGGACTCCTTGAGCTAATGTACTTGAAACTTGGAGGTTATTTGGAGAACAGGCACCATCGGTTTCCTGCAAATTGGATGTGATTAGCTTTATAAATAGGCCCTACCAGCCCCAAGAAAGATTCCCTACAGGGAATAATGGAACCAAATAATATTGGTATCTTGGGGGGAAAACAGGACACTAAACCGGTATTTGGGACCAGAATAACCAGGAATACCAATATTTTAAAGTTACAGCCTCCAAACGTTTAGGGTAGCTCCACGAAGCTCTTCCTGGGCTCCCTCCAAATTTCAAAAATGGGGGTCCAATCCTAGGGACTCATAAAGAGGTTGCCCCCATCTCCATTATATCCAATGGATAGTCTGTCCCATAGGATAAAATGGGGTGGATGGGGGCACCCTCTTTGAGAGCCCCTAGAATTGGACCACTTGGCCCAAACTTTTTTGAAATTTGGAGAGGAGTCACATAAGAGCTTCCTGGAGCTACCCTGAAAGTTTGGAGGCTGCAACATAACCTCTCCCCAGGCCCCATGAAAGGCGGAAAAGCCAAAATTCCTATTAAAGTCAATGGTGCCATTGACTTTAATGGGTGTCAAAGCACTCCAAAGCAGTCTGGATCACTTCAAAGTGGGCTTCTCCAGCTCCAGGTTTTTGACTAATGGTACAGTTCGGACCACTTCGAGGCGATCTGTCTCCAAATCAGGGCTGCTTCAGAGAGATTTGGCCTGATTTGGACCGAATTGGACCGAGAGCCAGTTTGGTGTAGTGGTTAGGAGTGCGGACTTCTAATCTGGCATGCCGGGTTCGATTCTGCGCTCTCCCACATGCAGCCAGCTGGGTGACCTTGGGCTCGTCACAGCACTGATAAAGCTGTTCTGACCGGGCAGTGATATCAGGGCTCTCTCAGCCTCACCCACCCCACAGGGTGTCTGTTGTGGGGAGAGGAAAGGGAAGGCGACTGTAAGCCGCTTTGAGCCTCCTTCAGGTAGAGAAAAGAGGCATATAAGAACCAACTCTTCTTCTTCATTGCACAACTCTATTAAGCCCTAATAAACTGACTGTGCTCATTGGTACATTGCCATCTCTAGACTTTTCAATGGCCCCCAGGAGGTTCAACATTCCCCGTCCCTTAGATGGGGTCATTCCTTATTACTAGATTAAAGCATAGATAATAAGCCTATTAATAAAACCAGGCAGAAAAGGGGTTGCCCCACCACAAAGAGGCCTCCAGTTTCTATTTATTCATTCTCATACAAGGACGAGCGTTCTGCCGCTAGGAATCAACTGCCCACAGAGAAGGGAAAGGTCCAAAGATCATGGTGTGAAAAAGGGTGCCTGAATACATTAATTGGGCTAACATTAACTGGGTAGCACAAGGCTTCCGTTACTATAGGAACACTCTTTTCAAATGTGAATTGACTGGGATGGTTTTATATTTTCTCAGCTGTGGCAGGGGTTTGTTCTGCTAAAAGTTCTGCTAGACAGCATTGTGAAAAGGAAGGGCAACTTGGTGGGTTATTCAGAGCTGGAGACATATACGTCTGCTCATAATGGATAGGGGGCAATGTATAATCCACAGTGTGAAATTTTCAGGCTGTGTGGATGGATGCACAATTGCCAAGAAGCATTCACTAACCATGATGAAGCTGGTTGATTTGCCTTCCTACCACCTTGCTCTTGTCTAATGTCAAAGAAAAAAAAAATCAAAACTTTTTGCCTTGTGATATATGCAGCTGATATATGCATATATCACAATGCATATATATATATTGTGATATATGCAGTGATATATGCAGCTCTTCTTCTAGTTCTTCAACATGCCTGGTGAGTGTAGATGCAGATAAATTGACACAACTAACACAAGATACCTTCTCAGAGCACATTTCCTCTATTACTTTAACCAAGCACTTTTTAACATATACACCATCAGAGAAATCTACCACTCCCAGCAATACATGATATTGTATCTCAGCAGCATGATATCTGGCCCTCACAGTAAAGAGGTTCTCTTCAATACGCTTTCTAAAACTACTTTGCTGCAAAAACATTGATTTATAAGAGTTTATCTTGTTCATTCACACCTCTCCTTGATATATTGAGTAGCTCTTGTGACAGGATTCAGCCTTTTAATATTTACTCCTTTAATACTGAGACAGTTTCAAGACATATCAAGCAAACTGCTTTATCCTTATTTAAAACAAAGAAGTACTCAGTAGTCCATTTGTCATTAAAGACACGGTACTCATCAGCATTTTTTGTTTCTTTGAAACAGAACTTCCTTTTGTAGACCTCTTTTTTTTAAAGCAGAGCAGCAGTTGCAGAGTTTCAGTGTTATCCTTGAATAAATAAAAATATTAGTATAATTTTAGGGGCCTAACTCCTCACTTTCCCACTCCACTCTAAAAAAGGTAAAGGTAAAGATATCCCCTGTGCAAGTACTGGGTCATGTCTGACCCTTGGGGTGATGCCCTCTACCGTTTTCATGGCAGACTCAATACGGGGTGGTTTGCCAGTGCCTTCCCCAGTCATTACCGTTTACCCCCCAGCAAGCTGGGTACTTATTTTACCGACCTCGGAAGGATGGAAGGCTGAGTCAACCTTGAGCCGGCTGCTGGGAGCCTCATGGGCAGAGCTTCAAACAGCATGTCACTGCCTTACCACTCTGCACCACAAGAGGCTCTTTACATCTATAGTAGACTACTGCAATGTGCTCTGCTTGAGGCTAATCTTGAACAGAAACTGCGGCTGGGGCCAACTATCAAGAAAAAAAATATGATCCTGATATTGCAGCAATTATGCTGGTATCCAATCTGCCTCAAAGCCCAATTTGGAAAAAGTGTATGAGAAGGACTATTTCTTCTCTTATATTTCTGCCTGGTAATTAAGAGCAGAGGAAGCAGCCCTCCTGACCCATCAATTAAAGAAGCTCATTTGGTAGGTGCATAAGAGATGGAGTTTTCAACAGCAGCACCACAATTGCACCACAAGCACCACACGCAGTAATGGGTGAAGGAGGTGGGGACCCTAGGGGGAAGTGACCATGTCCTCATAGAATTCCTTTTGAGATGGGGAGCCAAGGAAGCTTGTAGCCAGACGCGGATGTTGGATTTTCGTAGGGCAAACTTTAATAAACTCAGAGACATGATGAGTGTCATACCATGGACGAGAATGCCGGAAGGGAAGGGAGCATGTGAAGGGTGGGCGCTACTCAAACAGGAGCTATTGCATGCTCAATCAATGACTATCCCAGAAAGACGAAAACACTGCAGGAGCTCTAAGAAGCCTATTTGGATGAACAGAGAACTTCAAGAGGAACTAAGAAAGAAAAGGAAAATGTTCAGGAAATGGAGGGAAGGACAGAGCTCTAAAGAAGAGTACCTACAGGTTACTAGGCACTGTAGATCAATCGTCAGAAAGGCCAAAGCTGAGAGTGAGCTAAGATTGGCCAGGGAAGCCCATTGTAACAAGAAAAGATTTTTCAGTTATGTGAGGAACAAAGGTAAAGTAAAGGAGGCAATAGACCCACTGTTGGGTGCGGATGGACAAACTCTAACGGAAGATGCAGAGAAAGCAGAAAGGCTTAGTGCCTATTTTACATCTGTTTTTTCCCACAGGTCAAAGTGTTTAGGCACATCTAGAGATGGCCATAGCCAAAGGACAGTGTCTGGGTGGCAGGTTAACATGGATAGAGAGGTTGTCGAGAGGCATTTAGCTGCACTGGATGAGTTCAAATCCCCTGGTCCGGATGAAATGCACCCGAGAGTACTCAAAGAACTTTCCAGAGAACTTGCACAGCCCTTGTCCATCATCTTCGGAACCTCTTTAAGGACTGGAGATGTCCCGGAGGACTGGAAGAGAGCAAATGTTATTCCGATCTTCAAAAAAGGGAGGAAGGATGACCCGGGAAACTACAGACCAGTGAGTCTGACCTCTGTTGTGGGGAAGATAATGGAGCAGATATTAAAGGGAGCGATCTGCAAACATCTGGAGGACAATTTGGTGATCCAAGGAAGTCAGCATGGATTTGTCTCCAACAGGTCCTGCCAGACCAACCTGGTTTCCTTTTTTGACCAAGTAACAGGTTTGCTGGATCGGGGAAATTCGGTTGATGTCATTTACTTGGATTTTAGTAAAGCTTTTGACAAGGCTCCCCATGATGTTCTGATGGATAAATTGAAGGACTGCAATCTGGATTTTCAGATAGTCAGGTGGATAGGGAATTGGTTAGAGAACCGCACTCAAAGAGTTGTTGTCAATGGTGTTTCATCAGACTGGAGAGAGGTGAGTAGTGGGGTACCTCAGGGCTCGGTGCTTGGCCCGGTACTTTTTAACATATTTATTAATGATCTAGATGAGGGGGTGGAGGGACTACTCATCAAGTTTGCAGATGACACCAAATTGGGAGGACTGGCAAATACTCCGGAAGATAGAGACAGAGGGTACAGAGGAGAGCAACGAAGATGATCTGGGGCCAAGGGACCAAGCCCTATGAAGATAGGTTGAGGGACTTGGGAATGTTCAGCTTGGAGAAAAGGAGGTTGAGAGGGGACATGATAGCCCTCTTTAAGTATTTGAAAGGTTGTCACTTGGAGGAGGGCAGGATGCTGTTTCTGTTGGCTGCAGAGGAGAGGACACGCAGTAATGGGTTTAAACTTCAAGTACAACGATATAGGCTAGATATCAGGAAAAAGTTTTTCACAGTCAGAGTAGTTCAGCAGTGGAATAGGCTGCCTAAGGAGGTGGTGAGCTCCCCCTCACTGGCAGTCTTCAAGCAAAGGTTGGATACACACTTTTCTTGGATGCTTTAGGATGCTTAGGGCTAATCCTGCGTTGAGCAGGGGGTTGGACTAGATGGCCTGTATGGCCCCTTCCAACTCTATGATTCTATGATTCTATGATTCTATGAATTATGGAATAACCCCTCCAGACAGATGCAATTTTATATAGTTTATTAAAATGGTAAACCAACTTGAGTTCCATAAGGAAGAGAGGTGGCTAATAACTATTTTAAATAAATAAATAGGGGATGCTGCCTTTCTTGTGTGACCATTCAGTAAACATTAAATTTCCATAACCTTTTTGTGGCTGTAGGTCTGTTTGTAGCTGTTGGTGATTAATGATACTAAACACATAAAATGACAGCAAAGAAGAGCTACTTCTTTAAAAGGAAAAACTGACATATGGTGGCAGTCAGGTAAAATATTGTATAATGTTGGACTTGGACTACATAGCAGGAACCTGACCATGATAGATCTGACCTATGGGCATGTAGTAGGCTAGTATGGGATGCAGTTATAAATCACTTCTGAGAGCAAGAAGAATATATAAAAATTGGTTGATAAGAGTATAAGGAATCAACCACTGAAGAAAAATTGTAAAAACGGAGTATATCTAGAAACCATTTTGGTTGGTCCTTAAAAAATTATTGATATATAAATTTTTTTGTACCAATTGCCTTGGAAAGGTTCTGCTTTTCTCAGCAACCACCATAATGACTTGATTCTACATAACTTGTATTATTCATTCACCAAGGATCAGTTGCTTACTAGTTTTTAATAGGTTCCCCTCCACAAAAGACAATGTATGGTGTTGTGGTTAGTGTTTCAGACTAGGATTTGGGAGGTCAAGGCTCAAATGATCTTTTTGATAATTAGATTAGAATTTTATAATTGTTGTTGTTAGGTGTGAAGTCGTATCCGACCCATCGCGACCCCATGGACAATGATCCTCCAGGCCTTCCTATCCTCTACAATTCCCCTGAGTCCATTTAAATTTGCACCTACTGCTTCAGTGACTCCATCCAGCCACCTCATTCTCTGTTGTCCCCTTCTTCTTTTGCCCTCAATCGCTCCCGGCATTAGGCTGTTCTCCAGGGAGTCCTTCCTTTCATGAGGAGGCCAAAGTATTTGAGTTTCATCTTCAGGATCTGGCCTTCTAAAGAGCAGACAGGGCTGATCTCCTCTAGGACTGACCGGTTTGTTCGCCTTGCAGTCCAAGGGACTCACAAGAGTCTTCTCCAGCACCAGAGTTCAAAAGCCTCAATTCTTAGACGCTTGGCCTTCCTTATGGTCCAACTTTCACAGCCATACATTGCAACTGGGAAGACCATAGCCTTGACTAGATGCACTTTTGTTGGCAGGGTGATGTCTCTGCTTTTTAGGATGCTGTCTAGATTTGCCATAGCTTTCCTCCCTAGGAGCAAGCATCTTTTAATTTCTTTGCTGCAGTCCCCATCTGCAGTGATCTTGGAGCCCAGGAAAATAAAATCTATCACTATCTCCATTTCTTCCCCATCTATTTGCCAGGAATTGAGAGGGCCGGATGCCATGATCTTCGTTTTCTTGATGTTGAGTTTCAAGCCAACTTTTGCACCAACTCCTTCACCCGCATCAAGAGTCTTAGTTCCTCTTCACTTTCTGCCATTAAAAAATTCTTTAATGGCAGAAAGAATTTTATTATTAGAATGCTTTATTTGGTTTTATATGTATGGTTTTTTATCTTGTATGTAAACCACCATGAGCCAGTATTCCTGGGAGTGGCAGTATATAAATATGATTATAAATAAATAAATAAATAAATTTCTCACTCAGTTATGTAAGATCACTAGGTGACCCTATAACAGTCTTCAGATTACAACTGCCATGAAGTCATTTGATAAATGAAGGGGGGGCGGAATTCAACAAACAAAATTCTTTGTCCTTGAGTATCAATTGTTGGGATTCAAGTAGGGTTGCCAGGTTCCCCCTGGCCTCCAGGAATGGGAAACTCCTGGAAATTTAAGCCTGGAGAGGATAGTCCTCAATGGGTATAGTACTATAGTACTACCTAGTTCACCATTCATTGTCTTCCAGGAAACTAATCTTTCTAGACTAGAGGTGAGCTGTAATTCAAGGGGATCCTGGCATCCCTAGAGTCAAGCAGCTAGGAGCTATGATGTTACTCTGCTGGTGGTTCTTTTTCTAACATTCTGTTCTTTGTAATTACAGGTTTTAGTATTTACTGTAAATCAGTGGTCCCCAACATTTTTAGCATCGAGGACCAGTCAACACTTGACAATTTTACTGAGGCCCGGGGGGGGGGGTAGTCTTTTGCTGAGGCATGTCGCTGCTGCCTGAGCCTCTGCTCCACTTGCTTTCCCGCTGGCGCCCCTGACTTCCTGCCACCCACTGGGGGGCGCTGCCAGCAGCAGCTACGCACTGCTACACTGAGGGGGGGCCCCAGCCACAGCGGCCGCTGGAGAGCACCAAAGGTGAGCCGGCAGCAGAGTGGCAGGGCAGCCCCCGAGGCACCAGTTGGGGAGGAGGATGAGGAGGAGCCGCGGACCAGTACCAACTGATCCACGGACCGGTACCGGTCCCTGGACCGGGGGTTGGGGACCACTGCTGTAAATTACTGCTTGCCACCAGTACGATGGAAAATGTTTCAAATGAACTACATTCTGAAAGATAATATTACTACAGAGAGTGAACTGTGACCCAGATAATGCATTCTTCATTCTAAAAGGCTAACATATATATCTATAACATATAAAAAGCATAAATCTGATGACATGCTGAACATTCCAAATCCTCTAGGCAGAGCCTCACCCAGCCAAAATATGTTCCCCGCCAGAACCTTCAGAGGCAAATCTGCCCATGAAGATGGTGGGCATTTTAAAAGAGTAGGTGGCTGCCTACCAGCTGACAATGACAGCCATGCCACCCAATCCCTTTAAATCCCTCCCCCACCTTCACAGACAGCTTTGTTTTCAAATGGGGAGGGATTTAAAGGGACCAGTTGCCATTTACCAGTTGAGGCTGACAGACTCACCACCTGACCTCTTTATATTCCTCCCAGCTTGAAGAGGAATGTAAAGTGATCAGGTGGTACACCTGTTATTTTCAGCTTGTAGGTGGCCATCCAGTCCCTTTAAATCCCCCCCCCCCTTTGCAAACAAAGCTGCTTGCAAAAGTAGAGGGGAGCATTTCAAGGGAAAACCTCCCTAGCACCTGTTCCTTTACAGCACACAATGGGCTTTATTGCCAGTTTTGTTATAAAAGAGGAAAGTTAATGATAGTATGACACAAATAGAAAATGAAGGTGAGGAAGATCGAGATGACAGCCTATACAGATTTTTATCTACCAGATAACTTTCCATCATCTCTTTTTTAAACAAATGTTTAAAAACAAATAATCAGTATAGAATTTAGATACTCCATTTATTTGCAAAGAAATTCATATCATCATCCAATAAAAAGGAAAAAATAGCTTTAATACCTGCATTTATAACAACTGGGATAAAAACATATCTGAACATTTAAAAAAGTGATGTTTTCTAAAACGTACTAACAGCCAGACATAATGAACAGTGCAGCTATTAATACATAGTAGTTTATACATTAGTAACCACACACAGTTATGGAGTACCAAAGATCTAAATTTTAAATAATTTGCTTAAGAAAACAAACATCAACAATCAAATTTATCCCAGCAAATGTAATGGCTGCCTCCCTAACATTCAGTAAGGGTCCAGACACAACAAATAACTTGGATTGTAATTAGTGTATCTTCAAGTTTTGAAAATTTGGCACAACGTATAGATCAGGCGGAAATGTGAGATGTTATTCAGGATATCTCTGATTTTAATGTATTAACAGAGTATATGTGATATAAAGATGAACTCCAGTCTCTAATATAAATTTGGCTATGTTTGCTTCTTTACAGGACGTGAGATCACATACTCTGGAAAACACAAGTAGCTTTTGGATAGACATTAGAACATTTTTAATATAATTAACATTTGTAAAATATATTATAGGGTAAAGAAGAATGCTTTCTTGCAGTGGTGGTCTTCATTGTTAAAACAAAGGCTTTCCAGCGTGTACATTTTTAGCACACGTTCTCCCCACATTCACTCCTGCCAGTAAAGCTTCACTTATATCATCCAGTCCTATCAAAGTAGCGAGTGGAGAAAAAAATCCATACAATCCTCCTAAGAACACACTTATGGGCCATCCAATGAAGAACAATATGAGAAACCAAATTATCGCCCACAAAAGACAGGTGGCATCCATTCTGGACCTATTAAGATAAGTACACAAGTTAATTTAAAGCGCTATATCCATGAGCATTTAAACATGTTACATCCCCCCCTATTTTATCATTGAAGCAGAAATATACAGAAGCACAGAAGAATGTTTTCACAGATAACATTCAGCATGAAAATAAGAATTGCCATTACAATAAATAACTCAATTGTATTGGCTCAGACTATCAATGTGTGCAGCAACCAACAGATTAGTAGTACCAGAAACCATTTATCTGATGTTTACTGTTTACATCAAAAGATAACAAAGGCTGCCTCTCACATTATTTGAAAGGCTTACAGAACTCATGCTTGTATCTGAAGAGGTCTAAATAAGCCTGTCTAAGCCACAAGAATGTGAATTGAAAAATAAATGGATATGTAAATAATACTAAATAAAATGTCTTTGCTAGGAATTGTTTTAAAAGTTATTATCCAAGCAAAAAGACAGAGTATAACTGTATTTTTTTCTACAAAAAAAGAGGTGGCTCAGAAAAATAAAGCTCTTTGATATGATATTAGGTCAAATAACATGCTTGTAGTAGAGACAGAAACTAGAGATAGCACTTAAAAAATGCAATGTTGATTTCATTCATCCCCACAACCTCATCAAGTCAGTTCATGCTGAACCACCCAGCAAGTGGCTTTAGAGGCTTAACTCAAGGTTATATTTTACCTGTGTACCGTTATGAGGGTACCTATATGATCCTAGACTCACTTTTCCAATGAAGGTGAGGTGTTGCCCATTATTGGCTTCTCTTTTCAAATCCTCTCATCCAGAGGTCCAGAGCCTCTGTCAGGCTTTTTTGGGGGTGGGAGGGTTAGGTGGGAGAAAAGAACTGACAGAACACACAGGCTGTTTTTACAAAGGTGTGTCATAGCACAGTAGTATGGGGGGAGGTGAGTGTAGTGTCCCCCTATGCAATATATATATCCATCTGAAAAAGTGTGCTCTGACCAATGTAATAAATGTTGAGATAAACGTTGTTAGTCTTTAACATGCCCACCTAGATTTTTGTTTCATTTTCTACTACGCACTAATAAGGCTTCCCCTTTGTACTCCTGTCATAGCTGCCCTTCCCTCATTCTTCTCCACAGTGTTAAAAGTCAGCCCTGAAAAGAAACAGCCACCACTGGGTGAGGGGAGTAGAGCTGACAACTCTGGATCAGGACATTCCTGGAGATTTTGGGGGTCAAACCAGGAGACAGCAAGTTTTGAAGAGGGGAGGGATCATAACAGTGTATAATGCCATGGAGGCCACCCTTCAAAACAAGTCATGTTCTTCAGGGGAACTGATTTCTATCATCTGGAGATCAACTGTGATTCTGGAAGAACTCCAGGTCCCACCTGGAGACTGGCAACCTTTGAGAAAAGTCACAGAAACAAGAGGACAAAACATTCACTGAAGACAATGGCAGTACTGTGCTGCTTGCATGCTAAGTTTAACTATGTCAATGGGTCCAGGTACACCTACAAATATGTGAACCTGAATATACGTAAAATGCAACATTTGATTAAGGCCTAAAACCAATTTCACACATGCCACTTAAAATGCTTTGTAGCCCTTTGGCTACAGTTGGTATGCATATATGAAAACAGAAAAGCAATCTAAATGTGTAGACATCAGATTTCCAAAATGTAAAAAGCAGAAAGAGGTATTCAAACACATTTTTACGGAGTTTCTAAAATGAGTAGTGGCCATGCAGTAGACTGATTTACAATCACATTACAGTTTCCTTATGGTTAGAGATAGAGTTCAACGAGATCTGAACACAATGGAAAAATGGGCAAATGAGAACAAGATGCAATTTAATAAAGTGTAAAGTTCTGCATCTGGGTCAGAAAAATGAAAAGCATGCCTACTGGATGGGGGATACGCTTCTAGGTAACACTGTGTGTGAACGAGACCTTGGGGTACTTGTGGATTGTAAACTAAACATGAGCAAGCAGTGTGATGCAGCGGTAAAAAAGGCAAATGCCATTTTGGGCTGTATCAACAGGGGCATCACATCAAAATCACAAGATGTCATAGTCCCATTGTATACGGCACTGGTCAGACCACACCTGGAGTACTGTGTGCAGTTCTGGAGGCCTCACTTCAAGAAGGATGTAGATAAAATTGAAAGGGTACAGAGGAGAGTGACGAGGATGATCTGGAGCCAAGGGACCAAGCCCTATGAAGATACGTTGAGGGAATTGGGAATGTTCAGCCTGGAGAAAAGGAGGTTGAGAGGAGACATGATAGCTCTCTTTAAGTATTTGAAAGTTTGTCACTTGGAGGAGGGCAGGATGCTGTTCCCGTTGGCTGCAGAGGAGAGGACACGCAGTAATGGGTTTAAACTACAAGTACAACAATATAGGCTAGATATCATGGGAAATAATTCACAGTCAGAGTAGTTCAGCAGTGGAATAGGCTGCCTAAGGAGGTGATGAGCTCCCCCTCACTGGCAGTCTTCAAGCAAAGGTTGGATACACACTTTTCTTGGATGCTTTAGGATGCTTAGGGCTAATCCTGCATTGAGCAGGGGGTTGGACTAAATGGCTTGTATGGCCCCTTCCAACTCTATGATTCTGTGATTCTGAGTGATGAATGTGTGACTTTGGCCTCAAGATTCCAAAAGCAGCTTGCTGACTGACAAAAGGAGACTGCAGGATTTTAAAAAAATTCCTGAACATAGTTGTGTGGTTCTCTAGGTTTTCATTTTAGTTGCTTAATATTATTAGTACAAAGGTGCATTGTTTTTTTTATTTCTCCAGCTTAGGTAGTTTTGAATATAAAGGGCAGAAAAACTTTTACTACAAAGAAATCAAGGAAGCATCTGAATTTTAAAAAGACAAGCTCCCAGTTCTGGGCGGGGGGGGGAGGGGGGATTTGTGCCTGGGTGTTGAGGGGAAAAATCTGGGGCAATTGGGTCCAGCACTGGTTGTCTGCCAATCAGCTCTCATGCAACGTCCTGCAGCCCACCCATAAGTCATCCCATAATGGAATGGGTGGGGCATGCTGACCTGCAGGCTACAGATTTTGAATATAGAGGAGAGGATAAAAAGATAACTTTTACAGCAAAGAAATCAACAAAGCACATGTAGTAAAAGAAATAAATGAACTGTACCTTTATTTATTATTCTCTGTTATCAAGTTTTTCTAGAGCTAGTCCACCAAACAAATTCCACTTGTTGCAGAGGTGATATCTACTAACAGAATTAAGATATAAAAATTTCAAAATAAACCTAGGGTTGGATCAGCCAGCTTTTTACTCAGTGTCACTCTGTTCCTCTCGGTACTACAGCCCCCTCCCACAAGGTTTTTAAAATATATGCAGGCCTCATGATTCTCAGCATTACCTTTTTGGGGTGGATAAAGAAGACACCTTTCTTTTTTACCAGCAGAAAAGCTGGCTGGACACAGCCCACAGAATATTGTTGTCTCTAAGTAATATACGATATGGAAGTCCAGTGGGTAAAAATTGATGGAAAGTACATACACCTGAACAATTTTATGATTAAAGGCAGAGTAACTTCCTAAGTATTGATTAGGTTGTAAAAAACATCGTAGACAAGAGCAATCATTTTTAAACTATTTCTAACAAAACTTGGACATGATTGTTGCACTGATGCACAAATGGAGAGGGGTTTCAGTGATCAGCATAAGAAACCTGTTTTATTATTTGAAATCCTTTGTTCTTCCTCATGAACACCAATGAGTTGATTTTTTTAAAAACATGTTATTTGCATAAAAGTCTGTCATTTGTATCACGTTGTGGTAAAACAGCAGAATTTTGTTTCTTGTGGAGATATGGAATCCAGTTCGCTATTTTCAGTTTATAAATAAATCTGCTATTGTCAAATTCTAATGTCATGCTTCTGAAAAATTATAGATGTTTTGCCTATATAATATTTATATTTAGCATTAGTACAGCACTCTTCAAATGTTCAGAATTTAACATATATTGTTGTACACCTTGCCATATCCCTATAAGGTAGATAAATTATTATTCTTTTGTTGCAGCTGGAAGGCTAAGGCTACTATAGAGTAGCTTCCCTAGAGCCATGTAGTAATTTAATGGCAAAGCTGAGACTTGAACCATGCAGTTAAGTTTCATAGCCATTATGTAACTCCAGCTTCCCATACATATGGCTACATGGCAGTGTTTGAATCACACAATTAATGTAATTTAAAATGCCTAAGAGTATAGAAAATATTCTGCTCAATTGTTAATTTCAATAAAACAGATCAGTAAAAAGCTTACCTCTATAGTGAATATGGTGGTGAAATGCTTTTAAAAGATCTCACTTTTTTTTTCAGGCATGAACTGAAAACTAACAAGCCAGCTAAATTCCACCAGAAGTATCTTACAAACACGCCTTTATTTCTCCTCATGCAAGTCAGCTGATCTAACAAAAATGTACCAGAACGGCAACCACATGCATAGGAAAAATGAGGTCATATACTGAGACGGCTAGCTTGGATTCATTAAGCATAAGATTTTGAAGTCTAACATTCGTGTTTTTTAAAAGACATTCTCAAAGACAAATTAGAAGAAATTAAGTATAACAAACCTAAATTAAAGTATTATGTTATTATTTTGTTCTTATTTGGTTCAGTCAGCAAGTACAATAATTAAGCTCTGTTTTATTTTTATCCTTGACCTGGCTGACCCAGGGTAGCCCAACCTCCTCAGATCTTGAAAGCTAAGTAGGGCCAGTTCTGGCTCTTATTTGGATGGGAGACTCTAAGCAATATCAAGGTCAGGACATGGAGGCAGGCAATGGCAAACCATCTCTCAATGTCTCTTGCCTTGAAAAACATACAGATTGCCATAAGATCTATGACTTGACAGCAAAACTAAAAAAAAAAACACTCTCTTCGTAGCGCACATATTTAGTCTCTTCAGATGTTCTTATTAACTTGGTTTTATCACTCAGGATGACAACTTTTATTCCCAAACTTCTGATATCTACCCCCACATTTCCCACAGACTCACTCCAGTGAGCCATCTTTTCTGTCTGTCAAGTTGCCTACTGCTTGTCAGAAGATAGCATTCACTAACACATGTATTTATATTTAAAATCGTAATGCCCACTTCTCAGTGTCATAGATATCAAGCCCTTGCTACTTTTCAATTCCTGCTCCCTTCTCATGAAAGAAGAAGTTGGAGGAGGAAGAATACAGGGCCCCTTCTCCCGCCCTCCCAGAAATCCACCCATGCATTCTGCTCTGGACCTGTTTGCATTGTTATACTGTTACCTCTGTTATAGCTTAATGTTAATGTTATTGTTATTGTGAAAAGCTGTATGTAAACTGCCCTGAGCCTCAGGGGAGGGCAGTAAATAAACAAACAAGAAAAGGGGTAAGAGGCCAGTTATGTAAACCAAATAGGTCTTTCCAAGACCAGAGAAAAGGAGCTTCTCGTTCTCTCTTCTCTATTAACTACCTCCTGCACAACCAGGATGGACTCTGGCGTTCTCTCCAATGACTTCTCTGAACATGACAGTTCAGGAGGAAAAGGCTCCACAGTATAAGAATACTCATGTTCTCAAAACAGTGTGGGTGTATGAACAATAAAAAGCACATCTGCTGAATAATCCTACAGAACTACCTAATACTTCTTTTGCTCCAACTTTTTTATATACATTTTTTTGTAAATATAATTCTCACAGAATTCCTATGCTGCATAACATTCTCCCTCATCATTAATGCTATTTCCGTAAAAGCCACTTTTTCCTTCTCCCTTTCTTCTTATAGAACCCCACAGTGCTATTGAGGGTTGTTTCCTACATAAGAAAATCCATACAAAAGTACCCATTTTGTCTGCCCGGACCGCAAGAAACATTTGTAATTTACATATAGTATGTAAAGTCATATCTGCTTTTTTTTTTTTTTAAAGAACATTAAGGAAGCACAAGTACCTTACTGGCACACAATTCCCACAAAGATACAAACAATTCAGCTAGGACTTGGTACCCTTTAACCACAGTGTCTTACAACAGAGCTAAACAACAAGCTTCTATGAAGATTGAGATTCAAAACCCATTTTGAAGTTACATGTATGGGATCAGAGCAAGTGACCCGCACATATGCAGTGCGCTAGAGAAAATCAGTACAGAGGGGCCTGGGTTCTGCTAAGGCCGAGCCTGACAGCTTTGGCTAACTAATACAGGGCAAAGAAAAAGAGCTTAGAGTTCCAGTATAATAAGTCTAAAAAATAAGTTGCCTCAGATGGCAATATAGCAAGTCAGACACACAGGCCTGTCTGAATGACTTACCCTGAAGGAACAGAAAAATAGTTTTAACCCTCCCCTCAGAGAGAGAGAGAGAGAGAGAGAGAGCAGCCTATAGGCCTAGCCACACTCAATACTTTTGAACAAGGCTCTTTGCCTCAGCCACTTGTCCGGAAACATTATTAATCACTCTGTAGGAACTGGATATATCACGGCCAGCCCAGAATTTAAACTAGGTTTTTAATTCTTTTTAATATCCCACTCCCCACCTTCCTTGATGTTTTGGTTTCAACAACAAACTACCAACTGTTTGTGGTAGCTTCTCCCCCCCCCCCTCCCCAACTTGCTGGGTGTTCTGAAGTTATAACTCTGTAAATCCTAAATAAAAGAATACAATACCATTGTAAGCGATGAAATGGTGTGAAATGAAATACACATAACAATAATAAAAGGCAGCAATGTTTGCATTCATCATTTATAAAAGGCAGAAGCATACCAAGCAAAACCCTGTTGGAAGACAGGCCCCAAAGAGACAACAGAACACCACTAGTGGTTACATATAGCTCTCAAAACAGTTCAGCACATCATTAGTGACTTACAACCTCTACTGGATAATGACAGTTCTCTTTCTCAAGCACTGGGGACCAAACCTTTTCTTGCGTACAGACAACCCCCCAATCTCAAACAACTCCTCACTGACTACAATGCAACATCTAATTTGAACACGGATACTGGTACCAGAGCTTGCAACAAACCTAGATGCCACATACACTCCAATAACACAATCACTGGACCCAACAACATCATCTGCACCATAAAAGGCTTATTCACATGCTCATCTTCTAACATTGTATATGGCATTAAATGCTAACAATGCCCCTCTGTTCTCTACATAGGGCAAACAGGTCCAACCCTCCTCCAAAGAAGGGAATCCCGAGAACTTACTACATAAGCTAACCTCATTCAGCTCTTATATTATATTCCTCATACAACCCCCTGGAACAATGGGACTGTAATGTGATGTAAGTATGTATGTAGAATCTAACTCTCTAATCTCAGGAAAAAATAACAAACTGCGCACCTTGTCACTTGTCTCTTTTCATTATTTCTTTTCACAACTGGGGAAAGTGTCTGTCATTAATTACTAACCTTTACATTTTTATTTCTCCAATGGTTTTGTGAATTACAACTGAACTCAAAAGGACTGATTAGCTGTTTTACAAAAGTATTACCATACTGCATAATTTGGATATTATGACACAATTTACTAATTTGCCACTGTCACTAATTTACTTTTTCCTTAAATCTGAACTCTTGTGATCCTTGTTCTGTTTTATCTGAGGAAGAGTGCATTCACTTGAAAGCTCACACCTTGAATAAATCTTTGTTTGTCTTAAAAGTGCTATTGGACTCAGTTTATTTTGCTACTGTCATACACACTTTCTTAGATGTTTATGCTATTGATCCAACAAGACCAATATTTCTCAGTGAACAGGTTCAAGATTAATGATGTTATGTGTCAGGAACTGGAAGGAATCCTATATTGGTTTCTCAAAATATGTCTCTGTTTACTATCTACGGTTTTTATACAAGGACAAAAGAAAGTTATTTTTTTCAAAACAGCACATAAAGGGAGTAATTAATTAATTAAGGGAGGATTAAATAAATTATAAACCCAGCAAGGAAAATCAGCCTGCTAAACTACACATTGTTCTAAGTTTCATATAGGCAATTTCTCTTTAAATATAAACTTGTCAGATGACAGTACAAAAGAACAAGGACTGATTTCCTAGCATCTATTTCTCCAGTCCTGAAAGAACCACAGCAGCTGAAAAACTAACCTTTACTTTATGCTTGTGTGTTGTATCTTCTTGGAAGCTGTTAAGCAGTCAGAGGTCACCTATACTGGGGGAAATCAAGGGAGTATATTTTGAAGCCAACACCATCAGGGACAGGTTTATGCCTGCAGCTTTGTACTCTTACATCACAGAATCACATTAAAAAGTTGCAGAACAGCACATTTGTCTCAGAATATACATTTATAATATTTGTATCTACATTCCTGTTTACTGTGGTACATCTTTAATTTCTGCCTTAGAGAAGTTAGAAAGAGAAAGCATTGTACAGTGATATTCTATCTCTTGGGGGGGGGGGGTTGGAGGGAAAAATCCTAGAATGCACTTTGTATTTGCCAGAATGGCTGAGTTCCAGGAAGATTTTGGTGCAATGTCATTGACAAAGTCTTCCATTTAGAAGTTCTTTAAAACAGCATGCAAGTAAAAGAATGGGAAATATATTCCAGAGCACCTTTCACAATTATTATGGATGCACTGGTGGCATTGATATCTTTCAACACCACAGCAAAGTAACAACATTATTTTCTTACTATTATTTTTTGGATAATTTGCAGTGGACAAGCTTTAAAAAAGCATCTGGTCTTTGTGTGCTGTACTTGATGGGGGCCTCACTTCTGGATAGCAGTGTATGTGAACAAGATTTTGGGATATGGGTGGACGGTAAGCTAAATATAAGCAGTCACTGTGATGCAGCAGCAAAAAAAGGATAGTGCAATCTTGGGGTGTATCAACAGAGACATAATATACAAATTGCAAATTATCATAGTCCCACAGTACACAGCATAGGTCAGACTGCACCTGCAGTACTGTGTGTAGGTTTGGAGGCCTCATTTCCAAAAGCATGTGGGTGCAAAAGAGAGTAACAAAGATGATCAGGGGCATGGAGATCAAGTCCTTTGAGGATAAGCTGAAGGTCTTGGGAATGTTCAGTCTTAAGAAAAGGAGGGGGCATGATTGTTCTCTTTAAATATTTGAAAGCAGGAAGGTCAGAAGCCAATGATGATATTCCATGGTTGATGGGCAGTGACTGGATCCCATGAAGGGAGGGCAAGGCAGGGTCAGCAGGCTAGTGGAGGGAAATAAATGGAAGCTTCCTGAAGCAAGCTGAGGAAGAACAGGCTGAGGCCTGGCTGCACAGAAAGGCCCACCAGCCAAAAGTGGGAGTATCAGATGAGCTAACTCCTCAAGGCGTCCCACCATAGCAGTCGAAATGGCAGAAGGCAGCATTCCCCAGGCAGTGGCCCTTGGGCATGACAGTCAGATTTGCTTACCTAAACAAGGACCCAAAAATTCTTTGAAAAACACCCATGGCCACCCTCTGGTATTAATATTAATTCTAGTATCACTGAATTGCCAGCTTCTTCTTTGTGAGAGATGCAAAGCAACTTCCACCCTGACTTCTCAGTAAAAAGTGGTCAAAAGAGAAGAGGTCTAGCTCTGGATCCAAAAGGAGTTTGGATATACTTGAACTAATTTAACATGGTGTTTGTCGCAATGCCCTCTTTTATCGGCTATTTTAAGATAAGTTTTTCCTACATGGAGTTTAGCTTCGTATGTAATCCGAATGAATAGAACTGAAATAGAAGTGGTTTCTTTCAATATAAATAAGGAAAATTTTAAACATCAGTTGTCCCACAGCCAAATCTGTGTTCCCTTTGTGGCCACAGGGTTCATTGGGGCATATATTGGGACTGGGCTGTCCGAAAGGGGAAAAATCAGGCTGGCCTGGCCTGGCCCGGCTTCTCCCCACCCTCACCCACAATACTGCATTGTTAAGAATAATAATTTTTAAAATGCCCCAGGCAGTTCTGCCATGCTGCACAGCATGGAAGAGCCACCTGGGGCATTTCTTTTATTTGTAAACATGTGATGTAAAACAACACAAGTTCTTATAAATTAATAAAACAAAGGTTTATGCCACTCTGTCTGCCTTGTGCAGGAGCACAAATTCAGGGCAGATGGGATGCAGTGGGCTAAATGCTCCTCCATGAGGCAGCAGGAAATCTTAACAAAATCAGAGTCTAATAGCACCTTTAAGACTAATAAAAATTTATTCAGGGCATGTGCTTTTGAGTGCGTGCACTCTTCCTCAGGCTAATAAACAACTATCATAACAGTGGAAAAACATAAGCCAGTTATGGTAAATTCAAGAACAGACTAGAAAGGGAGATTGCAGAAATGCAAGTTCTTACAACACTCAAAACAATGGCCTATCCTGGACTCAACAAGGACATAGATTTTTTTGTCTCACTATGCATGATAACCTCGTTCAACTCTTATATCCACATTCTTCACAATCCACTCTTCTTTTTATTTTATTTGGGACAAAGAGCCAGTTTGGTGTAGTGGTTAGGAGTGCGGACTTCTAATCTGGCTTGCGAGGTTCGATTCTGCGCTCCCCCACATGCAACCAGCTGGGTGTCCTTGGGCTCGCCACAGCACTGATAAAACTGTTCTGACCGGGCAGTGATATCAGCGCTCTCTCAGCCTCACCCACCTCACAGGGTGTCTGTTGTGGGGAGAGGAATGGGAAGGCAACTGTAAGCCGCTTTGAGCCTCCTTCGGGTAGGGAAAAGCGGCATATAAGAACCAACCCTTCTTTTTCTACAATGTGACTGTAATGTGATGTTAGTAATATATAATATGATTTTGAATTTAATTCTCTGGTCTCAGGACAAGATAGTTGCCAGCACAGCTTTTCACTTGCAGGAATGTTTTCCCACTTGGGTGGAAACTGACGGGCCAGCAACAAATGGTAAAGTGACAGCCCTTAATCACTAACGTAGATAGTTTTATTTCTCCAATGGTTTTGTAAATGACAACTGAACTCAAGGGGACTGATTGGCTGTTTTGGGAAAGAATTATCATATAGCATCATATGGCTGAATTTGGATGTTGTGACACAGAGTACTAATTTACCATAATTAGCTTATGCCTTAGATTTCCAGTTAAGATGGTAGTTCATTAGTCTGAGGAAGAGTGCATGCATTCAAAAGCTCATACCTTTAATAAATCTTTGTTGGTCTTAAAGGTGCTCTGATTTTGCTGTGCTACTTCAGACCGACACGGCTACACGTTTGAGGAAATCTCAAGACAACCTACCACAAGCCGGAAACCAAGCGACAGCATGGTGTGGCACCACCTGTGCAGCAAAGGTCCTAGAATTATACCTACTATGCAACTAGAGAAGATCCAGGAATTCTGACATCACCCTAGTAAAAAATAATCAAGATGGCCATGTATGGAGCTGGGGGATATGGACAGAACTAATGTGGTGTATTAGGTAAGTTACTAAACAGGAACGAGGGAGTCTCACGCACGCACAAACTACTGAGTGAGATTAAGATGCTTCTCATGAACAACGGAATCTTGTGAACAGGATATGTGGGACAATGCCCGGTCTCCTATATTACATTTTAAATTCCATATTGACTCATGCATTGGTATGTGAATGAACATGTGAAAGGCTTTAACATCAGTTCCAGAATCATAGTTAGCTTCTTTGAAACATGTGGGCATGCACAGTGGAAATATAAGAATGCTTGCATGCTCCCAAGAAGCAGTCTACCCTTTCCAGATTTTTTTTCTTAATTCTTCATTGGAAAATTCACTTGCTTCAGCTGAAAATTATAGTAACATAATTTATAGTAGGACTGGGAAAGGAGATGAGTCAGAAGCAGCAGCTGTCCTCAATGCCGTCTTTTATTGCATAGTTTAGGCTGACAGGATGCCAGTGGGTCAATGTTGTATGAGTAGGGAGTAATTTAGGACAAATGGCTCACCAATGAAACCAGAGTGGAGTTTATAATGGGGAAAAAAAAACATTATATTCTGTGGACTCAGAAATAAAGTAGAGAAAATTAAACTCACTACTACCAGCAACTGAAGGCCTGGGGTTCAGGAATAATGCACCAGCTAGGATTAGTGTATGAAACAGAAGAAAAGGCAGAGGTTATTGCCAACCTGGCTGTTCTTTTTCCGGTTAATGCATCATGGCAGTAGTTAAAAGGTCAAATCCTCCCATTGTGACTGAGTTTCTTTAAAGGGTCAGGAGGAAAGTGAACAAGCGATTAAACCTCTTTTCCAGTCCCTTGGCTTTCAGTCAGCTACTGGAGCCAGCTGTGACTTAGACAAGCTGCTCAACAATCAAAACTCTGGCCAAATGTGCAGAGTTCAGTTGAAAGCTTGTCCTTTTGGTTCCCCCCATCCTCAACAAAGAAAATGACAACAGCAATCTGATGCCTGATTCAGTGCTGGAATGCTGTTATAAAGCAGCTACGGGAAAATGCAGTAATACCCAACCATCCCAACCACTAAGCATCAAGCTACAGATCTTCTGCATAGCGTCAATCCCAATGTTTGCTTCTTGGACAGAGGATGACAGGAGCTTCGGAACCCTCAGGCATATGTATTTTATTTTCTTGTAGTCTTTTTATACCATATCTACATAGAGCTGCAGTTAGGATATCTGTTCCTGGTACATTACGAGGCCCTTTACAATAATGAATAAAACACACAGTGTCCCCAGACGAGCATCCTAAAAATAGTTCTTGTAACAGAGAGATGTCAAATTTAAGCAGCAAGATGCTGAAGCGCCTCACGATACATAACAGAACTACTCTAACGCTTCAGCTTAGCAATGCTGGAATTCATTGCTGATAAATGTACAGACCTTGTCACATTTATCTCCTGTAAGTATTGAGGTGCCAAGACTTTTATTAGACAACTCTTTGCCTGGATACTGTACAATTCCCCACAGTCTAAGTATTATGGCAACTGACAAGAGCAAATCTGCAGTTACTCCAGTCTAAGTCTGTTAAAAGAGCCTCTTGTGGCGCAGAGTGGTAAGGCAGCTGTCTGAAAGCTTTGCCCATGAGGCCGGGAGTTCAATCCCAGCAGCCGGCTCAAGGTTGACTCAGCCTTCCATCCTTCCGAGGTCAGTAAAATGAGTACCCAGCTTGCTGGGGGGTAAACGGTAATGACTGGGGAAGGCACTGGCAAACCACCCCGTATTGAGTCTGCCATGAAAACGCTAGAGGGCGTCACCCCAAGGGTCAGACATGACTCGGTGCTTGCACAGGGGATACCTTTACCTTTACCTTTAAGTCTGTTGAAGTCCGTGGAGCTTAAAAGGGTCTGTCTCCTTAGGACTACCCTGTGAAGTTTTCTTAATTTTCGGACCTATTCTTGGTGCCCTCTATAGCATTAGGGGTTTTGAGGAGTAGCATCCCATATTTCCGTTTGTTCCTACTCTGAAACTTTGAGGATAGCAATAGCACAAGTATCCATAACTGCTCATGGGCACACCTCTCCTATCTAGAGCTGTCAACCTGCAGGTCAGGCATAGAAATCTGTTTTTATAACTGATTTCCAGACTGTGGAAATCAGTTCCCTTAGAGAAAATGGCTGCTTTGGAGGGTGGACTCCATGGCATTGTACCATGCTGACGTCCCTCCCCCTATCCTGCATTCTCAGCCTGGCGGCAAAATATGTCCTATAAGAGGACCAGTCCTACCTAGACAAGAACCACAAGATGCCTTTGCATGCTTTCACCAGTTGCTTCTTGTCTTCATTTGGGCAATGCATTCTTCTTACTGAGGCTCTTATTCTGGCTCCAAGTTAAAGTGTATGAACAAAAATATCTCAAGCTACCAGCAGTTGTTCTTGCCAATGTTTAGCTTTATTTTTTTAAAAAATAGAATTAAGTTGTTAAATACCAGAATATTTTTAGAAAATAGGTTAGAAAGCAGCCGATCCTTAGCTGAGCTGGTCACATGTTGCCTGAAGGCCTTGTATTATTCATCCCTGATTAAACATATGCATGTTAGTTTATGAAAGTATATTACCCATTCTGTAAACTCTGCACCATTAGGCCTCTTTCAACGACTGCTTAAATAGCTATTATTTATTTTTGTGCCTGCTGGATCTTAAAAAGCCCCATATTTCCAAAGCAATTTCTTTATACATTGCTAAGACAATTCAAGAATATAGATTCACAAATGATTACATTGCCAAGTGCAGATATCAAGCAGCTGATTGTACAAGAATGACCGAGAACAATTTTCCTTCATTAACAAAGGAAATCCGTCTCTGATTATGTGGTGGAGAATTATCTTGCCTTTGGGGAGAGGTGGGCAATAAATTGAATAAATAAATAAAAATTGTAATTAAAGAACGCTAGCAGAAGCAACACTAGTAAACTGTAACTACTACAGTATTAAGACTTTCGTTGCTTTCAGTGTGCTATATTTGGCCATGAAATCGTGGCAGTTTTATAAGCAGTCATCCTTGATAAAATAAAAAATGGGAAATACGACTGACAGCTAACACTCATTTATCCAGTTAATTTATCACTATTAATTTATCTGGCAGGTTGCCTTATGTCAGTAATAAATCTTGAACATCATGAAAAGGAATTGTTATTTGACTTTTCTCAGACAGTACACACTTTTACCAAAGCCATCAACATTTTATCTGGTCTGAAAAATCTCTCAGAGTGTTTGTAGAACAAAGTAAGGAGTCACAGTGATTGTAAAAAAAAATGCTTTACTGAAACACATAGTACAAAAAATATGCACTGCAATTATGTGTACAATCCTTCAGTATAACTGCTTTAATGGTTCATATGTTGCTGAGTATCAGAGAAATGATACTGCAAGTATTCAGTATCATTTAACATTGATTTGGCCCACTAAAGTAGTTAGTGGACACTTGTCATTGGGTTATAGTCACCTGACAGATTTTTTCAGTCTTTGATTATACTACAAAGTGGATTTCTCGGTGTCCTCCTCTGTTTCACTGTCTTCACTATCACTATCTCTTCCAGGATGTTCAGGCATCTTCCGATGCTCCTCCTCTTCCTCCACTACCTTTTCTTTCTCATCACATACTTTCTTGGCTGCTGTCTCCACTGATGTGGTTTTGGTTTCAACTTCGGTTTCCATTTCAGCTTCCTGACTCTGAACGACTTCACTTTCCTGTGACTGGAGTGTTTCGCTTTCTTCAACAAGTGCTGGAGGAGGTAATAAGTCCTGCTAAGAAGAAAATAAAAACCATTCACTATGAAAACATTTACTCCTCATACTTTAAACACAAGTTTGGACAATTCAGCCCTACTAGGTTAGGACTTAATACGCTTTAGGTGTGTTAGAATTCTGCCCAAAAGAGGAGGGCTTGCCTAGTATTATTGCAACTGCTTGCTGAAATCAATGACAGCACATGATTGGCTGTTGCCCATTTGTCTGACTCACAAAGGTCAGAGGCAGTGTTTGTATGTGATGCTCAGGGTGTCCTGCTGTTTTATTCTTTTTCAGGCCTGCACAACTTTCTGCACACCAAGATAAACACAGGCCACTAGTGATATGTCAGGTTATTTTAATTACATGCATTCCCCTTAAAATCAGTGGGCATCAAGGACAATTTTGTTTTGAATTTCTGTGTGTCAGGGATGCAACGCGAAAAGGTCATACAAGCAGGCTCGTGGAGACTTACAACATGAAATTCATACAAAGGTTAAAATCATAAAATAACAATAATCAAAATGGTACATAAACCAGAAGTAGCTGTTGATCTAGACTCAGAAGCCTCTATAGTAATTGAGGAAAGAAATTATTTTATTCTGTAGTTGATGTATTTCATGTATTTTATGCTGTTTTATATATTTTTAATATTAAATACTATTATTATTAGATCTATTACCCACCCCTATCAGCAAAGCCATCTCATGGCGGGTTACATAATAATAAAACCCCCACATAAAATACATAATATAATTGATTCCCCCATTAAAATTATGTTTCCCGGTAGCAGAAACCTATCCACCTTCAAATCAACTGTGCACCATGAGGGTAATCTATGGGTGCCGGCGGTCCATCACCAGGCAATGGTCTGGTCTGGCTGTGGACTAACCTGGAGGGGCCCATCTGATCTTCCATGCCCTGACCTCAACTGAAGACCTGGTGGAAGAGATCCGTTTTGCAGGCCCTGCAGAATGCAGGGAGTTCCTGTAGGGGCCTCAGCTCTTCCGGGAGCTCATTCCACCAGGTTGGGGCCAGGCGAACTTCCCAAGAGCCGGGTACCACTAACAAGTTGGTGTCTGCAGAGCCTAAAACTCTGTGCGGGGCATAGGGCAAAAGGTGGTTCCTCGGATATGTGGGTCCCAGACCGCGAAGGACCTTAAGATCTTGAACCTTATCTAGGCTGCAACTGGCAACCTATGCAGCTGCCTCAGCACAGGCTGGTTATGGGCCCCCCAATATGTTCCTGAGGACCCTAGCAGAGACAAGGGCAGGTGAGTTACAGAAGTTAATTCTGGAGGTGACCGTTGCACGGATCACCAGGGCCAGGTGCATTGAAGACAGGTAGTGTGCTAGTAACCTTGCCTGTGTACATGATAAAACACCTGGCGGGCTACCCTCGTGACCTGCACTTCCATGGGAAGTGAGGCATCCAGGATCACCCCCAAATTTCTGGCCAGGGGCACTATGTTAAGTTGCATCTTGGCCAGGATGGGTAGGTGCACTCCCTGACCTGCCCTCCTCCCTTCCCAGCCATAGGACCTCCATCTTGAAGGGGTTGAGTTTCAGGCAACTCTGCTCAATCCACAAAGCTACAGCTTCCAGAAAATCCGGCAAATGGTTTCAGGGTGAGTCTGGGTGGATGTCCATGAGGAGATTGCACTGGGTGTCATCTGCATATTGATGACAGTCCAGCCCAAAACTCCGGACCAGCTGAGCCAGAAGCCACATAAAGATGTTAAAGTGTAGGGCAAAGCACCACCCCCTGTGGGGCCCCACAAGGGAGTTGAAAGGGGCACGACAACTCATCCCCCATTGCCACCCACTGTGTCAGGTTCTGCAGGAAGGAAAGCAGCCACTGAAGGGTTGTCCCACGTAGCCCCGTCCTGGTGAGGCAGTAGGCTAACAACTTGTGGTCAACCACATCAAACCACATCACAACTTGTGGTCAACCATATCAAATATGGTTGACAGATTTAACATCACAAGGATGGCTTAACCACCCCAATCCAGCTGGTGTCGGAGATCATCTGTCAGGGCAACCAATACCATCTACACCCATTGGCCAGGATAGAAGCCCTACTGGTATGGGTCGAGTGCTGAAGTTTCCTTCAATTCCAGGAGCTGGTCCGCGATGGCCCTTTCAACTACTTTACCCAGAAATGCAAGATGCAAGACTGGGCGGTACATGGCTGGTCCTGTGGATCCAGTAATGGTTTCTTTAATAGAGGATGAACCACTGCCTCCTTCAGCACCTCAAGGAACTCCCCAGAAGACATTGAGTGGGCCTCCTATCTGCTGGCTGCCCTTGAGCAGTCAAGATGAACAGGGATCCAGGGGACATGGTGGCCCTCACTGACCACAGAAGCTTGCCTACTGAACACCCTCTTTGAACAGCCAAGATGGTTGCCCTCACTGACCCCAACAGCTTGTGCACTTTGGTTAATGAAAGTCGTCTGAAGTAATCAAAAGTAATTATATATTACTTTTGATATGTATTCTGGAATCCATTTTTGTTTGCTGGTCTTGGACAGTGATACATCAATTTGATATTTGAAAGAAAAAAAAAGAATTCTAAGCATTTCCCAGCTACAAGATTACTTGTTTGCTAAACTGGAGTCTGCTTTCCCAGTAATTCATTGGATCTCATTTACGGCTAGACTGCTTCAACCTGACAGTAATTGGCTCAAAATCAACCATACATGCATGGAAAGCACAAGGATTTCCTCCACACTCTTCTTCACCCCTGGCAGCCCCTTCTGATCCCTGGAAAGGTAACATTCATGGGACTGCAGGACCTGTATGGAAGAAAAGCTTTGCAGGGTTGGAGGCTGGAGAGCGGAGAGACTGGGGGACTGTCTCCCACCCCTCAGCATAGCATACAGAAGAAGGGGGAGGAACATTTTAATGCCCCCTTTCACGCCAACCCAGCTAGATAGGTCTTTCGATATGACTTCTGAAATAATCTGCTCAGGTGTCAAAAACAGCTGCAGGAATGATCAGAAATGCAGGAAAACGCCATGTTCTGATGGCTGGACATTACTCTATGCTTATACGGTAGCTTTAACACAGAATGCTTTAATGTGTGACTTATGTCCATGTGAGTGACAGCAATCTAAGCAGGCTGGTTATGGATGAGGAGACTCACAGTACTTCTGAAAAGGAAACATTTAATTGAGCAAATGTACTGGGTGGACTGAAATAATATATATAAGTTTTTAAGTTAACTGTATGATGTAGAAAGTCACTGCAATGTTGAGGACAGAATTTATGACTTTCCCTGATGATAAAAATATTACTGTTTACAGTTTTCCACAATATTGGAGTCCTCTTAGGCTGCCAGTAAGCAATCACAGTTTCAGTATTACAGAGAAATCTTCCTGCATCTCCATACTATTTCCTTTGTTACATTAAAGGTGCTATAGTAGAATTTTGGCATATAATTATAACTGAATACAATCTACTATTAACTGAAGTTTCTGAGAGTCATGGAGAAATGCGGTGGATGCACTAGCCAAAAGGGAGAATAACACTGAAACGCTGAAATAACTACATCTGGATCCACTAATATGTGGCCAAAACAGTTGCTTTGGAAGATTAATTACAGGCATTCAGAAAAGCTGAATCTCTCAAATTAGGGATTTCTTTGTCCTTGGGAAAAAAAGATATAGTTTATGCTGCCGGATACAAACTGGTGCTCCTCCTGTGATGCAGCTGGTACAAATTTTATACATGCATGATTACTGTCATTCAATCTTGTTGTAAGAACGGACTAATAGGATGTTAAAAATAACGTCTTAATAGTACTCTGGAGAACAGAGAGTATTTTCTGGAAATAAACCATGGATTATATATGTACAAGGTTACTAGTAACTCATGTAAGTGAACGCTGAATACAATACTACTCAGGCTGTTTTTCAGAGTATTTCACTTTAACTGTCTCCATTCATATCAACAACCCTCTTCTACTAGAGTACTCCAAAAGAGCAATTTTTAAATTTAGTTTTCCCAAGTAATTTGTTCTGTCAGATGATGATCTCAGACATCGAGCAGTTTTATTCCTTACGAAGGAAACTTTAGGGCTGGAAGCAGCTTTCAGTCTTCTGAAATACTACACTAAGTCAAATTAATCCCTTGTGTGGGTGGCTAGTGAACTCTGGTGATCAGGAAATTTTCTCTACTGTAAACATCACCATTATTTATTCACAAATCTGTATCCCATCTCTCAGTCAAGGATTCCATGGCAATAAAATTAATTATAAAATATAAGAAAAAAATTTAAAAATACCATTAAGACCACTAAAGCAAATCTATTGCAGAAGTTAGCTGTAGATGTCTATAGATACAGCAGGTTTTAACACAGGAGGCTCCCAATTTTCAGTATTTTTTACCTGTCTGTACTGGCGTGTACTCCGTATCATATGCATGTACATGTTATACACAAAATTGGCCATCTGAGGCATATTCTTTATCATATGAACTTGGTGAGATGGATGTTCTCGATTCTGGAGGGAAGAAAGAGAGACCTGAAGTAAATATATGAATCGTTTTGCATTGAGACAAAAAGAATCAAAATGAAAGTGATACCCTTAAAGGGGGTGTGTATGGGAGGAGAACCACCCAGAAAAAGTTCATTTCCAGTTATTGCTGTCAGCATTATTTATTGGAACTGGAAACAACTGTCCGTACCTGCCGCATTGTTGGAAAATACTCTGTGGGGATTATGTGCAGTTGAAGTGGACGGGCAGTGAGCTGGCTGAAAGCAGGCGTTAGTTCAAAACAGTTCTGGAACAGCGAGACCCTTGCAAATATATACAGCCCAAGTCTGGCTCTTGACATAGCAACCACCAAACGCCGGACATCCCTTCAAGAAGTAAACACAGTGTTAAAGCCAAGCACAAAGCTTTCTTGACCACTACAACTCCTTTATAAAGGAAAGCAATATTGCAGTCAGACACACTTGCATCAGAAATTTTCCTTAAGTTAATCAAAGTTGCGTTTGTTGTCTTATAATGTGGATTATCACATGGTACAATGATATATTTTAAAATAAAGATGTGAACTAGAGAGTGCCCAAGTCACTGGGATAGGTACTGGCACACCAGTAAGAAGCACAAACTAGAGACGGCTCTTACTTTCCTTTCTCATCTTCAACTGTTGAAAATGTCTTAAACTCCATCCCAATCTATTGTACAATGAAAGCTTGGCAGGAGATAACTGCTCATTTTTGTCTGTGAAACTCTACAGCAGTGATAGTCAAACTGCGGCCCTCCATGTGTCCATGGACTACAATTCCCATGAGCCCCTGCCAGCAAACGCAGTGAAAGTTTTTTACCATTTAGAAACCCCTGGAACATTCTTCACACTTTTAGAAACCCCAGAATTGGTATGACTCTGCCGAATACGGTTGGGAAGCATAGGTGTCAACATGCTCACCTGGGGCCCCGCCCCTTTCCACCACCCCAGGCCCATCATTGGCCATTTTGTGCAAGATGACATTCTTATTTCATGTACAGAAAGAAAAATACATTGAGGTAAAAACATGCAACTACTTCATTCCTATGACAATTTTAGCTCTGTGTTTTATGCGATGTGTTTCAGTATGATAAAACTAAATTTCTCCCACCACTAAAACGTAGCTGGAAATAAAGGAATAATTAAACAGGGATGGGGGGGAGTGGTTTTAAAAATATTTTAAATTTCCATTGGTGGAATCAAGTTTTGAATTACTTTTAAGACATGCTTTCATTGTAGTTAAGGCAGATAAGGCTTCCATCAATAGGACACACACCAATGAAAAAGACTGCCCTTGGCTGAGCAGACTTGAAATATACAACCCTTTGCTATTTCATTTTGATACATAATTTACATAGGTAAGCCCAAATTTCAACGTTTAAGTGCTCATTTAAAAAAACCCTACATAACCAGACTACAAGCTTTTAAAATCTGGAAGCTGATCCACTGCATGTGCCATGCAAGCAGAGGATTCCTGCACAGTTCAACAGAGGTCTTATTTCCCCAGCATAGGACAGACATGGGAAGCTGGATACAAATATGGGAATAAGGCATCAAGTGGGTGAAGAGGAAACTCTAGGTGAAATAATCCACACGAGTCCTCTATCTTGGGTAGGACTGAATCATACCTGAGGATGTTTAGCTACCTACCTCAAGTGTCCAACTGCTTTAGTTCGTACAAGTGAAAGGATGATGTAATCATTTTGCTGACCTTGAAACCTGTCCACAGTTGTCACCTATCAGGAAGATGGAAGGTACCGATATAATATCACTTATTTATATTTATGGCTAGTTATGATCTGACTCCCTCCCCAAAAAGGTAGCCTGGGGTGGCTCAAAATAAAACCAGCACCAACACAGATAGTAACAACTCAGACTTAAATGTAAACAGCTAATGCCCTTCCTAAAGCCTAATACTCAGCCAAAGCCTGGAGGATCATTGTCCATGGGGTCGCGATGGGTCAGACACGACTTCGCACCTAACAACAATAACAAATGCCCTTCCAATATATAACTCCAATCAACAAGACTAATTCTTCTTCCCAAAAACCTCGCAGGCTTCCTTAACTGGGTTAAAGATCACTGACTACTAATGAAATGCTGTTCCCATAAGGTGGGGCTATTACTGAAAAGGCCTAAAGTAGGCCCAAACCATTTTGATACATTGAGTGGCAGCACAACAAGTCTTTACTGATTAGAGGAATAATGCAAAATTTATGCAGTGTGAGAATGCAAGAGTCTTCCAGGTTGTGAAAGACTTTAAAGGCAAGACTTGGGTTTGGTCAAAGTTTGTTTGTTTATAACCGCCCCTTCCTGTCTAGCATTTCAGAGTTAAAGAGGCACTCCTTTAGAACCAGGATTAGGCAATAATGAAAATATCACAATGAAAACAACAATCCTTAACCCATGAGAATCATAAGCTGTAAAGTGGGAAAGATCCTGGGTGCTTAATAGCAGCAGCTGAATACCATCTAAGTGAAGTTTCTCCTCTTCTTGCAGGTACTTTTGCCTGATGTGGTCCAAACTATGAGTCCAAAAACAAGGGCCAGGAGCCTGAAGCCTGTATTAGTCAGCTCAGCAGTCCAAGAGATGTTTACTTGCTTTAGTTATTTAAGCTGTTTTGTTTAAAGCGCTCGCTGCAGGGAGAGCGGGGTGGAGGTCTGCAGTCACAAAGCCTGCCTTAAAAGCGGTTTAGAAGCCTGTGCCTCCTGCCAGCGGACTTCAGTGCCGCATCTTCCACCCTGCTCTCCCCGCGATGAGTGCTCATGGCCCCACCAGCGGTTGCAGTAGGTGCAGGGCAGCAAAGGTCAGCCCACTTTAAAAGCACCCTAGGAGCTGCCAGCTGCCTGCCCCCCTCCCTCAGCATTCACCACAGGTAGAGCGGGGTGGAAGGTGCAGTGCTAACATTGGCAGAGTGGGGCCGCTGCCAGCTCCTAGCTTGCTTTTAAAGCAGGGTTCACTGCAGCACCCTCCGCCTCGCTCTCCCCCTGAGCCCACTTTTAAAGTCGACTTATCCCGTAATTATATAAAATTGATTTTTTAATCATTATAATTAAGGGTTTACCATTTAGGATATTTCACTGATTATTTAGGCTCATCATGAGGAAATCAAAATATGTGAAATTAACAATCTAAAATGCTACAGAGACATTCAATCCACAGGCCAACGCAAATACAAACTATCTACAAAGACATCAACTTTCCCTAAATTGTGATCACCATATGTATTTTATTAATGTACTAGGGGCAAAGCCCATTGCATTCAGAAAAACAACAAGCAATAGATTGGGGGTGGGGTGGAAGAACTCTACAGATGGCCTCTCCCTCCCCTTAGGACCTGGAAATTCTGCAGGTTGCAGAAAACTCACCAGCAGGGGCAGCTCTTAAGTGGCAGGGATCTGCAGCCTCTGAGCCTCAGAGGGAAGTGGAAGGAGGAGGGGGTGGTCAAGGGTGGGGGATGAAAGGCGACTGTCTGGCCGCTAGACAGACAGGCAAGCCGGTTGGAGGAGGAGGCACTCAGGGGCAGGACAGCCACCCTGAGTGGGTGTTAAGCGTTGAGTAGCACTTAAGCCATGGGACCAGCTCCTCCTCCAACCCCTTACCAGAAATATTAATTGGAACAGATTAACTTTATTTCCTGCTTTCCTTCTCAACGGAGATATAAAGCAGTTTACAACATTGTTTCCCCCCCCCCCGTGTTCTCACAACCACCCCCTTGTGAGGAGGGTTAGACTGAGAAAGTGTTACTGACCAAGGGTTACTGAGCAAACTTCCATGGTAGAGACTCAAACTATAATCTCTCAGATCCTAGTCTCTCCTCAGTTCCTACACCACTCTAGTGCAGTCTATCTTTCTAACTGGGGCACAAGGCAAACTGCAAATTATAGTCTGGGGTGTTACCTTGCTTGGTCTTCCAATCATGGGGTTATTCCCACAACGCTGATTAATAATATCTCGAATCAGGTGTTTTTGTCCATTGTATGTGGTCAAGATACTGATCTTCTCTGCTGGGTAACCCAATAGGCACATGTACATGAAGAGTGCAACAACATATTCCGCCTCACCAAGGTTCTGCAAAGTTTCAGAAATATGACAATTAAATTTCATGTCTGATGAACAAGATATAGTCATATGTTATCATTAGACTACAACACCATGGGAGAACAAGCACTCAGCTTCCTGACGAGTTCTCTGCTCCAGAACAGGTAAACAACAATGACACCTGTGTAGATGTCTATAGAACCACACCAGTGTAACTGGTCTGAAATGCTCACCTTTCCACTGGCTTAACAGACATATACACTGCAGTAAGTAATTTGAACACTTCCTAAAATGCAGTTTAAAAAACTATTATTGGCTCATGGAACCAAAAAACCCAGCAATGCTGGTCTTGATCCAGACAGTTGCAGAAAAACAGATCTCCTTCCAAGGGCTGTTAGGTGTTTTAGTGCCAAAATAGGCCAGTAGAATTACAGTTGCCAGTCGGAGAAAACTCTCAGAACACACTCATTCCCACCCAAACAACAATGAACTCTAACTACCCGGCTGCCTTCAAAATTCTGTAAGAATGTTTTATACATAGACCTTTGGCATTCTGTCTTTGAAAGTTAATACTCCGAAACATATACAGAGTAATGTGACTTAAAAAAAAAAAAAACCTATCATGGTTTCTTTTACCTGATAGAAATAAGGGTTAGGTTCCGATTCTCCTACACCATGGAAGTCTTCGACATTTATGAGCTGGAAGTCATACAGGAAGCCAGCATTTGCCGTTCTAAATTCTGGCAAGAGTTGTACGTGTGGCAAGTTACCCAGGTTCTTGTAACGCCAGTTGTAGAGGTTGCATAAGCTTTATGGGAAATGCAATGGAAAACAAGAACTGATGAGAGTTTCTAAGATGCGTTTATTCCACTACTAGTTCTTTATATCTTTAATTTAATTAAACAGCTTTTGGATTTTCATCCAAATCTAGTAGCTCAATCTCAACATAATGAACATTCTAATCAAAGTGCTATCTCAATGCTATTGTAATATGTAACTGTACAGGTTTAATTATAAACAAAGTAATTCCTGATATAAGCATTAAAATATGTATAATTATCAAGAACCCAACAACACCCAGAATAAGACGAGTCTAGGGGGAATAAACTTGTTCAAGGTAACTGCTAATTCTCGTACTTGATCTGATTCAATATTAGAAGGGATTTTCCCAGTTCATCCCAGCTCTGCATCTAGAAAGTCTGATCTCCCCTTACACTTCTTGTTGTGCCCTACCTAGCTCTTGCTCTTCCTTGGGCATCCAAGTCAACCGTTGGCACTCCCACACGGACAAACCGTGTAAAAAGGGACTGTTCCATGTTGGAATATTTTTGAAACGCCATGTTCTTAATGACTGGTGGCAACTGATGATGATCCCCAATCATAATCCATCGTTTCAGTCGGCTGAACCCATCCTGTGGATTCTATTGAAAAAGATTACATGATTGAATTATTATAATGAGAAGGATTAGCATCAACATGCCATTGTTGCAACAATCATTGACCTGTTTTATTACCTTGAGTTCAACTGTACAGGCACACTAAGAAAGAGTTTCTTTCACATCTAAAAATGTTTGCAGGTTTATTCTGTTTATAATCTGAACAGGTTTTAAACTGAATATTATGAATATGCTATTCCTTACTACCACATTCTAACAGCCATTTTACCCCTTTCTGCAACAACTGCATATCAAGAAGCAAGGAACGTGCTCTTTCACTGGCCAGTAACCCATAGACAGAGCAAAATGGGTAGTCATCTGTCTATAACAGTAGAGAGAGCAAGGGAGAGAGAGACCCTGGTCACAAACTATAACTTTAAACCAAGATGTGACAAAAACTATTAGTTTTCTGATATAGTGAGAAGGAAATTTTTCATAAAGGTAAAGGTATCCCCTGTGCAAGCACCAAGTCATGTCTGACCCTTGGGGTGACGCCCTCTAGCGTTTTCTTGGCAGACTCAATACGGGGTGGCCTTGCCAGTGCCTTCCCCAGTCATTACCATTTTACCCCCCCCCCCCCCAGCAAGCTGGGTACTCATTTTACCGACCTCGGAAGGATGGAAGGCTGAGTCAACCTTGAGCCAGCTGCTGGGATTGAACTCCCAGCCTCATGGGCAGACAGCTTCAGACAGCATGACTGCTGCCTTACCACTCTGCGCCACAAGAGGCTCTACATTTTTCATAGACACATGCAAACTACAGTAGTTTGGAACTTAAAATCATCTTATGTGAGGAGAAGGGCATTTTTGTTTATGCACAGGGGGGATGGGAAATCTATTCTCTTGTCCCTCTCACACTCCCCCATGATATTCCTAAGGGTCCACTTGCCTCACCCCTCACTTCTAAGAAACATTTCGGGAAGCACATTATGCTGCAGTAAGAAGAGGAAAGCAGGAAAGATAATTTCTGTAAACACAAATCTGCTCACAATTCTCAGGCTCCAATCCAGAGCTCTACCATTAAGTCAATTTTTATTCACAAAACCAATGTGCAATAAATGTAAGCAAATAAATCAAAAGAGCCATAAACTAAAGATACTCTCACCTGTAAGAGGAGTGGTATAAAAGTTTCAATTTCCAGTATTTGAGCAGCCTCTTCCATTAAGATGTTATCATACTGGGAAATTAAAAAGAAGTTTAAATAAGCAGCAGAAGTTTTGCGTGAAGAATGTTTTTTAACCAACTTATTAGTCTTAAAATCTTTAAACCGCCCGTGGCGCCGCGGGTGCCACGGACTAAATAAATGGTTAAGGGGTTCTAAGGTGGGATTTGTCCGTGATGAGGAAGGTTGGACCCTTCCTCAGGACAGACAATCGGAGGGACCAATTGATTGGTCCCTCCGATTCCCAGCCCCAGCAACTGTGAGCCGCGCGCAGCGCGGCTCGCAGTTGCTCCCTTTCCCGCCGGCCTGACGCGTCGGAGGCGCAAAGCGCCTCCGACGCGTCAGCCCAGCCACAAGGGAGCCCCCGGCAGCCGTGCTCTGCGCGGCTGCCGGGGCCTCCCTGCCTGGCGCCCTGATGCGGTCAGGCCGCCGCCCGAGGGAGGC
Organism: Paroedura picta; assembly: GCF_049243985.1. Classification (NCBI taxonomy): domain Eukaryota; kingdom Metazoa; phylum Chordata; class Lepidosauria; order Squamata; family Gekkonidae; genus Paroedura; species Paroedura picta. Next base: position 138,785,338 of record NC_135370.1, on the reverse strand, counting down.
CCCGGCAGTCGCGCGGAGCGCGGCTGCCAGGGACTCCCTGCCCGCAAAATGACTGCCGCCCGTGGGAGGCCCCGCCGCCCAACGGACCCCCCACGATACAGTAAGTGCCTAGGGCCCGCTGTATTATTCATACAGCGGGCTTGATTACTAGTTAAGTTATAATTCGCATCATTTGTTTTCGTCCGAATAATATGCATAATTTAGCTATTATTCTTGACTTGTGCACAAATAATCCTTAGAAAGAGACTTGCCTAGTCTGGCTATTCCACACCAAAATTGACAGGTCTAATTTTAGTACCCAAGAAAAAGAAAAGTAAAATCAGGAGATCTTGTTGAAGGCTCACACAATAACCTATGGATTAAGAAATCAACTTAAAAGGTCATAACACAAAAAAGAAATCACATAATCAGAGACGGACTTTTGAGATTATGGTTTACAAGCCAAAATTTACTGAGCTTTTCAAACTCTTGCTTATGTCCCTAATAGAATCTCACTACGATATGGACATGAGCATTTTTAAAATGATTTTTTAACATACGGCATGATGATGAACACTGAGGGGAAAATAAAGTCTGGACAAGATATTAAAGATGGAGATGCAAACATTCAATGGCTGCTATATTTTCCAGTGGTCTCAAGGGTAAGGGAGATCTTAGTATTGAAGAAGAGCTCATTTTTATATCCAACTTTTTGTAACCCAAAGGAGTTCCAACGTGACTTAAACCTTTCCCTTCTTAACCCCACAGCAGTGCCACCTACTCTGGAAGCTAGAATAGAACTGCTCTAAGAGGACTGTGACTCACCCAAGGTCACCCAGCTGGCTGTATATGGAAGAGTGGAGGATCAAACCCAATTCTCCAGATTAGAGGCTGCCACTCTTAACCACTACAGCATGCTGGCTCTGAAGGTGTTCTCAGAGATGCAACTGAATTTGAACTGTCGATTATAAAACAAAAAGAGGATTCACTACATTCTGTATCCCTAAATAAAATGTAAGAGGGTACTGGAAGGAGCGGGGACTCACCACCTAACCACCAATCAGGTCGGCTGTCCTGGCTGACCCATTCCTGATTGGCTGGCTGTCCAACGAGTGGCCAATCAGAAAGGAAGTCCCGCTCCTGGTCGCATCCCCCTCCAACTTCTTCCATTTGGAATATGTTCCAGCCCAGTAAGCAGGAACTGGGAGGGAGGGCAGAGGGCCTGGGACTGTGGGCCGGTGAGGGGGGAGGGAGGCCCTGCCAGCACCGCCGCAGCCCCAAGCTGCTCCAGCCACAGCCTTGCCAGGAGCGGACTGCCGGTCAGTGCCTCCACACACCACACCTCCCGACCCCAAAAAGGCCCACCAAGGCTTCTCCAGCCTTGGTTGGCCTGCCTAGGGCAGCGGGGGGGGGGGGGATAGAATGCTTTAGGATGCTTAGGGCTGATCCTGTGTTGAGCAGGGGTTGGACTAGATGGCCTGTATGGCCCCTTCCAACTCTATGATTCTATAGTGCCCATTGTATTCATGGATACAATGGGCTTTTCTGCTAGTGGATATATAAGATTTTAATCCAGTTAGAAAGACATGATGAACAAGTTAAAAAATATGTATGATTAAGTAGATACAAAATTATAAAGAAGAGATATCTATGCAACAATAGGAACCAACTAAGGGGAAAAGATGTTTATTTTCAGGTTTTTATGCTGCCCTTCCCCAAGGGCTCAGGGTAGCTCACATCATCATGTCAATACAATAAAACAAAAGGAGCTCACTGCCTTCTCTAAAGTGAGAGAGAGGGGGAATAAAGTGCTATGGAGTTGTTAAGTAAGGGGCATGGGAATGTTGTTGCCTGTGCAGGGAGGCCAGCAGCTGATGATGTTCTGTGGGACTTGACCATAGGCCCAGTGGAACTGCTTTGTCTTACAGGCCTTGCAGAACTGTTTTAAGACCCACAGGGCCCTCATGTCATTCGGAAGAGCATTCCACCAGGAATCCAGGATCCAATTAACAGAAAATTGGTACAAAATGTTTTTAGATGATATATAATTCCAAAAGACATTGAGAAAAGAGATAAAAACTACAAAGGAAATGGAGCTTTCTTTCATACATGATGGCCTTGTAAACAAGCAAAGAGATACTGGAAAGAAAAAAAATGTGACAGGTTGCTTCTCATAGCTGTCACATCAATGGCATAGTAGCAACTGTGGTATTTCTTTTTGGTGGCTGACATTTCGTTGCCTGAGATGTTCTCAGGCTAGCATGCCTGCAATTACACTTCACAGTGAGCAGAAAACTGAAACAGATTCAGGAATGTATTCATTTTGGCTGAGAAATGTATTCTTTCAGGACTTGGGACCCAAATACTTTAAAGCATGTCTCGCTTTCTACAGCAGCCCATCAATTTTGGGACACCTGAATAACTTTTTTGGAGCATGTCTTCTTTTCTGGAGGTACGCTGACCCTGAAAGCTATCACCCTTTTCTGTGGCAACACCCAACCTGTGGAATAGCCTTCCAGGGAAGTTACAAACAACACCTTTGTTGGTTAGGTTTCATAAACTGCTCAAAGCCAGGTTAGTTCAAGAAGCTTTTGGCTGAGTTACTAGTGTCATTTCATGAGCCTCTGGTTATTGAAGGTAATGATCCTGGCTTTATGTGGGCTTTAGTGTTTCTTTTCCAGATGTGTTCATTTTTTCAATGACCACATTTTATGACAATTGGCTATAAGCCACTTGAAACAAAGTTAAAACTAGGAAATGAATATCAAATCAATGGCTTTCGTAATCCGTTATTTTCAGAACGCTCAGATAAAAGCCATTTTGCTACATTCACCACTGAAGGGCAGATATAAGCACAGAACCACTTTCAAAAAATATCTGGCATCATTAACTTTAGAACAGCAGATGACAGGCAGTTAAAGCAGGGAAATCTTTCAGATTAGCATTTTGCCCGCTGTGACATTACCTTGAAACCCAGCTCAACAAGGTCATGCCGCTTCAAAGCGGCATGTGTACATGTCATTGCAATAATCTTTGCTTCTTTCACCAGCAAGTATTTAGATCTATCCAGTCCACTACGAAGAAGTTCAAATGCCCTGAATTCCTACAGAAACAAGAGGACATTCACAAAATTGAGAAACAGCACCAAATTTGCTTACAAATTGTAATATCAACTTGCAGCCAAAATCTGTAGTTGAGATCCAGGAGGTGTACATAATTCTAAAAAGAAATGCCTAAAAATCAGGGTCACCCCCCAACACCCCTGCGTCACTTCTGGGTGATGGAGAAATGGCATGTTTTTCAGGTTTCTTCGCTCCTTGCTCACATTAAGTTTCCCCATCCCCTGCTGGCTGGTCTGATGAACCTGGCAACCCTACTTCCACCTCAAATTATCTTTCTTGTATAATTTTAATATATTGTATACTCCCTGAAGCTCAACTGATAAAATGGTAGGGTATGCATCTTTAAAAAAATGAAACAGCTTCTCACATTTTAAAACAGAATTAAAAATAAGCATCAAGATAATTTTCAGCTGCCAAGAGACCTTACCTCAAGCTGGGTGAATATCTTCTTGATATGTCTAAAACACCCTTCAGCAATTTCCATGTCTTCATTGTATGATCTGCCCTTAAAAATTGGCTGAGGGGCATTGGCAAAATACTGGTGAAAAGGAAAAAAGTTGGAAATATCACCAATGTCAGGAGTCTTGCTACTTTTAACTTTCACTTTGCTTATATATTCTTCCCAACGGGACATTACCTGAAAAGAAGCACAGCATAATAAATATGTCATCTTATTCTGGTCTCTTACTGTAGGCATGATCCAGTGGACTATGAACAGGGTATCAAGTGTGCATCTGGGATTTTCCACCTTTGTCTGTATCGCTACCAACCCCTGGTTCCTGAAAGTCAGGGTAATCTTTGGAATAGAATCCAATGTGTCGCAAGGTGATGCTGTAGGAAAAGGGCATTTTCCACTGTGTTGACACATGAGCTCTTTCCAAAGGCACTTTGGGTTCTTTGGATTTCGCCCTATGCACTATTTCTCTTACAATTAATACATTTCATAACCATATTTATAAATATACTGAACAAATATCATAAGAGGTATAAAACATTATTCAGGCTTCTCTGCCAGCTGTGAGTATAAGTAAAATATTTTATTTCCTTGTAAGAATATGTCTCAGAATTCAAGGTGGGTTACTGCTCTGAAATATATAATCAAGGCAGAAAACTCAGAAAAATAATCTAGTTCAGACTGCTTGCCAATAATCACACAAAAGCAAGAATACTGGTCTGTCTAATTATGACTCATCACAGAGTTAAAACAATAGCACCCAAAACAAACAACATAATTACAGCTTCAATTGCCACTGCATTTTTAAGCAAACACACAACCGGTTCTTTAGCCCAAATTCTGAAAACTTTGTATCAATTCCCAGAATGTTTCCAAAATATACTGTGGCCACATCTGCTCTTTTCAAAATATTTGTTCTCTTACTTGATACAAGAAGAAGTGGCCAGCTGTTTCGCAAGTATAGGAAACATCTCCTGGTACTCCCAAACTCTCTTGCAGTCGCCCAACTTCTCGCAGAAGTTCCAGCCTCCGGGCAAGAACATAGTTCACTCGTCCATACCTGCGAAAAAAGTTAATACAATGAAGGTGTATGGTTAAAGTCAGTTTTGCAAATGAAAAATGTTTAGAGCTACAAAAATGGCCGTATGAAGAAAGGCACCCTCCAGACTCCGAGAATCAGGTCATAACCTTGGGGAATTTAGGACTTCTGTTTCTTGACCAGATGCCTTCCATACAGAATGGCAAGCCATCCCTGAACTCTGAGAAATATCTGATGGGTGACTTTGAAGTGTAAAGTCGTAAAAAAAAAATCTTAGGTGTCCAGATCTACGCTCTAAAATGACTCTATTACACTTAAGCCCACAAGAAAGAGGGGTGCTTTTAAGGACCCACTGAAATAGAAGTCTGCAACCTTCCAGAGCACTGAACCTACGTAAATCAAATGCCTCATGTGAGGAAGAAAGGAAAAAATGTCCCAAAGTAACGCAAAAGGAAGCCTTTAGTGCAGCTAACAGCTGAATTTAACTTTTTGAAGCCTCTGCTGCATAATTTCCTTCAAGGACATGTAAAAGACACAATCTTGTTCCCTTCTTATGCTTTGAGATAGAACAAATATTCCATCAGGCACCGCTTTGATTCCTTTTCTGGTACAGCTTTGGGAAAGCTATGTTAATCAGTAACGAGGGAACCTTCATTGGATCCAGAAACCCAACTTGCATCTCACAAAAATTAAGATTAAGATTTGGAAATTAAGATTATGAATCTTCTCAATCAGCCTCTCTTCTTATTTGTTTTATTTATTTATTTTTAGGCTTAGAAGCTGCCCCACTCCAAGTGGTCTCGGGGTGGCTGGCAACACATTGAGAGTTAACAACCCAATAATTTCCTTAGTACTAAAAATGCATGAATCTAAAATGTAAAATTAGAAAGATCAAAGAACCTTCCATCAAATATCTTTGCCTACGGAGCATGGGAACCACACAGATGGCATACCAGTTACTGACCAGATGCAAGCTGGTGAAAGTTGGGATCAGGCAGGGGGGGCCATTCAGATGCTAAGGGTGATCCTTGGTCTCAACCAAATGCCTGGTGGAAGAGTGCCATTTTGCAGGGCCTGCAATTTTCTGCAATCAATGCAGGAAAGACTCAAAATACACACATATTGGCTCAGATCCAAAGATGTACTTGTGCCTGAAAGGAATCTAGCTTGTGCACAGTGAGGGTGGAAAGATAGAATGTTGATTTCTCTCTTAATCTGCTCACAAAATGGAGCTCTCTGCGTCACATCCCATGTCATTTGGGGGAGGGGAGATATTCAGGAACTCAGGTCTGTAGTGGGAAGGGGTAAGCACGGGATTCACAAGGCACACTGCCATGGTTTGTTGTATTCAAACATGTTTCAACATTTGGACAGTGTATGCTTTACATGAGCTGAACTGTTCACCTGCTGAAGTCTTTCTCCGTCTCCAGTTCTTCCTCTCCATGGCCAAGACGCAGGAGGTGCCGTTCATCAATGTCTAGGGCCATGATTTTCTCAAACAGCTGGTTCAAAGCCTAAAGATTGACAAGAACAACAGAAAGGGTAGATTTTAGAATTTCTGATGCTATTACTGGGAAATCCAGCAGGCTGGAAATTTCATTCCTATTTTGGGAAGAACTGCAAATATGGAGAGACCAATTGCCATAAGGAAAGCATGTCTGCCGAAGCAGTCATGACGCAGGTTCAACAGCCTTTGGGGTACCTAATTTTCTCCTAACTACTAAGAATGTAGTTTCTGTCTAATTTGGACCAAAACAATGTCAAGGAACAAATCTGAATGAGATGAAGAAACCTGCTAAGCCTCTAGCCTAGCATCCTGTCTCAAATAGTGGCCAATCAACATTTCTAGATAGGAGGGGATTATAGCAATAGCTACCCAAAGCATTTGGCCCCCATTGGCATTCTGCCTCCTACCCTGGAGCTTCTCTAGCACTCACTCCCCCCCCCCATCAGAAAATAAAAACTGTAAGTCTGTGATACAGCTCTGGAAACTTTCAAAACTACAAGTCCCAAGGGTTCCCTTTGCAATCATGGATTTAAATTAACTTCAACAGTGACCATGCAATAGCAGGTCCACAACTATTCAAGAGCGATGGATGAACAAAAGTAACTGCACCCATTTATGAAGGATCTCTTCAACTGAGCAGATATGATATTTGCAATAAAATCTGGTTTAATTCCAGAAGGGTAATTCACAGTGAGATCCGAATTCTGAAGCTCTTTTTTAGTGTGAGTGGGAAGAGGCTGAAGCAGATGGTCCCAGCCAATATTCTTACACCAAAAAAAGCAATCTACCTGATCATGAGGAGAAGACCAATACACAGAGACTATGGCGCAAAAGGGAGGGACGACACATTCATGCCTCTTCTACTTGTACTGATTTCGAAATGCATGATGTCTTATGTGCAGAAAGCTTAGGAGGACAACTTTCTACATTGCTGAAGATAATGTGTGCATGGTTCATTTTAGGGATAGTTTCCATAGATGGCTACCGACAAATGAATAGCCAGAATTTAGGAAACGTTTTGTGATGCTCTCTGGTAGTCCCAGATCATGACCTTGCCCTCAGCCTCAGTGCCTAGAAGACACACAAGGCCTCAAAAAAAGAGAGAGGAGGGAGTTCTTGCCACCCAACTCCTCCTCCTCTTCCTGATCTCTTTTATACCACCCAGAGCTGAAAAGAAATGGGCGGTATAAAAATCTAAATAAAATAAATAAATAACTAAATGTATGCTGAACAAGGTCCATTCAGGTCCTCTTTAAATAGGCCGCAGGCGACCATGCACCTGTGGAAAGTAGTCTTAGATTTCCAGAACAGGTGAAGCCCTGACAGCCTTTGACATAACTTCCCAGCCTTCCGTCAGGATGCTGCCATGCTGGTAACCCCCAATCTATCCCCTGCCAGGTTGCCTGCAAACTCTACCACCCTGGCTGCTGAGGAGTGGCTCTGCCCCCACTGTCCCCTCCCCAACTTTGGGCTGCTTGATGGCTACTAGCTAGGATGTCCCTACACTGACCAGTTCAGGTAGAGCCGCACCACTAGATATGTTCCCATTAAGACAGAATTATGCAATACATGGATGGAGCTCTTTCTATTCTCCCCAGCTACAAATGAGTGGATTAGTATTTAAGGGGACTGGCCAATCTGTCTGCATAACCATTGCACCCACTTGGCTACATATTTTATATGATATGCTTTCTGTGTGTAACTCTGCTGTACAACGAATAAATACTAAATAATGCAATATGCTCAATACTGAGCTGTCATGAAAACAGCGCACTTTCCAAATTTGTACTCTCTACACTGTAGTGATACATGTGCCATTTCTGTGATGTTGGATGACAGGAAGACTTGACAAAGGGATTCTTGTTTGTGGCCATCTCAGTGTGACACTAATAGGTGTCTGCTGAAGTACCGCTCAGACATAAGACAGCCAAACATTTCCCAATCCAAACAGCCAACAAAACACGGCTCCAGGGAGACCACATGCAAGCTATACCATTGGTTTCAAAACTGAAATAAGGAACGAAAGTCATCATGTTCATTCACCTGATTGGAATGTGTGACAATGAGAGTCCTCTGCTCTGGGAAGTTGTGATACAGATTGGATATTATCTGTACTGCCACATCTGTTTTTCCTGTACCAGGAGGTCCTACTACCTATAAAAACAAACAAATTTTTACTCATTTTGGAAAAGTTACTGAGAAAGGGGGAGGAGGAGGAGAAGGAGAAGAGCTGGTTCTTATATGCCGCTTTTCTCTACCTGAAGGAGGCTCAGAGCGGCTTACAGTCGCCTTCCCTTTCCTCTCCTCACAACAGACACAACTGTGAGGTGCGTGAGGCTGAGAGAGCCCTGATGTTACTGCTCGGTTAGAACAGCCTTATCAGTGCTGTGGTGAGCCAAAGATCACCCAGCTGGCTGCATGTGGGGGAGTGCAGAATCAGACCCAGCATGCCAGATTAGAAGTCCGCACTCCTAACCACTACACCACACTGGCTCTCAAGTCACTCAAGAAAGAAAAGAGAAAGAGTGAGAAGTTTTACATTATTTGTACATTTTGGCCAACCGGTACGTATATGTGTTTGAACAAGCATTTTAGGAGGGGTCAGAACAGAAAGTGTGCATAGAAATATTGTTAGGAAGCAGAGAAGTGAGAGGACCCAGCATGGGTTTCAGCAGATCATGGCCATCTGGGCACATTGGCCCTCAAGTGTAAAGGGTTCTTATCTGAAGATAAATTTCCAAAAATAGTGCCAAAAAAAACACGTTTATCTGAAAAGCTACAACTGTGATTATTGGGGATTCATTCTGGTTCTGCTACCAAGAGAAAAACAGAGACCTCCAGACACTGAAGACCTGTCGTTATGCTTTTTCCATCAACTGACACCTACTTCTTTTTATGGGAGGACGAAACATTGATGCTTACCTGAATATTTTTTTCTCTCCAGTAGGGCAAAGTTTTCCAAACTGGTTAAATCCCAGCTCGTCTTGTTTTAGGCAGAGCTATGCACATTTGTGTAGACTGCATTGGCTCAGAGCTAGGCAGACCCTCTAGGCTTAGTATAGCCTAGCTCCAAAATGAATTTTACATCTCAGTTTTTTGGTCGCAAAGACTTATTGAAGCTTACTGACTTCTTTCCAGGTGGGGGGGGGGGGAGAGCAATATCTTGACATATTTATGCTCTTTTAAATAAATGTCCCTCTGATAAGGATGTACTGTCCATGTAAAAGTTCTGCCATGGAAGCAGACCCAGCAAACCAGATCATCAGAACCAGTCTGCTGGATTTCCTTCACCATTTCCAAAGGCATTTTTTATCCTCCTCCCTGCACTAGGTCCAGTCTCATCCCACTTTTGGATGTCACTTTATCCAGTTCCCACTTTTGTGAGCTCAGAATTTCCCCCCATTACTACTTTCTTTTACTACCTCCCTGGCTATACTTCATTTGAAGGATGCTGTCTCCCTTGCTCTCTTTTTATAGCAGGAGGCTCAATTATCTTGTTTAAGTCATCTAGGAAAACCCAAAAAGGTGGCTGAGATCTCATAATGTAGTCTACAAAGATACAGAAATAACGTCTCCCTCACCCTTTTAATTTTTTTTAAAAAATCCCCTCAGGTTTGCAGAACTAACTACTCTAACCATGGGCTGACCCCCCCCCCGATTTTTTTTTTTAAATTTTTTCCAAGGAGAGAGGCTACTGGTTATGTGATACACTTTGGAACGATACTAAAAATAAAAGTGTAAAAAGCATCATAAGCATTTTTACCATTGTCAATCCAGGCTGCATTCCAGCACGAATAGCTTCAATCTGTGTAGAAGTAAACTGGATTGTATTGCTGCAGAATGAAACAAGTAACTTGGTTAATCCACAGCACAACACACTGAGTCAAAGGTCTATGCATTTCTCCAAGGTAACTTTTTTTTCTCTTAAGAGTTGTCCATCCTTTCAGTCAAGGAGACATGACCTTGTCAATGAAAAATCTGCCTTTTACAGGACTTGGCCAGGCAAACGGATTTGCAAATACCAAGAGAAATCAATTCCTTCCTCAAGGGCTGAAATGACACTACAGGACTCCAAGTCATTACACAACCCTTCTGAGATGATTAAGTTACGGTTCATCATATGTAATTAGGATACCACAAACCCACTGACCAAAACAGCTAATTTGATCAATGTCAGAAGTCACATTTTATCACCAAGTTTGAAAGGATTGGCTATTTCCTGCCAAATGTCATTTTAATATGCATGATTTCACGCAAAACAAAATTACCGTCAGTATAGGCAAAGCAACTAAACAATGCAACCATTATGAAACAGGTTGTCAACAGAACACAACTTATTTCCTACCATTAACTTGTAATCCAAATTGAGAGAAAATGTTATAGCTAGTTGGAGTATTTTAGTTAATATTAAAATTAAATAACTCCCACACAGAAGTCCCAGCCCCCCCCCCCCACAAGCACCTCCATTACCGTTTGGGCTGATTATACGGGTAAGGCCCTCTGTTGGGAATGACGTGAGGTTCAACAACTAAGGTTCTGTGGTCATCAGCCTTTTCACCATCGTCATGCTCCTTCCGCTTCTTTCCTGCATCACTTCTGACTGGAAAAGTTATCCTGTCGCAGGGGATCATTGTTTCTCAGTTCAGATGCTTTTGGAGTCAGTGAAATTACTTTGACATCAAACTGGCTTTTGACATTGCCTATCCCCATATACCCCACAATTCGGTGCATTTTGTAGCCAAAAGTTAATGACAGACAGCACAAGGGAAACACAAACTGAGACGACTGTCAATCATGAGAATAGTTTCAGAGGGAAACCATGTTGGTCTGTAGTAGAACAACTAGATCCAAGTTCAGCAGCACTGAGCACTGAGACCCAAAAAGACTTTCCGGGTATAACATTTCAAGAGATTTCGAAAGCCAAAGCTCCGTTCCCCAGAAAATCCTATTGGTGTCTAAAGTGCTACTGGACTCAAATCTAAACCCACGAATGCATTACTAATTCTTTTCAAGGGGTTAATTCTTAGAAGAGCTGGTTTTTATACTCTGCTTTTCACTAACCGAAGGAGTCCCAAAGCAGCTTCAAAACACCTTTCCCTTCCTCTCGTCACAACAGACACCCTGTAACTGCTCTGCAAGAATAGCTCTAAGAGAACTGACTAATGCAAGATCACCCAGCTAGCTGGGTGCAGAGAAGTAGGAAATCAAACCCAGTTCTCCAGACTAGAGGTTGCTGCTCTTTAGCCACTACACCACACTGGGACTGGGAAACAGATGTCTGTATAGACAAACACAGCTGGTGATAGTGGGATGGATCTATTCTTCCACTCAGCAAAGCTGGATGTCTTCCTCCAACTGAAGAGCCGCTTAAGTTGGAGGAAAGCTTCTTAGGAATGAGCAGAAAACTGAGCAGAGATCAACAATGAACTTTTGGAGCAGGGACACACTCGAGAAAATACAGGAACGCTGCCTGCATACAATTTAAACCACAAAGAATCACGTGGTCTTGAAATGCCACTCTGAGAGCTACGAGAGAAGAGGCAAAAGATATTGTATTCAGTAAGATGAGCCACATTCCAATTGAGTACCATCCGTCTGAGATGCTTCAGTCACCTGAATGGAGGAATCTGCAGTGCAGGATCTTCAACAGCTACTTTAATGCTGTACCCAGGAAAGCTGGCTTTTAAGTGATCAATAGAAAGGAAGGTGTCATTGAAATCTAGGGAGGCAATCTGATTCGGCATTTTTGAATAATGAGCACTACTTGGGTCTCCGTATCCAAGGATGATGTCATGTAACCAATCAGGAACCACACAGTCTGTGTTCATCAAATTCCTTATAGTTTCCAAGACGGCCTGTAATGAAACAGAAGATGAGCAAATGGTTAATTTACTCCCCAATTTTATGCACACTCAGTAGTCAGCTCCATGAGCGAGTCCAACATGTGTTGGCTTTTTTTTTTTTAAGAGTTCTTCCCCTGGCAGGTGTTTGGTTGGTCAGATTAAATCAGTTGCTATATTTTCTGTTGACCTCAGCCCTACAAACAGCTTGTTCAGCAAAACAGCACTATTTATGAACAACCCATAATGACCAAACTATCCCATTAGCAAGACAAAATTTAGTTCAGTTGATAAAAATTGATAATGGTGCTCTTTATTTCATCTGCAGAGTTCTCTACATTTCCAGGAAAGGAACATTAGTTAAAAGAAGGGCATTGCTTGAAATGGACCTTTACCAACAACTTATTTACAGGCAACCCAGCACAGTTAATATTCTTCAACCCAGATGGACAACAGGAGCAGGGGGCCTGCTTTACATGCAGAAGGTCCCAGGGTCATTCCCTAGCATTTCCTGCTTAAAGGGATCAGGCAAGAGGTGAGGTGAAAGGCTTCTGACCAAGACTAGCAGAATTTCTGCTAGAATAAGCAATATTGTAGATCAATGGTCAGGGACCTTCATGTATTCCATACAAGCGGACTCAAAATCTAGATTGTTCAGGATGTTTCTCACCAGGAATCAATATAAAAAGCACTGAAAGTATAAACAGGGGAAAAGAACACAAACATAAATTTAGTTTTCAGGATCATTTCTGGCTCATAAAAATGAGTTTCCCACCAAAATTTAAAACAAGGACATGGGTTTTGAGGAGATGCTTCCTTGTCAGAAAAAAACCCCTCAAATCAGTAGCACAGTATCAGTTTTTAAGCGCTGAATATTACTTTCATTGCCTGAATTCAGCTTTTCCAGGTTATTTTTATAGACTTCATGAAACCTTATCTAAGACAATGAAATTGAAAGCAGATGTATTTATGCTACTTTCTCTCCTGCACAGGCATACAAACTTGGCTCTGAACATAAATGCATTAGGCAGTTTAGCCTGGGAGAGAATGACTGACCCAAGGTCACCGGGGAGTTTCATGGCAAGCAGAGGCTTGAACCAGAGTCTCCCCAAGCCCAAGCCAAGAATTTAACCACTATATAACACTTATATTACACTAACTTTTTAAAGAAGGTGGTTTCTACTCGTTCCAGATCCACGGCTTCTTTGAAGTTTTGATGTGCAACAGAACAGACACAAAATGAAGTCAAGTTCTACTTTCCTCCAACATACAAAATCTTACTTAGAAAACAATCCCTGTCTAAATAGATTCACTGATTCCTTTCACTGGGATTTGGTTCCAACAATTGTCGACTGCTGTTTAAAAAAACAGGGGCAATGATGCAAGCTCTGGAAACCACACTGAACTACAGAGCAAGCAGATTTCTGGCCAATGCAAAGGGCTTGGAGATTGGCATACCCTCAGGTCTCATCTATGTGTGAATAAAGAGCTGTGACTATTTATGTTATTTGAGGTGTTTTTCTCAGAATATTAACTCAGCAAATACTAGCTTAATGGTGATCTCTGACCCCTTGACCAACGCCAGGGCCTTTTTTGGCTTTGGTTCCTGCCTGGTGGAATGAGCTGCCAGTGGAGATCCAGACACTGATGGAGCTGTCAAAGTTCTTTAGAGCCTGTAAAGTGGTACTCTACCACCAGGACTACGGTTGAAGTCAGGGTGGTTCACAAGTGTGAGGGTCTCCCTCCTCTCCTCTTCATTCCTATATTCCCCCTACTTTAAGATCCCCCTCCCCCTGGGATATCGCACCACCGAAACAGCACGAATTGCCAACTACCTTGTGGCTGACGGAACGCCAGAGTGCTTAGGTAACTTTTGCTGTATTTCATTATGTTTTTATTGTACTGTGTTCTTAAATGCTCAATTGTTGTTGAAAACCACCCTGAGCCTGCTTGTGGGGAGGGGCAGGCTAGAAACTTGACAACTGTAAGTCAAGAAAATACAGCAACATTGCACCCTTTCAAAATGTACATTTTCAACAGATGACTGGCATAAAATGTAACAAACTCCAGAACGCTCACAGTACTTAGATATGGTGGCCACAATTCTTGTAAGGGAACAGGGCTGACCTACCATGGCAAAGTGCAGACGGTCCCATTTTCACTAGCACATTATGCTTATGCCTTCACTGCTGTCATGTTTGCTTAATTGAAGATGCAACATAAGATTTCCACATCTTTCCCCCTGCAGGCTCAGCAGAGGAACCCAGCTGTCTGCAATCTGCCTGACATGTTACCAACATTTGTCATGAGGGAGACTAGCTTCCCCTATTTTTCTGAGCAAGGAGACACAGAGCAGACAGGGAGAACCTGTCCTCCAGCAAACAGCCACCTTAAAAAAGCAGGCTGAACCTGATCGTTTTAACTTTACACATGAGAAAAATGTGAAATTACAGAGCCAAAGTATTTCTACATAATGTGGCTGCCCAATGGTACTTTGCTAGCAAATAACCTTTTAAAACTCAGAAGGAAAAGCACCTTAAATCTTTAGTACAGCACTGAGCCACTTTTTGAACATCTGCTGAGGAAAAGCAAACTCAAGAGGCTGATCTTTGGGTGCAAACATTTAATTCAGGGGTAGTCAAACTGCGGCCCTCCAGATGTGCATGGACTACAATTTCCATGAGCCCCTGCCAGCGAATGCTGACAGGGGCTCATGGGAATTGTAGTCCATGCACATCTGGAGGGACGCAGTTTGACTACCCCTGATTTAATTAAACCACAGATATCAAGTAGCTTATTGCCCTTAAGCAGAGAGTGTGCTTGGGAGTTACTGATGTTCCTGACCATCCATGGCCCTGAATTAATGCTGACTTGTAAAAGTGTCCTTGTACATTTCTAACGCAATTCTCCTCTGCATAGGAGATCCCTAACACTGATTTCTTCCTGTCATCACAACGCTGAATAGATTTACTTTAGGGCTGCAGCTTTTGTCCTCCAGGGGTGTTAGTTATAAAAACAATTTAACACTCAATTTAAGGGCAGAGTTTTGATCATCGGTTTACTAAATGTTTTGGTGCACATGCATGCACACTGCAAGCAACATCAAGCCTTTTTAATAACCACTTACAAAAGCAAAACCACACAGTAGCTTACTTTGAAGTTGTTCTCCTTAGGCTTTCTTCGCATTATTATATTAAACGTTTCATAGACATCTTCGGTTTTATTTTGGATGGTATTGGTCGTATCCTGTTGATACTGGTTAGGATCCAAGAACACTCGAAAGGTTCTAGAGTCTCCTTTAAGTCTCGGTTTTGGTTCTGGTCCTGATCAGAATGAAAGGCACATCAGACATGTAACCAGTGGAATGAACATAAAATGGGACAGGAAGTGAAAAAGAAAGACTGCATCGTGCTTCAAGCTACGAACCATAATCCGACCGTATTCCTGCCCCTCTCCTCTCTCTTCTTGCATGATGGGCATTTTCCCACATACTCTAACTAAAGGTCTTAGCTTAGGACACTGGTATTAAAAGGAACAGTTCTATTTGCTGGCGCAGGCCACTGAAAACATCCCCAAGAAGCAGAGCACTTATGTTCTCACCTGCTCCCTCCCTCTTGCCTGCCACTCGCTCCTCCCTCTTATCTGTTCTCCACTGGCAGAAGCAATGGGTTGCAGTTTAACTTCAAAGACAAGCACATGCATGAGATGGCAACAAGGAGGTAGAATGGACTGCAGTGCTTCATACTGCAGGCAAGGGTCTGGTATCCTCCCACTCCACTCACACATGTCGGAAGCCTTCCACTAAAACAAGCAAGTTCCCTGCCAGAGGAACAATAGCTTCCATCAGAGGAAGTTTTCTGAGCGGAGTGCTAGAAGTCAAGCCAGTGGAAACTTGGTATTAAAACAAACCAACAAAACCTTGCATGGCAGGGCAACAGAAGAAGAAAAGCTGCTTTTTTGCACACCACTTTTTACTAGCCAAGCGAGTCTCACAATTATCTACCTTTTCTTTCCCCACAACAGACACCCTGTGAGGGAGGCGGGGTAGAGGGGGCTCTGAGAGAACTGTGACTGGCCCAAGGTCACTCAGCTGGCTGCATGTGGAGAAAGAGTAGTGAATCAGACCTGGTTCTCCAGGTCAGAGGTTGCTGCTCTTAACCACTACACCTCGCAGGCTCTCATGGGTTCTTGTCTGGCTTTGGTTGCCTATTGGCATAGCCTTGTTTGAAGAAGGTTCTGCCCTGCCCCACATCAGGATGCTTAAAGAAACAAAATGCTGCCATGTCAATTCCCTGCAGAGGGGAGCCTCCATTTGAAAATAAGAGTAAAAAATAGGGAATCTGGTGAAATTCATGCATCAGGGAACATCTGGCTCCTCACAGAGGGCAGGTAGCCTCTGTATCCTTTCTGCCCAAGCTCCTCTGTCCACTTCCTACAGTAGTTCAGATTACCAGGTGAGCAAGCTCCAATTTGCTACGCTGGAGCAAGGACTTCCATCTACTGCCTTGGACCAGCATAGTCAGGGGCTTCTGTGCTCACCTGTCCTAACTGTGCTGCTAGGGGGAAAAGTATATATTTGCCCAACGTCTCTATTCTGTAGCCACAACCATGCGTATGAAAGTGAAGCATCAACAGCACAAACACAATCCTATGACAATACTTCCACGCTTCAACTAAAGATGTGAATGCGGCCATACCCTCTTCAATGACACGGCCTTTGTCGTCCAGCATGCCCTGGATTTCACACCCCCTCACATAGATCAGGCCAGTCTGCTCAACAAACGGTTGTCTTCGATCAAACTTTGTGCCATAAGGCTGTGTGGGTCGGACAGTAATTAAAAAGCAAACATCGTGTTTGCGGAGGCCTGAATGAAAAAGAAACATCCATTCACTTGGCTGATTCACTGATACATAGCGTTCTTATGTAACTTCAAAATACAAGTAATGGAAGGCAATGAAAGCAAAGTAAAGAAATTGATTGCAAAAAGATATTTACATAACTACACAGTAAAAATTCTAGTAGTATTTTAAGGCTACGTTCATTTCATTCCCATAAAAACTGATTCCTAGCTAGAAAAAATCTCAGTAGGGAGAGCAACTTCCATATAGGAGTCTGGCTGCCAACTTTTAAACTGGCCCCTCTAGCTCTCCCATGAATAGCCACTTGGCCTGCAGCAATTAACATTAATTAGCTCCATGTCATGAAAAGATGGAGCCCAAGTTAGCCAGGGAGCAAGCATTCTTTGGAGGGCCCTACGCTTACAAGCAGCCAAGAAAAGGTGAAGGGATTTTATAATGCCTAACAGAAACAAGTAGCAAGGATCAGGGAGCAGCCCTACACGTATCTTCCATTGGAATGTCTCCCTCTTCACAAGGAGATAACATGTTCTAAGTTGTTTATATTTAAATTTTGACAGATAGTGTAAAGTATAGTGGATGGGAATCAACAGCACAAGAAATGAGCACTACAAATGAGCAAACATTTCTTACCCACCTTAGCTATTCTGTGAGAGCCCAGGGCAGGCTGATCTTCTCCGATCTCGGAGAACTTGGACGGGAGACCATGAAGGAAGTCTAGAGGGTTGCTGCACAACGGCAGGCAATGGCAAACTACTCCTCAATGACCCTTGTCTTGAAAACCCTACACGGTCAACATAAATTGACTGCGACTTAATCCCCCCCCCCCCAATACAGCTAACTTGGACAGCTACCAATAGATAGAAGAACACACTTTCCCCCACTCTTGCAAAAGGATGTAAAGAGGTAGCCAGAATTCCAATCTCCATTACTTGGCATAAGCAATAACATCCCGTATTTAAACTGAAGGATTTAATGGATATGTAGGACACTGGAGATTAATAAACATATGAAAACGTAATATTTATCTCAAATGATGCGAGCACTGTGACTTGAAGTCATCTCTCTCATATACACACCTTCCCATTCGTCTTTGATGTTGTCTCTGACGTTCAAGTTAACTGTGACATCTGCTCGGACCCTCATAGGCCAGTTCTCCCCGATGTTGGGCTTTGCCACCTCTACCACTGTGAAAGAGACAATGGGCTGTGCCATCCGAGCCCATCCTCCAAAGACGACGCTGCCGTATTCAGACTGCCTGAAGGCCAAGAGCAGATAAAAGGCTATCACTTTTGCACTGGGATTTTTTCATTGTCCAGGGTCCATAGCCCTTGTTACAGCCTCGCCAATGAAATTCTTAGAAAATACAGAGTAACCAGATTGGAATGGATGACATGTAATGTGATCCCATTTCACGCTTAAAGGCAGGAAGAATTAACCCATTTTGTTGACACTCCTTCCCCCAATTTTTTAAGCCAATCTGAGTGGGTGGAAACTTCTATGTGGAGTGCAAAGAATCAAAGACAGCTTATCCAGCCAACAACTACCTGAGGTAGTTTTTGAAACAAAAAGCAGAATGTGGGGAAGGGAGGGGGGAAAGCACAACCAAATAGGGTGGGGAGGAAATGTTCTTAAGCCCCCCCCCTTCAGTTACCATGGTTTCATCCTACTGACGCTGTCTTCAATGTCCTGTCTGATCTCATAGGTGGATTCTAAGCGAAAGAGGTTGAAATTTCTCAGGAGGTAGTCATGAAGAGTCAGAAATTGTAAATTCAATTTGGGGAGAGCGAGGCAGCCTAAAGGGGAAAAAATAGACATTCATATCTCACAAATCCATCTAATAAAGATATTTTCCTCTAAACATTACATGTCCATATGTGTGTGGACACACACAGCATGTTGATTTTCTGTTGTGCATGTTCACGAGCTGCCCTGTCAAACAAGCCCAAAACAACATTCAGTGGCCACTGCTTCCTAATTCTGTACAACCATCTGCCGTGCAGATTCACCAAATCAGTTTCATCAAAGGCGTGCAACATAGTTTCATATTTCAAATTAAAAGTTCAGTGTTTTTACAGAAACATAGAACTGCAATACGAGGTTGAGGTGGTGCTTGCCTATCAAACAATAAGCCACCTTTCAACTGTGATTGGCACAAATATGGTCTGTAGTCAGGATCGTATCCTCTTTTTGTCCTCTCGTAGAGCCAGAAGGTTTTCAACTAACTCCATTAAGTCACAATGTCAGAATGTGGATGCTTGAACAACTCAGTTTGGTTTCTTTCCCTCTGTGTGGGCTGGGCAGGCAACTACCTTCCTTCCAGCTAGTTCAGCAAAGCAGCTCCACCCTTACTACATGCTGGGGAAAGACTAGCTGATCAAGGCCAGCAGCAGTGATGGAAATGCTGACAGTGCCACTGAAGCCCCTTTAATGAAGCGTGCCTAGCTGGGGCGACTCCAGCTGGCTGCTGAGCCTAGAAAACAATCAGGGGACTGGGTCTCAACCCCACATAAAATTGTGTGGGATTACTCACCCTTCTAAGAGATCCTTGGTGCTTCCTAAGGGGAGAGGCACCAATGAGTCTCTGAAAGGAAGTTCTGTAGAGGGCCAAGGAGGCTGTGCTAGGGCTCTCGCTAGCAGATTGGGGAGAGACCCAAGGAGAGAGGAGGATGACCCAGGGTGAAGTTTAACCCCCTTCTTTCTCTGTTCTAAAGATAATGGACCTTGTGGTTAAGGACACTGGAGAAGTCTTGGATCCAGTGGCCTGAATCAGTAAGTCCAGACTCCTATACCCAGGCACTGGAATTCTTAGCTACACTGTAATCCTGCAAAGAATCCCAGTTACTTGGAAGGAAACTAACTGCAGTTTGCTCAGGCATTCACCTGACAGGAATTAATTCTTCCTTCTTGAAATCCATGCAGTGGGAGGTGGGATGGAGTGTACTGGCCTGACAATAAATCAGGTTTGTTCGTGACTCCTAACTGGTGCTTGTGACAATTTAGAAATCTCAGTATGTTTAATCAAACTTACCTTCTCCAGAATAGTACTCAGTTGGAACAATGTTCTCATCCCAGATTATTTTTTCTGTCGGATACAGAGGCATCTGATTGAGCTGCTGTATCTGGGAAATTCGGCGTTCGTGCCGGGACACCTTGAAAAGAGGGGGGCAAAAAAGATTTTATAATATGCACAAAAGAGAGTAACACATATTTACAGGTAGTAGTCAGGAACAAGGAAGGCACTTTAGTTTTTTTTTGCCAGCTGCTACTAAAGATTTAAGTTACCAGCACCAGTGAAAAATTAGGAAGAGCTGTTTTTTATACCCACTTTTAACTACCTGAAGGACTCCCAAAATGGCTAACAAGCACCTTTCCCTTCCTCTCCCCACAAGAGATACCCTGTGATTTAGATGCGGCTGAGACAGCTCTAAGACAACTGTGACAGGCCCAAGGTCACTCAGCTGGATGCATATGGGGGTGTGGGGAATCAAATGCAAAGAGAGCCAGCTTAGTATAGTGGCTAAGAGAGGCAGCTTCTAATCTGGCGACCTGGGTTTAATTCCGTGCTTCTCCTCCAACATACAGCCAGCTAGGTGACTTTGGGCTAGTCACAACTTGATAGAGCAGTTCTCACAGAGCAGTCCTGTCAGAGCTCTCTCAGCCCCACCTACCTCACAGGGTGTCTGTTGCAGGGAGAGGAAGAGAAGGCAAATGTAAACCACTTTGAAATGCCTTTGAGTAGTGAAAACCAGGATATAAAACCAACACTTCTTCAGTTCTCCAGATTAGAGTCTGCCACTCTTACCACTACACCATGCTGGCTCTATCCCATGGCTTGCATACTGATGTGCATTTCGTCCTCTTGTTCAGCTTCAGAGTCAACTTATGGCTATTGATGTGCATACACTACCTTTTCCATTCATCACAGCACTAGCTGCAGTTTGCAAACCTAGCCATGCTTCTAATCATAGGTACAAACTATGGTTTGTCACTGATTATGGCAGGCAATTCTAAGCACAACCAGTTCAGAAACTGAAATGGGGGGGATACTTGTGAAAGAAAGGAGCAGTCGGGGGAAGGAGAGAGACTATATGCCTGTGGGGTGCTCCTGAATACCTAACTACAATTAAATGAGGAGTCTGCACCCGGCTACCCGGCCATGCATACTATGGCGAATGTCATAAATCTGGTGAATACTCAAGTATCACCCACAGCAGTAAATGTTGTCTGTCATCTGAATGGGATTGTAGATGTCCGTGTTCTTCCAAATATCAAAAAGATATTTTCTCCCACCCAGGGATGTTTATAACATTCAACACATTTTGGATATTTAACGTAAGATGTGTCTGGGTGCGCACACACTGACACTTCCCCACCTTCAGGCGTGCAGCATGCTCAGGGGCAATGCAAACTCTGCTTCAACAGCCCACTGAAGCCATCTGAACAGGGCTGGAGAAGGAACTTGGAGAACATGGCAGAAGTCCAGTGATGCATTAGCAACATTGCAGAGAGATTCAGCTGCCAATTTGACCAGCATTTCGTGGGCACATTATCACACAAGAGTTAAGTAACACAACACATGAAGTTCAAACATGGCATGCTGACAAATGGCTGGTGCCAGATTGGGCATCTCTCATCCGTGAGAGAACGTTGACTCAAGAGAGGTCCTCATAAATCAAAAGTCTACAGCGTCAGATATGTGGCCAACCAAAAAAAACAACCAAAAGGGTTACAACTGGGTTAAAATAATAATGATGATTTGAGAAAAAATGAGCTTTATAATATAGAAGCCTATCAAGATCAGTTCAGCTGACAATCAGGGAGACTATTTCAAGCAAATGTGTTTTTGAAGCAGGACTGATACTGAAGCTTATTTCATCTTCATAGGTAATCATTAGAACATCTGTCCACAGAAAAGATTTTCTAACACAAAAAGAAAAAGAAGAACTGGGGGAGGCCTCTGTACCCCATTTTTTACGGCCCAAAGCCCAGAACAATAATATTATGGGTTGCAGGGGGGGGGAGAGAGAAAATTGGGATCCACAGGGGAAAAGTCCTTTTTTCAGCAAACATCTCTGGTGAATTCAACCTCATACTGTTAATCCAACAGGAACAACATACCTGTAATGTTCTCTTGCTTAATACACAATGCTAACATTTTACTCTATACAGATAACTGACACCAAGGATCCCTTTAATAGTAACCTTTTAAATATGTGTGCAACCTGTCCAGAGCTCATAAGGTGGGATTTTATAATAAAGGGACATAAATAAATATTCATTTCTGGCCCAACTTGTCAATTCAGTATTACTGTAAAGCCCCAAGAACGTGTCCGAGCCCAAAGAGGTATGAGAATTTACCAATAGTTCTAGTAGAAATTCTTTTTCGTAGCTTGTATCTTTCCCTTCAGGTAGGGCTGGCAATAAACAGAGATATGATGCCACCTGGTGGAGCGTGTGAGGACTGAACCATAAAGTAAAAGAGTGAGAGTCAGACAGGAAAAAGATGATGGGACCTTCAGCACTACTGCCCCCCTCCAAATGGAAAAGGCCCAGGAACTATTTGCTTGATCCCCCATCCACAACCTTTGACTTAGATGCCAGCATTCTTCCCTCGCCAAAGGCAACTCAACCTTCTTACTGTTGCTAATCCCAATTGCCCCTTAAAAGGTATGGCACAAAACATACAATTTCCCAAACAACTTCTCGTGACAAATAAAAGCTCCAGACATAGGAGTCATGGCTTGTGAACCAGACTGTCTTTTCTTCATATGCTAAGGATTTTATTTCTGCAAGCTGCTGACACCCCCTCCCCACAAACCCTGCTTTTTAAAATTGCTAGGGAATAAACCAATGATTTCCCCCCCCCTTCAGATTATCTGTTGCCATTAAAGACACAAAATGACAGAAAAATCTTCATTTCTGCCAAGGCATTTCATATAATTTTCAAAATCTTGGATTTAAAAAGGAAACAAAAATCATCCAAGCCCAACCGTAGATCCCCCCCCCCCAAAAAAATCTAAACTTACTCTACACATTGCAACATCCATAAAAAAGTACAAGATGTGACCAAGAAGTGGAGAAACTTACCTTAAAGGCCCAAAAAGTTTTACCAGTGAGTCCCGTGTGTCAACAGCTGACACATTTGAGAGGGCAAAATTGTAAAGCTCGGGAAAATGGGCAAAAGCTGCTCTCTGGAAACCAAACAAGAACAACCACCAACAATTATACGTTATCCTGGAAACATTCATTTGAAATACTTATGCCCTGCCTTTACTACACAGAGCGTGCACACTCTGAATTAACATGCTAAGTCACACACAGTATGTGGCAGTGTCTAATACTGTATGGCTGGACGGCTCCTTTCTCTCCCTCGCATTGCTGCTGCCCTGGCACTTGCAAAGAAGCTTCCCACAAAGGGCGGCAAAGAGAAGAAGCTGGACTTGACATTCACTCTGGACTGTACCCAACTGGTAGAAGATGGTATAATGGACGTGGCCAACTTTGAGCAGTTCCTCCAATCAGCCACCATAATACATTCAAGGACCAAGGATGTACATTCGGCCACTGACATTCAGTAACCAATCTGAAACTGTCAGATTCCTGGATGACCACTGACTGATAACTTGTGCTTGTTCATAAGAACAGGCAGGATCAAATGTGTTAAGAGAGATTGTTGCTAAGTGTACAAATGAAGCCATGGTCTTTTTCAAGCTAGTCATCACCTCTTATCTGAATACTCAATATAAGCTAATGTGTAGGGCTCCAGGACATTCTGAACAGTCATATGGAAAGAAATAAAAAGAGGCTCTGATCCCAGTACGACAAAATGTTTTTGCAATTACTATACAATAATTTTAACAAAAAGGTACGCTACCTGAAATGATAATAAACATTTAACTGTGGAAACAGAGGGCATTATCTACCTGGAGGGAAGTAATTCTGTCGTAGTGAATGGTGGTCATCTCATTCTCTGTTAATGCATTTCCAGTCTGGTCATTAATTTCAAAGCCCGTATAGAATTTTAGCATGTCTAAAAGCTGAAACAAATTAATGATAAACCAGGTTACCTGGTTTGTTGAATTATCCTGATAAGTCATAAGCATTGTGGGAGGGTCAAAACCACCAATATTTTAATACTGTTATTAGCAGACATATTGTGTCTACACTTTAAAGGGTAGTGATTAAAGAGATAAATTCTCTATTAAATAAAGCCTAACGGCCCAAGAAATTTGCCCGATTGCTTTCAAGCACCATTCAAATATTTTATCTTTAAGACCCTAAATAGTTTGGGCCCAGAGTATTTATTTATTACATTTCTGTATTGCGCTTCCAGCAAGCCAGCTCAGGGAGGAGTGTTGTTGTTTTTAGGTGCAAAGTCGTGTCCGACCCATCGCGACCCCATGGACAATGATCCTCCAGGCCTCCAATGATCCAATGATCCTCCAGGGAGGAGTACATCATATTAAAACACCATAATAACAACATAAAATACTTAACAATTAAAATTTCTAAAAAAAACCCCCAAAACATTTAAAATCAAATTGAAGTGACAATTTAAATTAGCATCAGTAGCAGCACCAGCATCCATAGTCCCAGATTGAGATGCAGGCAGATCTCGCAAAGCTAGACTGTGGTCAGGGGGCAACTTTAGTAAGAGGAGGGCAGTAAATGTTGGCATTTCACTGGCCCCAACCATAAGCCTAGCAGAAGAGCTTCATCTTGCAGGCCGTGTGGTGCTGTGCTAGCTCTGTCAGGGACCAGAGCTGCTCTGGGAGCTCATTCCACCAGGTAGGGGCCAGGACAGAGAACATCATGGCCCTGGTTGAGGCCAGACTCATTTCCTTGGGGGCAGAGACCATCAACTGATTGGAACCTGAGGAGCAGAATATTCTTTGGAGCATATAGATAGAAAGGCAGTCTCTCAGATATGCAGGGCCCGGACTGCAAATGGCCTTATGGGTAAGTACCAGTACCTAAAACTTGATCTGAAATTCAAACAGGACTCAGTGCAGTTGTCAGAGCACTGGTCAAACATGTGTCCTCCAACGTCTTCCTGTGAGGACCTTGTCCGCCATATTCTGGTCCAGTTGTAGTTTCCAGAGCAAGGATAAGGAGCGAGTACTCAAAGGACTACCTGCCATACCGACTAAGCTATACCAAAGGTGTACGCTCTGTAACCCTATACCTGCAGAGGTCAATGGGGTGGCAAGTGTTTTTCCAGTACTGTTCTCACTGAGCAGGGCTCTCTCAGCCTCACCTACCTCACAGGGGAGAGGAATGGGAGGGTGAATGTAAGCCACTTTGAGACTTTTTCAGGTAAAGAAAAGCAGCATATAAGAACCAACTCTTATTCTTCTACTTTTTCGACAGTGGCACCTGACATTTGCAAGGTCCTTCCCCTTGAGGCTCACCCTGGCATCTAACCTGTTGCTTTCTAAGCATCAGGCTAAAACATGTCTCCTTGCCCAAGCTTTTAACTGAAGGGTCCCAAAGTTTTTAGTGCTGATTTGATGGCCTGATATCAGGCTGTTTTAAGGAATATTATTTTATGCTGCTGAATACTGACGTTAAAATAAGTAAAATAAATGACAGTAATGACTTCTGTGACCAAGATCGACAAGGAACTGCAACTGGCCAGTTCTCCAAAGAAGCCAGGAATGCAAGCCTTTACAATCCAATAGTGTCAAGTGGCTGTCAGTCGTGGCTGGAGTCAGGCTGGGCCACACAACCCGCTCCCCACCATGACCTGCTCAATGCTGGCATGGCAGGGACACGCCAACTGCTCCTCTGCGGCACACCCGCCCATGCAGGTGTGTGCAGAGGAGCAGACAGGGCATCCTGCTTGTGCGGCAGCAGTCCAGTCAAGTAGCCCCTAGAGGAGAGATCCATAGACTGCTCCTTCACCCCTTGTTCTTGCTTGAGAGCAGGTAGTGGCGGAGCAGGCAGCCATCAGGCATGCCACTAAGAAGAAGAAGAACGAGAAGAAGACGAAGAAGAAGACAAAGAAGAAGAAGAAGAAGATGAAGCTGAGAGAGCCCTGATATCACTGCCCGGTCAGAACAGTTTTATCAGTGCCGTGGCGAGGCCAAGGTTATCCAGCTGGCTGCATGTGGGGGAGCGCAGAATCGAACCTGGCATGCCAGATTAGAAGTCCACACTCCTAACCACTACACCAATCTGGCTGCAACTATGCTACTGATTAGGGCCAACTACAGAAAGCATGTGATCTGGATATACTACAATTCTACTGGCTACCCACCCACCCTAAGCCCGATTCCATGTGTTGGTTGCGTTAGTCAAAGCACTATATGACTTGGGACCAGGGCATCTGAAGGACCATCTTATCCCACATGTTTTGGGCCAGGAACTAAGATTGTAGGAGAGACTAGGGATGGGCACAAATCAGTTCACAACTGAAATGTGGCCTGAACTTGATGTTCAGGGAAAATGCCTTCTCCAAATATTTACCAGACTTGTGGCCAGTTCACTTTGGCTGTGGTGCAATCAATTTACATCTGGCAGTGGAGCGATGTGTGAACCACCAGTAACGTATTAGGTTTAATGGCTGGTTGGCAGCCATTTCACCCTTTGGTTTTACTTTTCCCCCTTCAAAGGGGAGTAAAACCCATGGACCTGCTCAGCAATTAGGTTTAAATGGCTGCCAAACATAAAACACTTTGGTTTGTCTTCCCCCTTAGCAAAGGGTTAAATGACTCCCAGCCATTTAAACCTAGCAGCTAACTGGCAGACCCAGCTGCTAGGTTTAAATGGCTGTGAGTCATTAAACACCCGAGTTTCACTGCCCCCCCCCCCAAAAAAAAAGCAGGGGGAAGTGAAACTAATGGGCATTTCCTCTCCCTTTTCTCCTGGCCATGTTTCAAGTTTCAGCTGGAAGAAAGGTGGAAGGAAAGTCCCTTCCAAGCAGTCCCACCTCCTTTCTCCTGGCCATGGGGAAAAGGGAGAATCAAATACACTGGACTGTTTCAGTTTGGGTGGGGCCCCTGAACCAAACTAGGTTTTTTGCACTTCTGTCCTGACTATTCCACCAATCAAAAGCACATAAGAGAGAACATTTTCAGTGGCAGCCCCACAATTCTGGAACAATCTCTTCAGGAAGATGTGCCTGGCCCCCTCACTTTCAATCTTCAGGAGGCTGCTGAAGACAGTTTTATTTGACTAATTTAGTTTTCATTTACTGGCAACTTGAACTGAGATTTTAAACTCTTGTCTCTTAGGTGTTTTATATCTGTTGTTTTATTTTTATTTATACTGTAAGTCACCTTGTGTTCTGCAAGGCAGAAAGGTGACTACGTAATATTTTAAATAATAATAATAATGATTATCACCAATCATCACATTTCATTTGTGATGGGTAATAAATGTAGCATTCCATTGGCTAGCTATTCAGATCAGCCTTTCCGAAACAGCAGGAAATCTCACCTGGCAGAAAAGATGGCCCTCCTTGTCTCTTTTGGCCAGATTGGATAAGTAGCAGTGCACAACTAGGTGGGAATCATCTAGGATAGTATTAAACCATCGCCGTGTTGGAAGCAAGGCCTAGAATAAAGAACAACATACCATAAACAACTCAGTATATGGCATAGAAGGCTTTGTTAACAACCAGAATACTGGCTGGAATTCAGTCATTTATAAAAAGTTGATGGGGATTAGTTGCCCTAAGGCTGCAGTCATATCACCCTTTCCAGTAGCAATCTTGACAGTCATGTACCTATCAGTAGAGAAGCAAAACAGTGGGAAAAGGAGATCAAGAAAACTGGCTTGCTCAAGGCTCTAGAACTTATCATATGCTGGAGGGGACAGTTAGTCAGGAGGCACAAAAAAGAGTCCTACCCCCCCCCCCCCATATAGTTCCTACAATCCTAAATTATACATACTCAAGCCAATTTGTCCTATGAAAGGGGCGGATCTCCTAACAGCTGCCAGTAGTGGAAATAAAGGATGAAATCAGTATTGAAGGACTGCACGCTCAAGAGAAATACATTCCCAACTTCCTTGTCACAAAATAGAAAGAGGTTAAAAATTGTTTTTAAAACTCTCCTTTTCACATTTTATCACAAGGTTCCAGCTAGACTGCTGAGGTTCAGGACTACATGAGCAGAAAGCTACCTGCCTAGACCCAAAGCTTACAAGAAGAAGAACTCATCTGACAGAGTTTTTGCCGTCGTCTTCTTGTTTGCTGTGTCCACCTCTGTGACCTCTATTCATTAGTGATAATCCCAAAGCTTGGCAGATTTTACTGAACCAGGCAAGGGGGCAGGGGGAGAATCTGCTGATTTATTTTGTCCTCTCTGCAATTCCTTTGCAGGCCCAAATCTTGTCTACTGTACTTCTGTGTTTTTTAAGAATCTCGCAAAGCATGGAAGAAAACATATTTAAGGACAAGCTATGCTCAACAGGTTTATAATTTAATTTAGGCAGACAATAAGGTATTAGCAATGAAACCAGCAAGTAGAAGACCAAGAATAAACTTTTTAAAATTCTTATTTAAAAAAAGAATAAAATGAACATAAATCTCAGTAAAAGAACTCCAAATTAAGTCACAGAATCCAAAACTGAATGAGAAAAGGTAAGAAAATGTGATCTTATTGACATGAAGAAAAATAAAATGGGTATAGGGGAAAGCTGAGGCAACAGACTTAATATGGGAATAGGGAAAGCCTACAAGAATCCCTCCTGGCAAATAGATGGGGAAGATGGGAAAGAAATGGAGGTAATGACAGATTTTATTTTCCTGGGCTCCAAGATCACTGCTGATGGAAACTGCAGCAAAGAAATTAAAATACACTTACTCCTGGGGAGGAAAGCTATGGCAAATCTTAGACAGCATCCTAAAAAACAGAGATATCACCCTGCCAACAAAAGTGCGTCTAGTCGAGGCTAAGGTCTTCCCAGTTGCAATGTATGGCTGTGAAAGTTGGACCATAAGGAAGGCCGAGCGTCAAAGAATTGAAGCTTTTAAACTCTGGTGCTGGAGAAGACTCTTGCCAGTCCCTTAGACTGCAAGGCGAACAAACCAGTCAGTCCTAGAGGAGATCAGCCCTGACTGCTCCTTAGAAGGCCAGATCCTGAAGATGAAACTCAAATACTTTGGCAACCCCATGAGAAGGAAGGACTCCTGGAGAAGAGCCTAATGCTGGGAGCGATTGAGGGCAAAAGACTTCACTGGGAGTCTTCAAGCAAAGGTTGGATACACACCTTTCTTGGATGCTTTAGAATGCTTTGGGCTGAACCTGTGTTGAGCAGGGGATTGGACTAGATGGCCTGAGTGGCCCCTTTCAACTGTATGATTCTATGATTCAGAAGAAGAAAGGGACAACAGAGAATGAAGTGGCTGGATGGAGTCACTGAAGCAGTCAGTGTGAACTTAAATGGACTCCGGGGAATGGTAGAGGACAGGAAGGCCTGGAGGATCATTGTCCATGGGGCCGTGATGGGTCAGACACGACTTTGCACCTAACAACAACAACAACAACAATCCCCTTGGAACACTGCATGAGAATAAACGTAAGTACAAATTAACAAAAAAAAAATGACACAAAGAAAAATTCAGCAACCAAAAATATACAACTTATTACCAACCAGTGCTAGCAATACCTGGCTGGTCAGATTTTGGAAGTTGCCCTTAACAGTATTTGGACAGAAGATCACCAAAGGATAACAGGGTTGCTGTGCAGAGGCAGCCAATAGCAAAGCACCTCAGTATGACTGTTGCCTTGAAAAGCCCATGGAGTCCCTTGACTTGATGGCACTTTCTACTACTACAGCAATAGCACCAGAACAGCTCAAGTATACATTTCTTTTCCACATAAAGTACCCTATTGCCAACAGAGAAGTGAACTAGTCAGAGTGCACGGACCGCTCTCATCCCATTCATATCTTTGCTAAGCAGTGGAATGCTCAAATAGTTTAGACTCAATCCTCATATGGATGTAACCTAATATGAAGCTCTGAAATGCCTCAAGGGGATGCAAAGGGGACCAGAAATACATGCAAAGATGGTCTGCTCAGATGGGACAAGCCGGAGGGGAAGAACAAACGTGATGGCTTTTTATAGCCGATTTCTGCATGCCAGGTCCAATCAGCCCAACAGGCTTCAGACACACTCTGAACTCTTTTAAGCCTCCTGTGATGTGCGGTGCAGAAAGAACCAATGTGAAATGTTCTGCTGTGTGGCATTTTGGCAAAGAGCCAAGAGTGTCCCAGCTGAACGCTTGCCATACCATCTCTCTGGGGGCAGAATCCTGCATGTCAGAGGGACTGGGCTTCATGATACCAACCGCAGCACTCCCCGGAGACGCAGAGCCCCAAATACCAAGCTCTCTTGCCCTCGTATGAAAGATTAAAGCCTCTACGTCTTGTGCCCAACCGCTTCTGAACAATAAGTGCCAGATCCATCACTTCCACAGACTTTCTGGACCTGAAATAATTTAAAATAAAAATGGCTACTCATGTGTGAAGCAAGCCCTGCCAATTACTGATGCATGAACTCATTCCTTTAGTATTCCAAACAGCAGCTTCAGCGAAGTCCGGAAGAATGCTGCTAATATCGTCGCTAAACCAAGCCGTGTTCTAAGCGTTGCTGCTGCTCACAATACAGTCACCACGGTGAGGCTGCTCGCACTGGGTGCCGGTTTCATGCCGCAGTCCTGGCGGCAACACAGAGGCTGCTAGCTAAGACATGTGGGGTCAGTTTGCACGGCAAAGCAAATGAGCTTCCTGGAGCAACCTTTGCGTAGAGGTCGTTTCAATGCAGGACAGGCAGCCTCAGAAGTGGCCCTCTCTGGATGCACAGCCCATGAGACCAGGAGTTACTCTCTAGCTGCTTCACAGAGCCACAGTTGCTTACATGAGGTTTGAAGGGGAATGGAATTGTTCTGGTGTGTGCTTTTATCAGTGCTGTAATGTATGGCACTGTTTATTGTGCTTCATCTTGATCTTATGGCTCTGTTTTCCAAATTCTGTCATTGCTTACAATAGGTCACATGCTAGTTTTAGTACATTTTGCTCTAGCTTTGTAATCCAATCATTGCCCCATTTATTGCATATCTCATGCAGTGCCTACTGCATTTTTGAAAAAAAAATTGTAATCATTCTTGAGTAGTGGTGAGAAAGGCATACTACTTTTTTGATGCTTTGTTGCCCGAAGCAGCACACTAAACACGCACCAAGAATACAGAAGCCCAAAGGCTATTAAGGACAGTCACATTTTAGAACAAAGTTTGAGTACAACTGCACCTTTAAGGTGAACCAAGTTTCATACACCATTCAAGGTGTATGTTTTCGTATGCACAGCACACATCACCAGGCAGTTCTTTGCCGTATGCTGTGCACACGAAAGCTTACACCATGAATAAAACTGTCAGTCTTAAAGGGGCCACTGGACTTGAACTTTGTTTTGCTGGTTCAGACCAACATAGCTAGCCCCTTGAATATACTGAGATCACTGCCGACTACATGTCAACTCTCATATTTGAATGAGATCTTTTGCATGCAGTTTGTTCTGCCAGCATCAGCAGCTGCTGGCCCCTGGGTTGAAGCTGGCCTCCTGAAGGCTGCCCACTGGGCTTCCGGCAGTCAGGCACAGAGAAAGTAGAATGCTCAGCAATGGAACTTGCAGGTGTAGGAGGAAGTGCTGGACCACCATCATGCCCTTATTTCTTAAAGCGCTTCTCCAGGAAAGGTAGCTGCTGACCAAATGCTCCAAACCCTGTTCCTGCTGAACAATTGCTACTCATTTCAATGCAAGTGCCCTGAGATTACTGCCAACATCCCACTGAAATGAACAGAGTCTATGCTTCAGGTGAGATGCGTCAGTCTCATGAAAGATAATTTCACCAGTTAAATTCATGGGGTCCACAGCTTTAAGCATTGGTAGAAACAAAGCATGTATTTTTTTAGATGGCAGTACAGACGACTATGAATAAATCTTACCTCTAGATCGATCATAAGTTCAACAAATCTTTCACAGTAGTGCACTTTATCCATAGAAAGAGAACCTGAAAACAAACACAGAGAACATGAAGACTAACCCTGGAATTGATTAATAACACAATTTTTAATTGGGACTTTTTAATAAAACCAAAGTTAGCAATAATTGCTAGCAACTTGTCCAGTAGGTGGGAAATCATCATTTTCTTTCTTTGGAACTACAATTCTGCTATCCTTATCCATTGTTCCCTCTTAATATTTATGAAACAGCCCTGGGGGTGGAGAGTGCCCTGGCTGTCTGAGATGGAATAGGGCCAATCAGAGTGCGGCCAGCAAAGCTCATATTTCCCTGGTGATATGGCCCGCAGAGATCCTCCCGCTTTGAGGGAGCGGGGGGGAGTAGGGGTTGAAGCCTACCTGCGGGCCGCAAAACCCTGTCACCGCCTTCGCAGAGGTCTCGCAGAGGCTGTGACAGGGCTTTGTGGCCAACAGGGACACTCCTGCTTCGAGGAAGTGTGGGGGGGGGGGTTGGAGCCTCTCTGTGGCCCGCAGGGATGCTCCCACTTCCAGGGAGCCCTGTTGCCGCCTCACTCACGTAGTGACAAGGCTTTGCGGCCCTAAGGGACACTGGCGCTGGAAGGGAGCCGGGGGGAGGGGCTTTCCACTGTCCCTTCAGCCCGCTAAGCCGGCTGATGGTACACTGCTGCGGGGAGCGAGCTGCGGGGGGGGGGGGCCTTCCCATGACCCAGTTTGAGAGAGAGAGAGCCAGTTTTGTGTAGTGGTTAGGAGTGCGGACTTCTAATCTGGCATGCCGGGTTCGATTCTGCGCTCTCCCACATGCAACCAGCTGGGTGACCTTGGGCTCTCCACGGCACTGATAAAACTGTTCTGATCGAGCAGGAATATCAGGGCTCTCTCAGCCTCACCCACCCCACAGGGTGTCTCTTTTGGGGAGAGGAATGGGAAGGCAACTGTAAGCTGCTTTGGGAAGGGAAAAGCGGCATAAAAGAACCAACTCTTCTTCTTCCTTAGACCCCTTTCAAAGCCCATTTTTAAAATGGGCTTTGCTGCTAGTGATTCAATAACCACATTTACTTATGTGGTCTACTTCTGGGAGTAGCAGGAAGAAAAGTACAGTTTAGAGGAAAACTTCAAATCTTAACGTATTGTTTAAAAATCCCAAAGCAATATCAAGTAAAGAAGCCAGGGCACCTTAAGAAATGATCTGTACAAAAACTGTAGAGCTCCATCTTCTTCCATAAACTTTTATGGGTATGCAAAGTAAACTATTTAAATGAATAGAAGGAGGGTAAAAAACCCAATTGAAACCTTTATTTGTTTGAAATTATCATGAGACTATCAAAAAGATTTGATGCAGTTGTGAACTGGCTCGTAGGTTTTCCAATTAGGCCTAGTCTACAAAGCTGAATATTCTTCTCTATAAGCCCCAACCAGATGACATGGCAAGAACCACAAACTTGCAAGCCTTCTTCCATTGAATGGTTCACGTACTAAACATGCCATTTCAACACAAAACTAATTGCATATTAATTATTACTTTATGAATTATTACTGTATGAATTGTTATGAAAATTGGCCCTTGGTTTTGCATACACTGCTTTTGGTTATTTAGAAAATTAAACCAACTTTTTTCCCAAATGAGGATGGCTTACAACGCCCTCCTCTATTTTACCCGTGTTGGAAGTTAAGCTGCGAGTGGATGTCAGACTCAAGGTCGCCGAGAGAGCATCCATGAGGGAGTACGGATCTGAACCTGGATCACCAGATCGTAGGCCAACACCAACCACTATGCAACTAAGATAACATTTGTTCCTTTGCTGAGTTCATGAGTTATATTTGACTAGAATTTAAGGCCGCTGTTGCCAAAATACAGCAGGCACTAGTGGGCAGTGGCTGGGTGTGGGAGGCCCCCCCTGCCTGGGCGCCACATCCCCTCAGCCTGCCCCCCCCCCCGAGTCTCCTGCTTCAGCTCGGGGCTCAGAACACAAGATTCGGCTCACTGAAAATAGTCCGGGCAGCAAAAAGAGAACTGAGGGAAGAGTGCTCGTCCCTCCCACATCACGTGACTTTGGGCAGGAAAATCAGCCTCCTCAGGGAGCATTTTCGGGAACTACAAAATGTTATCAGAAAAGCCCGCTAGCTCCTCTCCTAGACAGGCCTGTGAAAGTGCAGCCCCCATGTGGGACTGCACAGAAGCCTTGAAGATGAACCCATTGACCCAGCTGTGTTGCACCTCCATCAATTTAGTCAAGGGGATACTCAGAAAAGCACACACATTTGTATAGCCTTCCAGACCAGTTTCTTTTCTCACCTATCATTCTGAGGAGCAAGGGAGGCAGACTACCACTCTTCACACCTAAAGGGAATGTGTCAGTGGGGATGGTGGGGACAGGATCTGATGGCCACTGGCTGTGAAGGAAGCTTTCTTTGACCCCCTTCCCCAACTCAGCCATCCCAACAATCAATTCATTATGAAGGGGAAGGATTAGATTCCACATTCTCCCCCCCCCCGCCAAAACAAAAACAAAAACAAAAAACAATCATGCAGATTTGCAATTTTATGCACGTGTACATCCTGGGGCAGCCTAGACCTGGAAGAGGAGGAAAGGAATTGGGGCACATTCCTGAACATTTCAACAACACAGCCATGGAGCAGAAAGACGTGCCCTGAGGGTCTGCAAGCTCATGGGAAGAGCAGAGAGGAAGAAGGAGACCCAGTGTTCATTTCTGAGGGAGGACAAAGGTTTCCCATAGGAGAAAAGAACTAATCAGGAATAGCCACAGGGAACCAAGAACATGAAACTGTCCCAGCTGAAACAGGTGGGGAAGGAAGCAGCTGGCTGGAATGAGCTAAGAGCAGGGAAGGGGAGTAGCCAACCAGGTCAGCAGATTCCCCTGGACCAGGAAGATGGCATTCCTAGACAAGGGGCAAAACTAGGCCTTGGTGGCTTAGCTACCTCAAGTGTCAGCCTTACAAGAGGTAAGATTTACAAAGACCTGGCAACAAACCTCAGCTGGGAAAGCCAACTAAGAACCTGGGTAAAAGGTGATGGCGGTATTAAGGAGCAAACCACCTACGCTTCAGGGTGACTGTTAACCTGGGGAACCAATGACTGAACAGAGTGATCAGTAACATGGCAATATTTGCACTCCTTGGGTGTCGACTCCTTTAGGCCATGCTAATAAATGAAGTGGCATCCCTGGGGAGAATTGTGACCCAAGGGCCTGAAAACATATTATACATAGAAATATTTACATACCTGAAATGGGGATCGATTTCAATACAGAGATGAATTTCTGGATCAGTTGTGAAAGAAACAGCCTTTCTTTGTATGCTCTGGAAAATAATTATACCAGGCTGATTTATTAATTGTATCAAATGAAAATGAAGCTCCTACATTGACTCTGATGTGAGAGATTACAATGCTTTGTACACCCAAACTGTACAAGTTTTCCCCACTGTATATCCCCCACTGCAAACTGGATGAAGAGCTAGTTCCAGACTGTGCTAGGGAGAATATCTTATAGACAACAGATTGTAACTGGTTTTGCAGATATGCCTGGGAAGGCCAGTGTCACACAAGAGATACGATCCCTCCTCAAAAGCAAGATGATTCCTTCAAAAGGTTAATACAAAAATGTATTAATGGACACAGCTCTAACTTACCTACGAACCTAAGATTACCTTCCCTTTAAAAATATTTTGATGACATGCCTGGGAAGAAGCCTGGTCCTGCATTTCAGTAAACACTCTACATGTATGCAGAACCAGTTAAAGAAGAAAAGACATTGTAGAATGTCTTACAGGGAGGGGAGTCTTACAATATGTCTTACATGTGAAGGGAGGGGAACCACTCACCATGCTGATTTTTTTAAAAAAGAAAGTACAGAGCACAATGTTGTTGTTCAAACTTCCAGCACACAATCCTCATGCATTTCAAAAGTATACTTCTAACAAAAAGTACAATGGGTTGCAGCTCAGATGAACATTTGTTTAATAGAGAAGTGCTGGATGGCCATTCAGGAATACTGTTGGCTGGCTTCACTGTGCAACATTCAAGAATAGGTAATAATCAGTCACTAAGTGCAACCACTCTGACCCTTGTAACTAAAAACAAGGGCAGGGCACGATCCCTATTAGAAGGCATGAAAAAAATAAAAAAATAAGAAGTCTTCCTCCATCTCCTCCTAGTCTGTGTAGCCCCTTCCAACTCTATGGTTCTATGATTTTTAACCCCACCCTCCTCTGCCTAGGCCTTTGCTACATTGGGCTGCATACCATCTAGATTCTGTGTATGGAAGCACAATTGCCCTGCCTTCACTATAGCCCAACTGCCTCAAGAAACACTGTTTCTGGGGGTCTGCCAGGAGTATCATGAGATGGGAGCTAGAGGGCTGCCATGGCAAAAATCATGCCCCCACCTGCAACGTGCTCAGCTCTTGACATACACATCACATAAAAAACAGGACATTAAACAGGCCTTGTCCACCTCAGCACAGGGGTTGCCATTTATCTCAAAGCCAGAGCTCCAAACCAAAGTTGAAGCGTCATGTACAGCTCCTGTTCGCTTACTGCAGTCGTGTAGTCTCATCCATTTTCTCGTCATTCTTCCTGATCAAATTCCAAAATTTCCGAAGCTTTGGTGTCTTTTTTAATTCGAGTTCCAGACGAGCCTGTGACAGTGAGAACAAAATAAAGCTCTTTTGAGTTGTCATTCGCCTAACTGATCTCCTGTACAGCCCCCCTTAAAAACAAACTTTCCGCTTGCCTTTCTTGACAAGACTGCACTTGTGAGAGATCAGGAAATCAGTGAATTCCATACTTTGCAAATAAAGAATCCCTGACAGTAGAAATTGTCATGAACAGACTCCTTGGACCCATGTTTTCATTTATCAACCCTGCCTACTCCTCTGTTCAGTAGCTCAGGGACAAATGGAGCCACCAATGTGATGGAACATGCCCCAGGGCAGCCCTTAGCACTTAACCGCAGCTCTCAGAAGACCTTCACAGTTTTTAGCTGGCAGTGGTCTTCTTGGCTATCATCTCAGTTAGGACGTATATATATATAAACTTTGCTATCTAAAACCCTATATGGGTCTCTGGAGGTAATTTGCATTTGGATATTCATCAGCTGCCCCAAGGTGAGGGGGAAGTACAAGATATATTTAAATACTCAAAACAAAACAAACTTTAAATAAAATAATACATTTGTCACAGAAGACTTACAGGTTGCAGGCCCATCCACATGGGCAAGGAGATGAGCTGCTGGACTTGTGCTCTGATTAAATCCACTTCCTGTCCCAAGAAATTCAATACAATAAGTAACGGTACTTTCGCAGGCCTCTGCAACACATGTGCCTTCAAGCCAACAAGCAGATGCTTGACAAGCCCCACTTAATGCAACTTCAACCTTCGTGAGACTTTGCTAAGCCACCAAACATGGCTTGTGTTTTGGTGGATGGCTCAAAAATGTGGAAGGAATTATCTCCCGGGTCTATTTCTCAGGGACGGTCTGTGGGCCGAGTGACTTGCACACTACAGCCACGCTCGTTTTAAGTTTTCAGGTTTCTAAACCATCCTTTCCAAAAAGGCCTAATGTAAGTGTCACCTTTATTATAAAACTTTATAAAATGCTTACAGAAAGAAAGCATGAAATAACATTTAATCACTATCTCAACAACAGAGACAGGGTGAAGATACAAAAAAACAAAGCAAAAATCCACTATGTATGCAAGGCCAATTATATATTCCTGGATTCTACCAGGATCAGTGCAAATTTATACATCAAAAACTATTAATTCATATTCAACATACAATCAACAATACATTTGCAATTAAAGTGACAAGTTCAGCAAATCCTTTTCTTTTACTGGCACAGTGTCTCAGAACCTAGCACCATGCATTGTAAGCTGGGCATGAATTAATGGTTCTTGATGTATACATCTGCATAGATACTGGTAGAATCCAGGAATATATTATTGGCCTTACATACATAGTGGATTTTTGTTGCTGCTTATTTTTTTTGAAATTGCATTTGAAGCATATTCATATAAAAAAAAATTCTCTTCCTCGTCCCTGGGTCCCTGAATGTAATTAAGGTTATGCAATATCAAATCCAGGTCTTGATGTGTCTTCAAGCAAAGGATAGTCCCCCTTTGAAGGACAACCCTTCCTTGAGACTGACTCCATATGGCCCTCTGCAGTCTAATGTAATAATGGCAAAATTAACAGAACAGCAAAGGGTCAAGAGGCAAACTGCTATAGGAAGATAGTACCCTTGGCAATCTATGTATTATTAGCCATATGCCCCCCCCATCTGTGGAGAGATAAATACATGGATCAAGGCTACATGGAGGCTAAACAGATTTTTCAGTAAAACTTTGGGTACTCCCCAGGTTTACAAAAAAATCTGATTTTTTTTTTAATGGGGAGTTTAAATTCCCCAAAAGCAAAACAGCAGCCTTTGAACAAGCACAGAGAACACATGTAACTTGGCAGGTGGAAGAGGCTGGGGGCTGTGTAGCATCCAGTAGTGGCAGAAACAAACCCCAGGGATTCATGCTGGGCTCAGTGGCAGCCAACACGAGGCCCAGGAACTGTGCTGGGCTTAACAGTGACACAGCAACTAGGAAGAGTATGGGATCTGCACTGGGCCCAGCAGTAGCTGCCACAAAGCCCAAGGCCTGTGCTAGCCTGGGGGCAGCAGCAGCACTGTGCTGGGCCTGGTGGCAGCAGCCATGCCACCCGAGAGCTGTGCTAGGCTCAGCAGCACAGCGACCATGTAGGACCTGCTGGTGGCTTCTGAATAGCCTGGGGCTCCACGTTAAGCCTGACAGCTGCTGGAGAGTACAAAGGCCATGCTGAACTAAGCAAGAGAACAGTGAGGGTTCTTCCAAGCCACCCCCCCCACCCTTGTATTGGACTATATCCAAAGGCAGCTTAAGCTGCAACTCTTATGATATATGGGTGACAGTTCAAACTTACCAAACTGTTGAAACAGTGATCAAGGAACAGCAGGAGTATTGTTTGCTCTTGCAGTGAGAATTCACTGTCGTACTCAGCCAAGGATGCTTCCAACACACGTTTGAAAAAGAATGGAAAGTGCTCTGGCTTTCTTTTAAATGTCTAGATGGGAAAATAGGGCGGCTCAAATGCAATATCTTTTGGAGGCAAATTATTAATGAAATTCTGGATCAAACCTTAAACTGCGTCAAATTAAAACAAGCGATGTGCAAAAACAAGTAGCTTTATAAATAAGAGGCATATATCTTTAGCGTCCAACTTCATGTTAAAGTTAATGCAGGCTTCTACATCTTCCTCCCCACTATAATTACCAATTTCCTATGGCTCAGCTCCTCTCCTTGATCACTTGAGGCTCTAGTGTTACTGCAGGAACATGAGACGAAACCACAAGGAGTTGTAGCGATGCTACTCCCATAAGTGAAAAGGGACCCAAGATTAAGCTGCTCTTCAGTTTCACCCAAGTCTTCTTCCAACAATGACAATTTCTCCTACCACTTTCAGCACCATAGAAACAGCACTGCTAAGTGCTACACTTTATCAAGTAGCAAGAAATGGGAAACACCTGGAAATGACTGAAACAATTACTTCTATTCACGTTGCCCCTGCTGCCTTTGTGAAAAGTGCGGCTGACTTCAGACAAGGCACATCGACAGACAGCATTGTACATCCTGACATCTTCTGACACTTTAAGTGGGCAAGAAGAAAGTTGCAAATTGGGGGATCAAAGTTACGGCTGACTGTAATTGAAGTTTATTACCTCCCACGCAGGCACATTCTCTCTGAACTTTTCGTTCACCATACAGCAGATTGACATCAAATAAGCCTTGCTGGACACCCCAGGAGAATAATTCATCCACAAATAATTTTCGAGATACTGGCTGTGAACAGCGAAGAGACAAAAAAGTTACTTCCCATGTAATTTGCCATTTACCAGTAGAGAAATGCATAATTATCTACCACTTAAAAAAAAAACAACCACAAAAACCCACAACCGATATGATTTTGGAAATAGTTCCTAACATTACTTCAAGAAGAGGTTACTGCACTAAAACAGGAGCATTTAAGGCAGTTTGAACAAATACTGCAGGTGATTTACCCATTAGGAAGTCATTGTTCACTGAAGAGTTACTTGGTACATTATCCTAATGGTGGACACTGATTTATGTTGACTATTCATGGGGAAAGAGAATAAGCATTCCTTCTGGTTGTGATCCATTGCCACAGGCACTGCTTTAGTAGTCAAAAGGCACGTGCTTACTGCCCCTTGAGAGAAAGCAAGGTAGCGCAACACAGGTTGGCGTTCAAAAACGTAATTAGTATGCCAAATAAAATACAAACAAGATCTATCAACAGCAAAATTGCAAAAGCCCTAGAAAGTTAGCACAGATCTAAATTTATTAGGGATTTGATCATACTCAAGCTAAACTTTTAGAAGCTCCTCTGATATGCCAAGCAGCACGACATGCCCAAAATATACAACAAGCCACAGAAGAAAGCTGAAAGCTGAGATCTCAGTATTTTGAATAATGGTGTTTTAGCACTTTATATAATGGATCAAGCACTTAGCTACGGCGCACAGAAAGCACATGGAATGTTCCCATGCTCTTCTGCACTGCTGCAGCTCTTTATCCCCCCACCTCTCTACGGAGGAACAGGCACCAGGCTGGAGTGAAGAGGAGCCATGCTTCCAGAAAAGGAAGGAGAAGCAATTTCCACTCCTTGTCCTTTCTCACTCCAGCCCCCAACCTGTAAGTGGACTTTTCTGCCTTAGAAGTGACCATTCAAGGAGGCAGAAAGAACAACCGCAATGTAGAGAAATGTGTGAAAACAACAACTCCTGCAGAAGAAGTAGCAGGATACACCGCCGTCATCTTTAAATGGTTTCTGCAAGGCTGGCCAGCCCCATTTTGCCAGGGAAAGAGGGCAGGACACTGAGGGTGAAGATAGTGACTTAGTGTTGAGACAAGTCTTCAGTAAGGAATCCTTGGGCTCACATGCAAACATCTCAAAAACAGGCCCACTCTTCCAGCAAATCAAGAGTTTGCTGTTATGGCTTCCTTTCCGCCAGGACTGCAAACTCTGATTTAATCCTGACTCAAAACCCAGGTGGGTGGAGAAGGCAAAAAATTGTAATTTGGTGTTTGGATGAAACAATCAACACAGCCACAACAGTAGAAGCCTTTAATTCCAAATCTTCACGCACAGACCAACAACAACAACCCATTCACTCCACAAACCCCAAGGCTTGAATTTCATCCAGAGCAGCCCCCAACTTCTGTCTATAATCACATTATCCTTAGCAGAGTCATTTCTTGCACTAAAAGTGCTTACCTGAACTCTAGAAGCATTATTTTTCGAATCGCAAATCTGAAACCAAAGAAAGAAGTGACTGGCTGCATTATAAATTTCACTGAAATTGGTTGTCTCAAGTTCAAATGCAAATGCCATCCCATTGAATGCAGCTAATGGAGACTGGAGCCACTTTTGCATGGGCGTCTCTCCACTGGCACAACATCAACTCATGCAGTGCACTGCTACAGATACTAACATATCCTTTCTCTAAAGGAGCACAGAAGCAGGAGCAGTGAGCTTGAGCAGTGGACTGCAAATCAGACCAAGCTTTGCAGGAACCAATTTACTGGTCATTCCTGGCCACAGAGAAGTGTGCCTAGCCTCAATCAGGACAGGGCCTTTTTGGTCCTGGTGGAATGAGCTCCCGGCTGAACTGCAGGCCCTGCGGGAGTTTTTTGGCATTCTGCAGGGCCTGCAAAATGGAGCTTTTCTGCCAGGCCTATAGTTGAGGCCGGGGCGGTAAGGAAGATCTGATTGGGGGCCTCCCTGGTGCTAGGATGTGCTGGGCAATGTGTCATCAATGGCCACCTCTTCCCACTGCCTTTATGAGGTGTGTTTTGGGGGGATGGGAGAATTGATTAATTCTGCTATGCTTGTTCGTTTCGATTTTTATTGTATTCATTTCCCCTGTATGGTTTTAATGGGGTCTTATCGGGGATAATTTGTAACCCACCACAAGCCGTTCTTGGGAGTAGCAGGAAATATATTTAAATATTAAATAAATAATCAATAAATGTTTTCATCTTTTTATACCACGGTCTATTTTAGTATGTGTTATAAGCCAGATGGGAGACTAGTGGAAATTTCCATTGAGCCTGGATGTTGGGCCAAAGGAACCATCCTAGAGTTGGTGCTATCTATTGACTGGTTGATAGGCTTAACCCCTGCCAGAGCTGCAGTGTGAGGAGACAAAGAAACTGGCCAAGAGCCCCTGGCCAAACCAGTTCTGACTAGACCACGCTATCAGCAAAACTATGGGGGGGTGGAGAATCAGAGTTCAGAGGCACCTGAAATTCCAACCTGTAGCAGAGGACAAGCCAAGGCATGGCTGCCCTAGCAGTGTCTGGTCAGGGTGTTTCAGTGTGTTCCTGTGTCTGGCTTGCTCCCAAGCCTAAACGGTTGCAGTGTACTACTGGTTATGGAGTACTTTGTGCTAGCATTTTGTATCCTTTCAAAAACTTCAGTTCTCTCATACTCCACTGGATAGACAGCTGCTCGACATAACAAACTCTATTACATGATAATAGATATATGTACAATCTCATTGCTGAATCCCAGCAATTCGTTAGGGTTATGCACATTTGTGTACATTGGAACAGTATCCGCTAAAGTAACACACTTTAAAAAGGGCAAGAGAGAAAAATGCAGGATATGCTCAATATAGCCATTACACTTGGTTAACAA
Source organism: Paroedura picta (assembly GCF_049243985.1). Classification (NCBI taxonomy): domain Eukaryota; kingdom Metazoa; phylum Chordata; class Lepidosauria; order Squamata; family Gekkonidae; genus Paroedura; species Paroedura picta. The sequence goes on along the minus strand of NC_135370.1, from coordinate 138,742,787 downwards.
CATTATATAACAAAATATAAAAGGTAAAGGTAAAGGTATCCCCTGTGCAAGCACTGGATCATGTCTGACCCTTGGGGTGACGCCCTCTAGCATTTTCATGGCAGACTCAATACAGGCTGTTTTGCCAGTGCCTTCCCCAGTCATTACCATTTACCCCCCAGCAAGCAAGATGGGTACTCATTTTACTGACCTCGGAAGGATGGTAGGCTGAGTCAACCTTGAGCCGGCTGCTGAGATTGAACTCCCAGCCTCATGGGCAGAGCTTTGAGACTGCATGTCTGCTGCCTTACCACTCTGCGCCACAAGAGGCTCATAACAAAATATAAGCACATACCTAAAAACACAGTCTGCATCTTTCACTCATAACTTGACTAAAAATGGCAAAAATCTGGTAGCTATAAATATTTTATTTTTTGAAAGTGTGGCATTTTATCCTACCTTATGATTGTAAGATTCTCAAGACAGTGCACAAAAATAAAAGCAACCTATCTAACTATCACAGCCAATGGAACCAACAGCAAATAAGACAGCCTTTCTGAGCAAACACAAGTCAATAGGCTTGGGAGGGTTTAACTGTGCTTAGGATAGCACTGCAAGAACAGCAATGATTATATTTTAAACTTCAGTTAAGGAGCAAATCAAAAATGGGAGAACACAAATTGAAATGTGATTCAGCAGCTAGGAAACCCAAAGAATGACATGAGTGAGAAATCCAGAGGAATATGTATAAAATTAGTAATTCAACACGAAAGGACAAAAACTTTTTTTTTTAAATAAAAGGCTGTTTCCATTTTTGTGTGTGACATACATCATGGCTATTTTTATGATATTTTCTAGCCAATTACTTCCCTAAAATCCTATATATTGCATTTCCCAGGATTTACAACCAGGCTACCAGACAAAAAAACACTCCAATTTCAGTAAAAGACGTTACTTATCTTTTGCAACTATAAGCAACTACTTTACACCAATAGAGAAGGACAACAGCCCTAAACTTTGTGATGGCCAAGATTCAAGTGACAATTAAGAGACCTGAAAGGCTCTCTAATACTGCCTTATAACATCACAGCTTCCCTCCTCCAACTGATCTCGCATGAGAGTGGATGGTGAAGAGGCAAGCAGGGCATCCCAGCTGACTTCCTCATAGGCTTCTCTTGGGAAAGAGTGAGCAGAGAAGCAGGGAATGCTTCTGGCCCAGCTCTAGCCCTTGGGGGCTGCCAGGGAGGTGGCTCCCATGATCAAGGAGCATTCCTTGACCCTCCTCTTCCAATTTTCATGCAAGAGCAATCAGCAGAGAAGAAAGTCATGGGTATCACTGGCTCAGCAGAAGTCGGCAGCACCCACAGCTGAGAAGGACTCCTTGCCTCTCCTCAGCCTGCTCTCTCACCAGAAAGTGCTTCTTGGTCAGTTCACAGTCACGGTCATTGCTCGGCAGCACTGCAAGCCAGTGAGACCAATGGCTGGGACACAGAGCCCACTCCTTTGCTGCTTGCCCTGGTTCAAGAGCAGCCAACAGTGGATAAGTCTGTGCCATGTTGGTTAACCAGTTTTGCAGTTATCTAGGTGCTGAATAACACAGCTTTGACTTTAAAAAAAAAAGCATAACAGAAACTAAGTGGCAAACATCACCACAAATAATTTTTAATCATAATCACTTGAGAAAAATGTACCTAGCCCAGAATATGCCTTTATGAAACCCTTCCGAAACATCTAGAACATATCAAGAAATAAACCTCATATTAAGCTCACTGACTATATCACAAGATTCAAGGTCATTATCCTGTTTCTTAATACTTTAACATTTGCAGTTCATTTTTTTTCCAAAACGAGTATAGAGTAATAGAACAAAGAAAGCAAGTAAAAAAGACACCATACGTACTTTGACCTGACGATTTCTTTTCCGTAAACATCTTCAATAACCTATAAGAAAGGTGTTTTTGTTTTACATACACACAAATTCTTACTTCAGTTAGATTTCTTACTAATATTATGGCTTTAAAAAAAGGAATTCTAGTAACTAAAGTCAGCCATATCGCCACATTCCTAAGATACAACAATGTTTTATATTAACATTTTCATACATGTGAAACAAACCAAAAAGTACAAACAGCAGAATTGTACGTTCTAAATCCACTGATGTAAATGGACAGAACCAGAGAAGAAACAGGGACCTGTATCTTGAAATTCACTGAAATTATGTTCGTTTAAAGAGGTCTGATGGTTTTGCCAAATATTTGCAGTTTCCCTACAGAATAGGTAAAGATATCCCCTGTGCAAGCACCAGGTCATGTCTGACCCCTGGGGTGACGCCCTCTAGCGTTTTCATGGCAGACTCAATACGGGGTGGTTTGCTAGTGCCTTCCCCACTGTTTACCCCCCAGCAAGCTAAGTACTCCCTACAGAATAAAAGACATTAAATGACAACACCCCTATCCCCCATGCAGTACTTGTTGAGGTGTTTGACCCCCTTGGGTAGCTCATTTTCAACCAGAACAAGGGATTTTTTGATTGTGGACCCAACCTGGTGGAAGACTCTGTCTAGTCTCATGCCCTGAGGAACATGTCTAAGTTCCACAGAGTCTGCAAATCAGAATTATTCCTCCAGATATTCCACTGAGGCAATTTTACTGGGCTTACTGTAAGCTTCTCTGATTATCACTCCAGAGTGCCATTGTGTTAAATTGTTTTTATAGAAAATTCATATTTTTATTTATGCTGTTAACTGTCCTGAGCCCCCATAGCTGGGTATTGGAAGGGGGAAAAAATCAAATGAAATAAGCAACAAACAAACAAAAGATGGTATCAGAACTATTTAAAACTGGAAAACATGGAATATTGGTTGGACCTCATGAAAACAAGTTAAAAATCATTCCCTCTAACTTCCACTAATTACTAGGAAATTAAAGAAGAATTATCAATAATGTAACTATTTACCTTTGACTCAAAAGGTAGCCTTTTCTTGACATGAGGTGCCCAGAACTTATTTGCCAACTGTAAGATAAAAGTCATTTCATTAAAATACATACTCAGAAAACTTGGTCTCCTGTAAACCTTTCCAGAAGGTATCCTCCTCAATGGTAAGGTTACAGTGGGATAAGCAATATCATGTTTTGAGTTTGTAAATACAAAACTACCAGAGTTTAAATGGCAAAATACCTGTGTGGCTCTATTCAATTATGAATGACATGTGTGCATTGAAATAGTTGATTCTCCTTATAATAATGGAAAATAAAAATGCGGGCATGATTTTTAAGTATTACCAGACAATGTTTCAATACACTAGTTTTATTTATATATTCTTCACTTATTTCTCAGATTTCTCCCCAGCAGATCCCCCAAGCAATTTACATTGTTCTCCTTTCTTCCACTTTCTTTTCATAACAACTCCCCTGTCTGGTAGGTTAGGCCAAGAGAGGGTTACTAGCCCAATGTCAGTGAACTTTCTTTGCAGAGTAAGGATTTGGATATCCTATACTCTAGTTCAGGGATTTCCAACCAGGGTTCCAGAGAACCCTGAAAAATCTTTCACGGTATGAAGGTTAAAAAGGATGCTACAGCCCGATATTCTAACCATTATAATTGATAGAGTAGAAGTAGACTAGGGTTATTATGTGGAGACAATATATACTCTGCACATGCACAGATACTTTCTTATTTTCGGTCCTTCATCTCTGGTGTACCTTGGACCTGATCCCTGTGTCAAACTAAGGAGAGTTCCCTTATTGCAAATACACGATCAATTTGCTAAAGGGAAACCAGAATACAAATCCAAAGTACATCAGTATGCATTTTGTAAGCAAAATTCCATCAGTAACAAAAACATGTTATGCTATGATTGTTATACTTGTTGCAATATTTTATGTAGTTACCCCATGATGTTATATGTAAACCGCCCAGAGCCATATGGAAGGGTGATACAAAAATCTAAATAAATAATATAATAAAAATACAAGAGAAGGAGAGGAAGTTGGGTTGGTAGGATTCTCCTACATTTGCCACTATTTTACCATCAAATTATGGACAATCCAGGCATGCCAACAGTTGGCAAGAAATAAGGCAGTCACCAAGGGGTTTACTGTAACCACATACAAGCAGGAGAAAAAGGTCATAATCAATATTTTAACCCACCAGCCCATGCTGCTGGAACACTTTTTAGCCACAGTTTTTGCTTTGAATTAACTCAACAGAGTTGGCAAACAGCTTTATACGTCCATAGACCTATAGATGCATGCGCTTTTGAAACAGTTCAGGACACACAACTTGAGAATACTGAACTTGTTGGTTGGGGGAACCACTGGACTCACACACAATTCCCATATCTGTTGTTAATCCCTTTATCATCTATATATGCCAATTTAAATGTCTTACCAAATGCGCTGTTCCAGGCTGTATTTATTGCCTGGTTACTTCTACATCTTTACTCTAGCTGACATTTACAGGAAACTGTTTCAAATGTTCCTGAAAGTGCACACGCCAGTCTCAGTTCCTATTTGCACCGCTACGGATGAAGTAGCCTTATACTGACTGAGACTATGCATTCACCAAAGTCAGGGCAGTCCACTGCAGGGATGGCAAAGCGGCAGCCCTCCAGACGACCATGGGCTACATGTGCTGGCAGGGGCTCATGGGAATTGTAGTCCATGGAAATCTAGAGCGCTACCGCTTAGCCACCCCCGGCTGTGATTGGCAGCGGCTCTCCTGGGCCTCAGGGGAAAGTCTCTCACATTAAGCCAGGTGCGAATCTGGGACCTTCGGGGTCGAAGGCGAGAACTTCGCCACTGAGCCACCATCCCACCCCGGGGCCAGAAGTCGCCACGCAGAGCCCCTTTCGACACACGTGTATGGATCCCGGCAGCCGCCGCGGGGGACCCTCACCTGCGTCACGAACTCCGCGTTGATCTGGGAGACGGTGGGAGCCACGATCTTCTTGGGCGGCAGCGGCTCCTGCTGGGCCCCCACCACCGAGGCCCCCGGCGCCGCCATGTCGAGTGAGCGCAGGCGCCCTCGGCCGCCTCACGCCTTCTTCTACACCTCTCCCCCTCGAAGGCGCACTTGGTCTCGCCCGCCCTCCCCCGGTTCCCAATAGCTTCGCCCACTTCCGCCCTTTCTTTGCCGCTTCCTTTCGGTTTGCGGTGACGACGGAAGTTCCTCCCCCCTTCCCTCGCGAGGCAGGTTTAGCTCCTTCTTTGTGGAGCATCCAAAGGACAATAGTCCGAACAGTGCTCGACTGCGATTTATGTGGCCGAGCTGCAGCTGCGGGAGTCCAGGTGGGTAGTTGTGCCGACTAGATCCAGGGGGTGGCTGTCTGAAGGTCCCAGTCCAGAGGCACCTTGAAGGCCAACACAGTTGTATTCAAGTTAAAAGCTTTCGTGTGCAGTCCATGAACAGTTAATTAGCATCCAATCCTTGCTTCTGTTGAACACCTTCATCGCGTTGAATGCTAATTTATTGTTCATTCTAGTCTACCTGCATGGATGGAGAAAAAGGGCTGCCCTGGCTTTCATGTGTTTTGGCAATTTTCTACTTTAAATGGATGATTAATCTCTGGGACCAACCAAATGCTTAAATGTCATGCGTAGAATCTAGGCAGTGTGGGTCATAGACGGCAGAGATCCTCAGATTGTGAAGTAAGTAGAAGAAATAATTCTCCTTCCATCCAGTTCCAAATATCGAGCTATTCAGCAAGATACCATTGGGCAAAAGGATGTGCAAGTCTGAGAACACTTTTCTGGAAGTCAGCCACTTTGAGTGGAGCTGTTTAGAATGGCACTGTTTGTCCACTTCTGTTATTTTTCTGGCAGTTGGCAATTAACTTCTTGTAGTTTCCTAACTCAGTGGTCCCCAACCTTTTTATCACCGGGGACCACTCAACGCTTGACAATTTTACTGAGGCCCGGGGGGGGGGGGGGTAGTTTACTCCTCTACTCTCAACCACTGCCCTAATGCTCTCTGATCGCTATGGTAATGTTGAAACGTCCCTTCAAAATAAGATACAGACACGCCACAACAATGAACATAAGGAACATTTTATTTTCATGGAAATTGTAACTCATGACAATGACAAATCAATGGGAACCCTGAACTTGTTTCTCTGCAATGCGATAGTCCCATCTGGGAGTGATGGGAGACAATGACACCCGAAGTGTGTTGTAAAGGGCCGGGGAGGGGGGAGAAGGCATCCTTTGCGGCCCACCTCCAATTAGTCGAAGGACCACATGTGGTCCGTGGCCCACAGGTTAGGGATTGCTATCCTTTACTGACCATCTACAGTCTTTGTTGTTAGTTTCTCTAGCCCAGGGGTAGTCAAACTGCGGCCCTCCAGATGTCCATGGACTACAATTCCCAGAAGCCCCTGCCAGCGTTTGCTGGCAGAGGCTTCTGGAAATTGTAGTCCATGGACATCTGGAGGGCCGCAGTTTGACTACCCCTGCTCTAGCCTTTTAAAGAATGAAATATTGGCAGAATCGGGAGTGATATCAGTCAAGTCACTGAATCTGAATGTCAGGAAGAGACCAGACCATTCAGCTGTTGTTTTTCCATATTCACCGAGTGACCATTTTTGACAACCATTAATCCTTCCATTTCTATTCTAACATTGAATTCAGTGACCAAAAGAATGTTTTAAAGTATTACAATGAAAACTATCCTTTAACCCTGCCCAATTTATCTGCATTATATATTCGTTCTCGGGTTATATTAGTTCTCAGATTGTTTTGCTGTCCTGTCCTGTGCACATTAAGGTTTCTGATTAAAATCACAAGTGAGAGCTGCATGTAAGACAGCATAATGGCTCACATCAGTTTTTAGTGTATTACCCATGGTGCGGCTGTGTCCCTAATCTATTACTTTCCTCCATGTTTCTGGCAGGTCAAAGAGTCTTGGAGTGCCCAGTGGTGAATGGTAAATAGGCAGTCTTATTGCTGCTCCCATCTGCTGGCCATCAGATGTAACTGCATGTGTTTAGAGATTTCTGTTTTTTTTTTTGTTTGTTTATTTAATTCAGGGGTAGTCAAACTGCGGCCCTCCTGATGTCCATGGACTACAATTCCCAGAAGCCCCTGCCAGCATTTGCTGGCAGGGGCTTCTGGGAATTGTGGTCCATGGACATCTGGAGGGCCGCAGTTTGTGACTACCCCTGATTTAATTCATTTATTCTGAGGCACTGATGCTTACACAAAGTAACGTGGAAATTCTCTCACTCTGCAGAACAAAAATGTTTAATGAAGTGACCAGATAGTCTGGTCTAAATATCTTTCTCCAGTACTAGACCAAACAGGGGTATGGAGAAAGAACTAATTGTTCTGATAATTCAACTCTCCAGTACGACAGGGATGTTCCTTGACCACAATAATATTTGTAAGGTGGGAACATGATTTTCAAGGATGCCTAAAATGCTGTGCAATCAAAAGTCCACTCAAACAGAACCTCCCAAAAAGATCAGCAGGGATTTAAAGAAACAACTAAAAGGGGAAACTCCCTTCCAACTCACACATATGCTCGAGGTTGTGGGGATCTAATATGGTTGCCATCTTCATGTTGGGGAGTTCATGGAGTTTGAGGGGATGGAGTCTGAAGTTGGAGAGGGAGCTTGGTGGGGTATAATACCATATCCTCCAAAGCAGCCATTTTCTCCAGGAGAATTTGCCTTAGCAATCTGAATACCACTAGGAGATCTCTGGGTGCCACTGGGAGGCTGGCAGCCTTAGGAATTAACCCTACAGGCAGAGAGTACAGGGACCACTCCTTTATTTAAGCGTTAAAGTTGCTCTGTATTTTCAGGTTTACTATCAGTTTAAAAATGTGTTTTTATTCACAGCTATTGAACAAAAAAGCTTACGATCTGGTTTTATAGGTGCTTGCAAAGCTAACAGAATAAATCAACATTCCAATTCCTGAATCCAGTGGCACCTTTAAGACCAACAACATTTATTCATTGGGGAAGCTTTTATGTGCATGCACTCTTTGTCAGACACAGTAGAACAGGATATCCTCAGCCATTACATCAGGGTGGAGGGTAGGGGCCTTAATTGCCAGGAAGGGCTGGCTAGAGTCGAGATACATTTTAATGTATTACCGCTTTCTCCTTTTCTGGATGTATTACCGCTTTCTCCTTTTCTGAGGTACTTGAAGCTCTTTTTCACACACACATAACAATAAACATCTGTACATCCACTCAGCGACCAACATCAAAACACTTTATTATCCCCTCCCTCCTATCAGAGAGAGGGCCTTGAGCAACTTTGAGCTTTAATGTAAATTTGATTATTTTATTATATATTTAAAAAGATCTAATCATGTCTTATAAGATCTATTCCACACAGGCAGAAACGGCCAGACTGGCACTCATGTGACGAGGGAGAATCTAATCCCTGCTTCCATATGATGTCAGTGCTGTCCTGGTCCCTTCCTGGACATGGCATGCTTTACGCTATTCCATTGCAGTGCACTGCTGGTAGTCTGGAGCGGTATAGCTAGCGCAGAATTAGTATAAGTTGAGATCAATTTCTCTGGAGAAAATGGCTGATTTGGAGCATTGACTTGTGGCATTGGACACAGTCCTCTCCTGCTTGAAAATATAAGTCCCTTTGCTTGCAACAGCCTTCCTTCCAATTTTCTGCTGGCAAGGCTCTGAGACAAAATTCTGAGTGGGGGTGGGAAATGGGAGGACCTAATGGGGGAGTGCAGCAGAGACGGCTCTTCCCTCCCTGGGGCTCTGGACTTACAGTTACCTTGGGGTCACTAGTAACCCTGGTTGATAAATGACTCTTCTAAAGCCTCATGGATAGTCCTGAAATTCTGCTAAGTTCAATAACAACCATATTTGCCGGCGTATAAGACGACTAGGCATATAAGACGAACCCCCCCCCCCCAACATTTCCACTCAAAATACAGTACTATGGGCCACTATGGGCAGCTATGTCTATCCCAACCGAAGTGCACCCGGTGTATAGGACGACCCCCCCCCCCACTTGGAGGCATGTTTTTCAGGGGGGAAAAGTAGTCTTATATGCCAGCAAATACTGTAGTTTTATTAGATGGGGTGGGGAGGAAAACAATTAAGAAGTTGAGGCAACCTATATGTTCTGTCATGCTTTCCTCCCATCCTTCTTCCAATGAACTCAAAATGGCATACTTTATTCCCATTTTATCCTAACAAAAGAGTTGAGTAGGCTGAAAGTGTCAGTGGGCCTGCACAGTGAGCTTGGTGGCTGAGTGAGGTTATAAAGCTAGATCTCTCCAGTCCTAGTCAAATGCTAGCTACTATACTACTTTGGTCCTCAGAAGCCATGCTGGACAGGCAGAGACTGTCATGTACCCCTGAGTCCCTAACACTATTTCCTTCTGTTTTGTATTGGTGATATCCAATTTATATCCCACCCTTCTAATTTAAAGGCACTCAGATGGCTTGCAGAAAGAATATCTATTTAAAAGACACAATTTAACTCAAGGAAAAATAAAACAAAATAAATCATCAACAACAAATATAAAACAGCAACATTTTAAGAACTCTTAATCCATAAAATACGACTCTAAAATCATTAAAAGCATCCATTAAAATGATGATAATAAATGCTATGATCCCCCTTTGCTAAATTTGATCTGATGACTCTCTTATTAAGTCTTTCCACTGGAGAAAGATTTCCTCCAGTGGAAAACTACTTTTTTCTAATGAAGAAAGCCCTTTCTTAGTTGATAGGGACTAATAGGGTCCAACTGAATGCTTCAGGAGCACATTTTAGAAAAGCAGCCCATGTACTTTTAAATAAAAAATAATATTAACTGATCTCATTCATCTTTGCAAGAACCATATGAAATTAAAGTGCATATTCTTTCTTGAGAACTACAAGTCAAGTAGTTAATTGTATATAACCGTATCCCTGAATTTGATGATGTCAACTATTCAGTTGTGTCCGACTCTTGGGCATCCTATGGCTCAACTGTTCGATCATGCTTCTCTTTTTTGTTGTTTAATGTTCTGGCTGGTGTCCATTTTGATTGTACCTAACCACCGTGTTCTTTGTCAGCCTAGTTTCCTTTTACCACTGACTAGTTCTAGCATTATTGCTTTCTCCGTTGAGTTGGATCTCATGATATGGCCAAATTAAGTGAGCCGGAGTTTTGTGATTTTGCCTACCAGTGATATATCAGGCCTGCACATCTAATTTTGTATGAATCCACTGCCAAGATATTTCAGTCCTATCTATCTAGCTATACAATTTATTTCTAGCCCACTTTTTCCCCCAGTTGGGACCCAAAGTGGGTAACAACATTTTCTACCCCATTTTTATCTTTACAACAGCTCTTTGTGGTGGATTACACTGACGGAGACAGTGACTGACCCAAGATCACCTGCAAGCCTTCAGAGCAGAGTAGGGATTTGAATCCAGGTGTCTGAACCTGTAACCTGTAATCATGCTGGCTATCTAAAAGTTGAATGTTTCCCAATGTATTGGGAGTGCACAAATGAAAGTTCTCTTTACAATATAAGCCACCAGATCATATAAATTGGACCAGTTCTGTGGAGATTGTATAGTTAGCAGAACATCGTCACAACTTTATAAATGGTAAGAACAGAATATGTTTTATGTTTGCATTTGTAATCTCTTCTAGATGGCTCAGTTTCTTGGATTCTCCTTTTCAAATGAATGGGATTTGTCAAATGTATTGGTGTGTATTTTTTTAAAATAGCAGAAGTTCCTGTCTTTGTTTATCTCATTAAACAGTAATGGCTGGCTGTTCATGATGCTTCAGTGAAGTAACAGATGCTTTCTGAAATATTCAGGACTTTAAAAAGGAGCCTTCTGTGCTGTTCTGGTTTGTGTATAAATATTTATTCAGGACAACTTCTAAAAAAACGTTCTATCCTTGATGCCGGCATGTAGAATGCACACTGAATTTCATGGGAAACATACCTAGTAGTAGGCATGACTCCACAGGCTTGTCCCCTCAGGTGAGCCAGAGACAGATTTTGTGCCATTAGTTACGGTGTAAAACATTAGACATCTCAATGATAATTTGGTATTGCTGCAAGCCTATGAATGCTTTCCAAGGCTTAGAACATGGGCACAGAGTTGCCTGTGTGTTCCATGACTGACTGTGAAATCACATGTTGTCCAGTACTGGCCATAGAGTTAAGTGCCTGACAGAACCTGGAGCATGGTAAGATGTTAATTTTTCTTAACAAAACTCAATAGCTGACAGTGTGTACAAATATAGGAAGTTTCTTAATATTTCGATAGTAATTTTGGCAAGTTAAAAGGTTGTTTTATTAAATGAAATTTACATCTCTACAATTAGTCAGAACTCGGCTCACAGATAGTTCTCTTGCCAATCACATTTGCTTTCCTGGCACCCTAACACGAGCTAGCTGAGCTTCAATTGAAAGAATATCAAGTCATTGTCTTCACTGTGCCCTGTTAGGATATGTGCAAATAAAACAGTGACGTCATCAGTCTATAGCAGCCTTTCTCAACTTTTTTTTTACCATTGAGAAGCCCCTGAAACATTCTTCAGGGTTTGGGAGACCCCAGAAGTGGTGCAATCGTGCAGAATATGGCTGGAAAGCATAGCTGTGTATACAATCACCCGGAGCCCCTCCCTACCCGTCCAGGGCCATCATTGGTCATTTCAGAAAAGGAGGGGGGTGTCGACATGACCTTATATGGTCAAATCACCTGATAAATGTTTAATAAATTTAAAATATATCAAAATTAATTAACTCCCACCCATTCAGTAAACTCTTCCAGGGCTGTCAGGGTTTCACAGATGTCTTGTCTAAACGTTGCTGTCATTCATTACCTCACAGTGCTACTTCTTGAGGAAAAGAGAACTGAAAAAGTAGGTAGTATTGAAGGGCTTGACTGAATGTTTGTTAGGAACACTCATAGCCCACCTTCCTATCCTATTAGATTGAAACTTTAAATTCACAGTAAAAGTAAAACTTAAAAAAAGAGCACACTAGCATCACAATGCAACAACTATGTACTTCAGAAGTTAAATATCAAAAACTAGACTAGAAAAAGGTCTAGGTTCCCAAATTGTTGAAAAACCAGTAAGGACGGTGCCAACTAGACTTTCCAGTACTAGGCAGTGAAGAGGCATTCCATTTGGTATTTGGTAAAGAACCTAATGAACATTTCTGCCCATTGGTCAAAATAGTGACACGTCTTCTGAATGTAATTACGCAATAGTATATCGCACCTCACCGCCTCTCCTCACCTTCAAGCTGTCTGACCTTTTTTAGCCGCTGTTTCGCGTGTTTTACCCTCCTCAGCAGCTGGAAAAGGCAGAAGAGAAATCAATGTGCCTTATACTTGCCATGCATCGGCCTGTCAATCACTTTAGGCAACCAATCCCCTCCCGGCATACCTGGTTGGTGTTTAAAAGTCCCACAAGGGACTAAATTAATATATATATTTTAAAATGATGACTTATTTGTTGCGATGCTCATACACAGAATCATAGAGCTGCATTCCATAAATCTAAATTTTGTAGCTGCATTCCATAAATCTATGATTTTTTTGTTTCTACCAGATGTTACATCGATTGTACTACTAAGCCCATAACACACCCACAGTATACCAGCATACGTCTGCCAGGCAGCACACCTTTCGGCCATTTCTTTTTGTCTGCTTCTTGTGAGTGCTTCTTGTGATTTTGGGAGCAAATTCGAAATGGAGAATCTCCTAATTGCATTGCTGGCTCAGATCACATTGCTCGTTCGAAGATTCCACACCACCCTCATGCGAATCAGAGTGGACACGGCTGTGTTCGAAGAGAAGATGCTCAGGATACGAAGAAAGGCTCACTCTCGTGGATCCTTCACTAGCTGTGCCCAGCAAAGCCAGACCTTGAGTCTCTCGAGAAGGGCTCGCAGGGCAGCAAGGCAAAGGTGGTTTGCTCTCTCTGATGTGGGTTTTCCGAAGCAGATGTGGGTAGACAGGAGAGCCACTGACTGGTGGGATAATTTCGTCCTGGCCACCGGGAATGACGATGAATGGATTCTGAATTTCAGGATGTCCAGAGGAACCTTCGATGAAATTGTCTCCGCGCTTCGCAGGAGGCTGGAGCGCCAGGCAACCTGCATGCGGCTGCCCATCTTGGTGGAGAAGAGGGTGGCTGCAGCCATCTGGTACCTTGCCAACACAACTTATTACAGACTTGTCTCACAGCAGTTCGGGCTGGGAATGTCCACCGTTGGGGAGATTGTGCTTGAGTTCTGCTTTGCTCTGAAGGCAGAGCTGTACAACAAGGTGGTGTGTCTTGGCGACGAGATTGGCAAGGTAGGTAGTCTGTGGTCCACCCTTGATTAGTTAATTTTTTTTTCTTTTGCTAGGAAGACACGCAGTGAGTACATATCGTTGTGTGTCCCCCCAGCACATTCCTGGATGGTGGGTAAAGTACTTTGCACGTGGGTTCTTCTCTGAAGAGGCATTCACCTGTCTCGTTTGTTCCTTTCTTAACTGCAGAGTATAGAAGGATTCGAAAAGCTGGGGTTCCCACATTGCATTGGCGCTGTGGACAGCTGCCGCATTCCCATAAGAGCGCCTGAAGGTAATGCTCGGGAGTACATCAACAGGAAGGATTTCTGCTCCGTGCTCCTGCAGGGAACCGTTGACCACTCTGGACGGTTTATTGATGCCGAAGTGAGCTGGAGTGGAAGAAGACACAAAGCCTTTGTTCTCCAGGAGTCCAGATTGCGTACTGCCATGGACGCTGGAGACTTTGTCCCTGAGAACCCAACAGTAACCATCGAGGGAGTCCAGGTTCCAGCTTTGATCCTTGGTGATGGCGCATACCCTCTGAGAAAGTGGCTTATGACACCTTACAAGCAGCCATGCACCAATATGCAGAGCTACTACAATCTGAAGCATTCCTGTGTGAGAAACGTGGTGAAGCAAGCTTTTGGAAGGCTTAAGGGACGCTGGAGGTGTCTGACCTCTAGGCTCCATGTTCACCTGGACAATGTAACCCCACTGATCATCGCTTGTGTAATTCTCCACAATATATGTGAGGGGAAGGGGCACGAGATCACGGTGCCCCAGGAGGAGCGACAAACAATGTTTGTGGATGAGGAGCCATCCATCACGGACCAGGAAAAACAGAGAATTTACAATGAGGGAATCGGAGTTCGTGATGCTATAGCCAAGTTTATATATACGCAGCGTGATGAGAGTTCATGTTCGTGATTTGTCAACGTTACAAAACAGTTAATAGGGTTCATTTAATTGTTCAGTTTCTCTGGTCTTGCATTGTTTCTCTGCTTCATAGGAGAAGGTGTTCCGGAGACTTGAAATGGGAGGTCACAGCCAAAGCCAAAATTCAAGTTCACCCCCTGTACGGCCGTGTTGGTAACAGGTATTGCAGTCAAGTGTACATTGCCAATCGTATTGGCCATAAACTTTGCTACATTTTTTAAAATACCGGGAGGGGCATTTATTCATTGCTGTACTTGAAAACTGCCAAGAAAGGGAGCCTTTTGTTAGAGATACAAAAACAAGGCTCTCTTAGATCTGTTGCGGGCATCCAGAAGCCTCCCAAGAGTAATGGCCAGCATCCATATGCATGCCAGGCATGCTTATGTAGTGCTGGCCAAGGGGCTTTCACCAGATGTGGGAGCAGGTCAGGACCAAGTTTAAGCACCTCAAGGTAGATTTTCTAAATATCCTTGAGGCGTGGCAGGACATCCTGCGGGAAACTGGCCAGACTCCCTTCCACTCCCAGATGATGGACATCTGGGAGGAAGGGGAACGCCCTGTGCTAGAGCTCTGCAGACACCTGTATAGGTTTCCACTTTTAAAAATGCTATACTAGCGGCTAGCAGTCCCCCCCCCCACACACACACACACCGCCAAAGTGATCTTTTTGAACGTAGCTCCAACGCACCATTTAATGAGTGCTGCTAAAGTTCCCATAGAGGAGAAAGCATAAAGGATGTTGGGAGTACTCCAACAAAAGGAAAAAACGAATTTTTAAACTGTGGGTTGGTGGGGGAGAGGAGCCTCTACCAATGTTTTAAGGCACCCTTGTGTTTTGCTGATAGTGACGCTCAGTGTCGGCCATGTTTAATTTTGTGACACACAAGAATATGCCTTTCTTAAAGCAACCTCCATCATCGACCTTTGTGAGTGTCTAATGGGGTTGTCATTGTACAAAGTAAAAGTGCTCTCTTGCTACTCAGAAGCCATCTGAAGGCATAGGCAAGGTAGTCATGCAGCCCCACGCCCTATCCCTTTTTGTTAGACACCCTCCCCCCCATGTGTAACCCCAGTGATGATGTTATCCGTTCAGTTGATTCTATAGGAAAGCTTTCGCCATGCGTCTCTGTCAATGACCACCTCTTTTAGCTGGTTCATGGTCATCCCTGTGTTGGCTTTGATCATGTTGAACCGGCGGATCCTTTGGCGACTACGTTTCCCTTTGTCGCTGACCATGCCGAGCATGAATGATTTTTCTAGCGAGTTTGATTGCATGATGTGTCCAAAGTAAGTGAGCCTTAGCCGTAATATCTTGCCTTCTAATGACATAGTTGGTTTGCTCCTCTCTAAAACTGTCTTGCTGGTAACTTTGGCTGTCCGTAGTATTTGCAGCATCCGTCTCCAACACCATAATTCGAAAGCATCTATTTTCCTCCTGTCTTCTTTCTAACCCCGGTACCCCTTTCAATATTGCCAGTGCAAGTGAAATTTATTGATGGCAACATAAACTCAGAAACTCCATTGTCTTTCCCCTCTTGCCCTTTCTCCCAGCCTCCTCAGTAACACTGGCACCTGGAAGATTGGCAGGACCACTTCCTCTCCCATCATGCCCTGTGGACATCCAACAGAGCTTGCCCGCATTACATCCGTGCGCCCAATGTAACCAATGTACTTCTGTTTTCCTTTTTTGCCACAATGCAAGCCTTTGGTGCGGGGCTTGATATCTTGGAGCGCTGGACGAGGAGAGTGAGGGGTGGCAACAGAACTGAGGAGGGGAAGGGGGTGGGATAAGATGTAAATAGTTTTGTTGATACTCTTTGTGTTCGTGTGGGTGGAGGATGGGGTGGGCTGAGTTCGGTGTTTTTTTCAAAAAATGTTGAATGTAGTTAGTGCTTTGGGTTGGGTGGGAGGGAGTGTGCGATGTCCTGTGTTTTAAAGTACACCTGTATAAATATAAATAAATGCTGTTAAAAGATCTCCATGGTTGCCTTTCCTTTCTTTGGGAGAAAACATTTAAAACCACCCTTACACACCATTACAACCACTAACCTACATGCATGACTGGGAGGGATTTCCCATTCAACCCCCCCCCCCACCACCTTAGGGTTGCATCAGGACACCATGGTTTGTATTTCCAAATACATTAATGCCCACCACAAAGAACAGCACAAACCTTTTATTATAAAATAAAATGGGATGATTGGAGAACCCACCTTGGTTCAAGGGGAATACTTGTCCCTGGGCTTGATTATCCTTTTCCTTCTGAGCAGATGCCTGGTCTGCATTGCCTGGCTTGTTCCAGGAATCGGGGGCAGGAGGTTCTGGGGGGTGGTGAGAGATTGCAGAGTTGCTGGGTTGGGGTTTTCCTTCACCCTGGCCTCCATGATAACCACGATCCTCTCTACAAGGTCTCCCATCCTGTTCAATGAATGCAAAGTCGCTGCAGGATGGCATTGCTTTTCTGTATCCTGTCAGAGAGAGCCTCCCTGGCCAGCCTTGCCTCCTCTATCTCCCTATTGGAGACTGCCTTAATTCGTCCATTCTCTCCCTTTACAATTGCATCATAGCCTCTGTGAACACCCTGCACTGGCTCATGTGCTCCCCGCTCAAGGAGCCTCTGGCCAAGGTTTGTTAGCAGGGAGATGTGCTTCTGCCTCCTCTCCCTTATGAGCAGCTCCTCAGCAGAAAGGCCACCCAGGGGGAGCTCTAATGGCCTCGCTACACCCAGTTCTCCCTTCTCTCCAGACATTGTCCTTGTAAAACAAAAATAAAATCAGGTTCCCATTCGGAGGGGAGGGGAGGTTGCATTGACACTCTCCACAACTGTTTCAACTTGGCATCAGCCACAGCACATTCCTTGTCCTCTCCCCAACGCAGAGGTTACACACTAAAAAGGGAGGGAAGGCAACAGAAGCTGTGGTCACCCCTTGTTTGACCCGTTGCTGTTTCCTGTGGAAGGAAAACTCCTTGCAATCCTTTGGGTTATCTGCTAATGCTTACTTCCAGGTGCATCATGTGGTCCTGGGGAATGCTGTCTCTGAGGCACAGCTGCAGACTGTACACTGGGTGTTGGTGAGATGTAGTCTATGGAGTACAGTTGGTTGAGAATTATATGGTATACAGGAAAGAAAGCAGAGGGTTTTTGGAGTCTACTTTTTTAAAAGAAAAAGGTACTTTTAAAATGGTCACCTCCTGATGTAAAGTAAGGCTTGTCCTGACAAGAGAAACCTCCCTGTGGAGCTCACGGGCAAACAACCACTACCCCTCCCAAAGAACTGTACCTTGCTTGCGAGAGAACCTGCCAATTTCTGTGGCAGAAGAGTCACTGCCCTGGTTTTTCTCTCCACAAGGAGACATCTGTTGGATTGCTAGCAGGGATGGCTCGGGTAGTGGAGCCTCTGTGGATATAGAATCATAAAATAATAGAGTTGGAAGGGAGCTCATGGGTCATCTAGACCCCCTGCACTATGCAGGACACTCACACTCCTATCACTGATCCACTGTAACCTGTCACCCCCTTAGCCCTTCACAGAATCAGCCTCTCTGTCAGATGGCTATCCAGCCTCTTTTTTAAAATTTCCAAAGATGGAGAACCCACCACCTCCCGAGGAAGCCGGTTCCACTGAGAAACTGTCTAACTGACAGGAACTTCTTCCTGATGTTAAGATGGAATTTCTTTTGAATTAATTTCATCCCATTGGTTCTGGTCCATCCCACCGGGGCAAGAGAGAACAACTCTGCTCCATCTTCTATATGGCACCCTTTTAAATACTTGGTTATCAGATCCGCTCTCAGTCGTCTCCTGTCCAGGTTAAACAGACCAAGCTCCCCCAACCTTTCCTCTTGGTCTTCAAACCCCTCACCATATTTGTTGCCCTCCTCTGGACACACTCCAGTTTGTCTAGATCCTTCTTCAACTGGGGTGCCCAAAACTGAACACAGTACTCCAAGTGAGGCCGAACCAGAGCAGAGTAAAGTGGTACCATCACCTCCCATGATCTGGACATGATACTCCTTTTGATACAGCCCAAAATCCCATTTGCCTTTTTAGCCACCGAGTCACACTGCTGACTAATGTTCAATGTATGGTCTACTCAGACTCCTAGATTCTTTTCGCACATGCTACTGCCAAGACAAGTTTCCCCCAACCTATATTGTTTCTCCTGCCTAAATGCAGAACTTTACATTTGCCCCTATTGAACTTCATTTTATTCACCTTAGCCCATTTCTTGAGCACAGTCAATCCCAGGCATTGTATGTGTCAGTCTCGGGTGGGTATCAATCAAAAATGTGGCCATCTGGCAGATGTACCTCCAGGTGCCCTGCCAGCCCTGCTGGAGATGGTGGTGCCCTGGAAGCTACAGTTCCCCAGACTATTAGTTCTGGAGGACTTTAACGTCCGTGCCGAGCTGCCGTCCTCTAGAAAAAGGCTGGACCTAGTGTCAACCATGGCAACACTAGGGCTCTCACAATTTGTTTTTGGCTCCACCCAACAAGGAGGCCACGCCCTGAATCTCATTTTGGGGCGGGTCTTAATGTGGATCTGGTCACAGCAAACCCAGTGGCATGGTCAGACCATTATGCCATGAAGACTTGGCTAAGACTTTCACTCCCTCCTCAGTTGGACACTGAGCAAATTTTAGCTCACCCGCAGAGACGTATGGATCCACTTGGATTCCTGAATGCTCTGCAGGACCCGATGACTCCTGACAGTTCTCTAGATGTACTTCTCAGTGACTGGCATGACAGAATGCTGGCCGCCGTCAATGAGATAGCTGTCCAACGTCCTTTCCACCCACGTCTCAAGTGACCTCCCTGCTACAATGAGGAGCTTTGCAGCAAGAAAGAGGAATTGAGATGACTAAAGTTAGTCTGGAAGAAGACTCATGACATCTTATAAAATGCAGATGAAAGCCTTTGAGATGGTGGTGAAGTCAGTAAAATGACATTTTTACTCGGCTACCATCATGTCTGCAAACTCATGCCCTGTCTGCATAAACCAAAAACTGAGCAGGTGAAATTAAATTCAAAGCGATCTCCAAAAAAAGAACCCCACCCCTGACAAGCATGTTTATATTTTCGGATCCCACCTGGCACTCAGGCGCTTTTCAATATGGGAAAGCTGATGACTTTTTAAGTGAGCTGACTGTCTAAACATCTTCACACAAAGTGTAATAGCCAAAGGGCTCCTGTCCTGCATGAGTAAGATAATGCCTTTGAAGCTTCGAAGAAGAAGGGAAGCCTTTTCCATATCTGTCACATTTGCACACTTTGTGTCTATTATGTATATTCTTACTGCAAGCTGGAAGAGTGCATTGAAGTATTTCTGAATTATCAAAGAATTCATCATCTGATGAGCCATAAAGCAAATCATCTTTATTATGCACTGAGTCATCCCTTCTTAACATACTTTCCCAGATAAGCATACCTTTCAGATTAATTTCAAAATCCGGAGGTTCTTTATGCTGTTCCTGAGATAATGTCATTGCAGGTAACCTTTCCTTTGTATTGCTATCTCCCTTGCATGCGACAAGCAGGTTGCCCTGATCTAAATTTCCTCAAGAGTTTTGTTTTGGTGCTGGCTTTGGAGAGGTAGGCCCATCAACCAGCTTTTGATGCTTTGTAATTTTTTTCCTTTCCCTCACACTTATTCAAATCTAACATCTGTTCTTTTACCAAACATTGCTCACACACAGCAAACTAGTAAGGCACAACATAAATGTAGTAGAAACCAAGCTGGTTGCCCTCCTGGGACTCATATGGAGTCACAGTCCCAACATCCTTTGCTATTTCTTCCAGCAATGTCTATGGTTTAGGAAAGGGGTAGTCAACCTGTGACCCTCCAGATGTCCATGGACTACAATTCCCATGAGCCCCTACCAGCTAATGGACATCTGGAGAACCACAGGTTGACTACCCCTGGTTTAGGATACATAGGGCTCTTTGCTTTGTACAACGACTCTAGAGAAAATCAGGTGTGGGGGATGGAGGAGTTTGTGCTTTCAGGAGTTTGCTCTAGACTTTCAATCCATGTGACAAAGAGAACACCAGAAAGGCTTCTCTTCCATGTGTGTGAACGGATGGATTTCCAAGTGTTTTTGTTGCCTGAAAGATACACCACATATACAGCCCCAAAATGGCTTCTGGCCAGTGTAGAAGGACAACTGCTGATTCAACTAAGACTGTGAAGGAAAGATCTTTCCACACGTTTGGCATCTATATATGATCTTCCTTCTGGCACTGTGCAGATGATCAGATCTCATGCACTTTTGTTGAAAAGTGTTTTTGGCAAATGGAACAACAAAACATCCTATGCTCAAATCTCTCTTGCCTGGCACATCTCGGTCTTTCAGTTTGCACAGCATCACCCTGATAGTTCTCATCATGAAGCTGTTGATGCCTTTGGAATGTGATTATGTTTCTCTGAAGTTCTTGTGACAAATGTTACACTTAAAAGGCAACTTATGGGTAAGCTGATGTCTTTCCAGATGGACCAACTGCCTAAAAGTTTTGCAACATGCATGACACTCATATGGCTTTTGGCCAGTGTGTATAAGATATTACCTAGCTACTTTGGATAGAAATTCAAACTGTTTGTAGCAGATGTCACACATATATGGCCTTTTCCTGGGTATTTGGCTAGCTGCTACATTTTGCTGAAATTTTAGCATTTTGCACATAAAACTATCATATATATTTTGTCAAGTTCTTTAGCAAAACACTTTCCACTGGAGCCTCCAGCAGTACACTGTGAAAATTGTTTAGGATAGCAGGATTATTGTAACAGGAAGCTCTCCAAAGTCCAGATATCCCCAGTGTGCTTGATTTTTTAATGTACTACATTGTGTTCCTACATACATTTACTCAGAAAGAAGTTCTACTGTGTTTAGTAATGCTTATTCCTAAACATGTCTGAGTTCATAGGTAGAACATCTGAAAGCATACCACTGTTGTTCAAGCAGTAGCTAGTTAATCCTAGATGCCCCTCCTTTCCATTAATCATTATTTCCCAAAGTCAGTGTAGATGTGGAGATGTTCCATCCCCAATATGTTCATTTAAATACCAAAAGCATCCCTCATTCTTCAAACCACAGAATTCCTGAAGCCTCCAGATTCTACAGGCTAGTGATTAAGTAAAAATATTACATGAGCTCAATTTAAAGAGACTTCCAAAATTTAGGCTAATCAGAAATGTACCCGTAAAGAGCATAAGCACCCGTAAAGAGCATAAGCACAATTTGTAGAAATATGGATATGCATGACAATTAAACTGATAATGAATTTAGGGGTTTTTTTTTTAAAACTATCCTACTATTCTTTTACTTTGCAAAGGCACAGACAGGCTAAGTAAAAATAGGGGCCTTGCAGGTAATGATGGTATATCAGGAGGCTAGTGCATCTCCCTTGATTGATTTCCTACTCCTCCATATGCAGCCAGCTAGGTGACCTTGGGCCAATCACAACCCTGTTGGAGCTTGTTTTTACGGAGCTGTTCTGTCAGCGCCACCTACCTCACAGGATATCTGTTGTGGGGAGAGGAAGGGAAGGTGATTGTAAGCCACTTTGAGACTCTTTTGAGTAGTGAGAAGTAGGGTATAAAAACCAGTTCTTCTTCTTTTGAGTTAATATTAAAGATAGCTATGTTGTTACAACGTTCGGTAATAATACTATACCCGTAAAGAGCCAAAAATGTTGTTGAGGTATACCTATTGCCAGGAATTAAAGATATGGTGTAGGAAAGCTAATTAGATGCTTAGCACTTCTTAAGGCCTGTATATGAATCAGTCTTGACCAGAGTCAACCAAAACAGAAAGCAGTCCTGGATGGTGACAGTGTAAATATAAAATAACCGTTGTGAAAGATTGCATTATATTACAGGATGCTTTGTGGTTAAAACTGTGATACGATTGTCAACATTTGAAACAATATTGTTGTTTTTTAAAGAGGATCAGTTTATAAAATTTAGAAATTTTAATTTATGAGGAATTTTTGCTTTCTCATTGAAAGTGCTATAAAAAGCTTGTACCCTAATTGATGGCTTATGAATATTGATTTCCCTTTGCCTCTTAAACATCTATTCATTGCTTGAACCTTGATGCTTTTCAGAAGAAGACCACTTACAGATCTGGAGAAGATTTTCTCACATGAGGGCTACAGAGTCAGTCCCAGTGTTCACAAATTATGAACAAGAAACTTGTGCAATCATTTATCTGTTATGGACCTCAGGCATATGCAGTATTAGAGGAGTTTTATATTGTTCAATGGCAGATGATTAAGCACTCAGAAGCAAGGCAGCATTTGATTACCATGAAATTATGCTAACTGTTGGTCAGAAGTCTCATCTCCCAAGGACTGTCCTCGCCAAGTGTTTGGAAAGCCCAGAATTTACTGCTTGCATGCTCTTTACTTACTGCTTCCCAGCTCTTTAGTCTGCTACTGCTAGAAATCAAGTTACTCCTAAATAATGGCTTTTGCAAGGTGGCAGAGCATATTTTAAATTGTACCTCTGCTATGCCACATTTATGTGCAAATGGATTTAAATTAGCCAGAAAAATAGCACAAATATTTATGACCACAAAATGTAGGAATATTTCTCATTTTGGTTGACACTGGGTTGTAAAAAACAGTGTTGGGACTCAGTTCTAACCCAAAATACAGAAGTGATTAGTTATACTGTAGTTTCCAAAAAGTAGCTCACTCTTGACAAAATGTCCCTTTGTCTATCACTACAGTGTCAAGAGGCATCCATTGGATTGGAATAGTCCTGTCCCCATTGCAGCATATGATAACTGTATCAGGATGTGTGGGGCAAAGCTTCATCAGAAGGTGTAATTTTGTCCACTTCCCCTTCTATCTCCTCTAGTTTCTATAAGAAAAAAAGACCAAAGAGTAAGCAATAAAGTTGTATGGTCTCACAATTAACAGAAAAGATGGTAGAACAAAGCCTGGGTCCAGTGGCACCTTTAAGAACAATGAGGTTTTATTCAAGGTAGAAGCTTTAGCTTGCACGCTTCTTCAGATACAAACTTAAGATACAAATCTTTTCAGATAGAAAAGATGGACCTATAAGTAGATTCTGGTAGAAGCATACAGGGGGACAAATCATTGGTCTGAATTAGGACCGGGCTCCAACTGACCACACTATCCCCTGTGTTTCAGGACATTAAAATAATATATATATATATATATATATATATATATATATATATATATATATATGTATGTATGTATGTATGTATGTATGTATGTATGTATGTATGTATGTATGTATGTATGTATGTATGTATGTATGTATATGTATATGTATATGTATATGTATATGTATATGTATATGTATATATATATATATATATATATATATATATATATATATATATCCATGTCTTCGAATTCCTGAAGGAATTCTCCTAGGATGGCATCTGGCAATTCAGCTGGAATCTGAACTCCGCTCTCTAAAAATTGGGACTATGGCTCAAAAGTATCCCATATCTATCCTTCTAGAATGGAGAAGATTTCTTTCCACTTTTTGAAGAAAAAGTCAGAATCTCTTGCATGCTCTATGGATTGCCTCTGCAGTACCAAGGACATGTATTTTGTGTAGCATTGCGTTGTGTACAGACAAAGCAGTAGAAGGATATGAGCCAGCTGCTGGGTGTGATTGGAGCAGGGCATGAGATTTCTCAGGAACAAGAAACTCATCTGCAGATCGATTTCCTCTAAGGATATAAGGGACTCAAGACTCTATATCCTGAATGATATTATGATTTTGCTAATATTTGTCTTTTTACTGAAATATGAAATGAAATCCTATGCCAATCCCTGATGTAAATGTTACATTCTTTAGAGTGTTCTGGCGTAAATCTTATGTATTAGCACAACCTTATCTTCCTCACCTCTTTTTTAAAAAAAATTAAATCATCCCCATGGTAATTTCTGGTGCATAGCAATGAATTGCCTGGGGGAACATGGGTATTTAATGAAGCCTAGGGCATGCATAGACATTCGGCATATACAAACAGCAGGGTTTGTTTGAATTAAACATGTCTGATCCTCATAGCACTTGTTCTGTGAATTCAGATGCTGGAGGATCAGAGCTGGAAGAGCAATAACAGACAATTCAAACTTATTTTATTTAAAACGTTTCTGTGCCACCTTTCCACACAAAGAGATCCTCAAACTTGGGACATAGGCATTATAAAGTCTTTGAAAAGAACAATGAAGAAGAGCTGTTTTTTGTGCCCTGCTTTTTACTACCCAGAGGAGTCTCAAAGTTGCTTACTCTCACCTAACTCAACTCTCCTCACAGCAGACACCTCACCTGTGAGGCAGGTGAGGCTGAGAGAGCTGTGAGAGAACTGTGACTAGCCCAAGGACACTCAGCTGGCTGCATGTGGAAGAAATTTTAAAGAAAGAAATACAGGAATATCTTATTTGTGGCAGATTTTGTTAGTAGTAGATTGGTTTTGAGATTTTAATACATGATGTTCGCAATCAGCAGCCTGATCCAAGACGCCAGTTCAGGTTAAGAAAGATTTTCCATCTTGGGAGCAAGCTTTGCCCTCTGTTCTGAGCCTGCTGCAATCAAGGGGGGGGGGGGTTTGCCTATAGCAGAGGTCCAACTACTAGTTGTTCCATCTTAAAATCATGAAAACAGGCCCAAAAATCCTGCTGTAAAGGTTGGGGAACCACTTTCAGAGGTAAGAGGGCCAAGATGCTCACAAGCTACCACAGCAGCTATTCCTTCTAGAGCAGCGGTCCCCAACCTTCTTGTAGTCGGGGACCGCCTCCGAGGCTGGGAGAGAGCCAGCGGCCCGGCCGCCGCTCGCAAACGCGCACGCGCAGTTGTCGCACATGCGTGTTTTCGCCACTAGGTGGCGCTAACGCGCATGTGCAGAGCTGCCATGCGTGCATGTTTTCACCATCAGGAGGCACAAACACGCATGCGCGGCAGCTCCGCGCGTGCGCATTTGGGTCGCTGGCGTGCCGGCGGCCGTGCCTCTTCCCCCCTCTCGCTGCGGGGGGGGGGGAAGGTGCGGCTGCTGGCAGCCCAGTACCATGGCTTTTGTGGCCCGGTCCCGGGCCGAGGACCCCTTTTCTAGAGCACAGGATTGAGCTGCTCCTGATACACAAGGACTGTGGACAGTCTTAACCAGGGGTAGTCAAACTGCGGCCCTCCAGATGTCCATGGACTACAATTCCCATGAGCCCCTGCCAGCGAATTGTAGTCCAGACCTCTGGAGGGCCGCAGTTTGACTACCCCTGGTCTTAACTGTTGAGAGCTCATAAAAGCCGACTCTTCTGAAAATCTCAGAAAGTAAGTGGGTATTATCTGCTGTATTTTAGGGCAGTGGTCCCCAACCTTTTTATCACCGGGGACCACTCAACGCCTTTTACTGAGGCCCGGTGGGGGGGGTAGTTTACTCCTCTACTCTCAACCACTGCCCTAACGCGCTCTGATCGCTATGCTAATGTTTAAACATCCCTTCAAAATAAGATACAGACACTCCACAACAATGAACATAAGGAACATTTTATTTTCATGGAAATTTTAACTCATGACAATGACAAATCAATGGGAACCTTTAGCTTGTTTCTCTGCAATGTGATAGTCCCATCTGGGAGTGATGGGAGACAATGAAACCCAAAGTGTGTTGTAAAGAGCCGGGGTGGGGGGAGAAGGTGTCCTTCGGGGCCCACCTCCAATTAGTCGAAGGACCACATGTGGTCCGCAGCCCACAGGTTGGGGATCGCTATTTTAGGGTGCATCTATTAGTTCAACTACAAGTATACAACCAATAGTTTTTCATCGATATTCCATTCTCCAAAGGAAAAGGCAGACTCCTTTGGTTCATATTTGTTAATCTCTTGAATCCCTTAAGAGTCCCTGCTTTGAAATTAGTTGCAGGCACTATCAATTATATCTGTTTAAATGGACACTTTTAATTACTACAGCAGAGAAATTGATTTTTAAATTACCACCGATTGCACTGTGGGTATCTCAGTGGGAAGACAGGTACATCCAGGCTTTCAAATGAAATGAGTGTATTAATTAATCTCCCATTGGCAGTAAATGCGGAAAGTTTCTCACTCCTCCCCCTCCTTGTCTTCCTAGAGTCGTTGTTTTCAGTTCAAAATACTCTGCACAGTCATGGAAATGGAAGCGTCAAGTGATAACCCCATTTTCCAAGATATATCCTATCCTGGCAAACACCCCTCCTTGTTTTCTGCCTGATGAAGAATTCTGTGTTAATCAGCACAAAGTAACACACCCCCACGCACTTTAACAAAATTTAGGTCAATATATGGTAGAAATCTTAACTTTGTTTAGGCTGAGCAAAACATGGCAACGTGCACATTTCTTGCCCGAGCTCGGTGTAAACTGCACGAAGCTTTTATTCCAATCCCAGGTCGATTCAGTCCCTGCCATCCACACAAAAGGCGATTTCCATTTTGATTTTGGGCGATTTAAATTTTCCTTCTGCAACAAGAAGGATTGATCCGGAGTGACCCTACCTTTATTGTGCGATATCTTAGAGTGCTTTTAATGCTCAATATTTTTAATTGAATTGAGAAAGCAGGCTGTTTTGAATCTGGGCTTTGCTCCGTGATAGAGAACCCCTGATTGGCCAAAGCTGTGACAAGTTTGCCTTAAAGGAGAAGCCCCTAATTTCTCCCAACTTCTGTCAGTCTTTGATATTTTTTCCCTCCTCTGCCTTCTTCGATCCTCTCTTCCCCCTTCCAAGAAAAGAAAGAGGCTCCCTGTTTGGCTCCTCTCCCCCCCACCTACAAGAAAAGAAAGAAAGAGGCTTGGCTCCCCTCCCTTCTGAAAAAAACCCTAACCACATGCATAACACTTTCCTGTTTCAATGGGGGAGGAAGAGGAAGACCCGAGTTCAAATCGATTTGAATTCAACAGGATTGACAATGGAATAAACAAAATAAGTGCAGACTCTGTCCTGGATACCGAAGGTGAATTTACCAATATCCCACTGGAAGACTTAAAGGCTTATGACATTGGGATGCTAATAGCTGTTAATAGCCTGGCCCAGTGCTGCTGTGCAAATTGCAGGGACCTACAATCACATTTACCATCCACCAAAAGAGCCACATGACTACTCTATGCCCTTTGTGCCATCTCATCAAGTACCCAAATACAGTAATGTCAGACACAACTATTAAACATATGTGACCTTTATGATTGCCAGAATACCTCTAAACAAACAGGGTTGTCTCACATCTCCCTCCAGTTAAACCTTATTTATTTATTTATTTATTTATTTATTTATTTATTTATTTATTTATTTATTTATTTATTTATCCCCCCCCCCAGCCTTCTCTGCAGTAAAGACCCTCTTCTCCATTTTATTTTCACAACAATCCTGTGAGGTAGGTTAGTCCAAGAGTGTATAACTGGCCCAGGGTCACCCAACAAGTTTCCATGGCAGAGGAGGGATCTGAACCTGGGTATCCCTGGTCATAGTCTAGCCATGCAGGCTCTTCTAGAAGACTAAACATGCAGGCTCTTCTTGGCTAGCTAGCCTTTGTGTATCATGAGTGTGGAGAAAGCTTCCTTCTTTGCCTTCTCACTGTCTCCTCATCATGAGAAATAGCAGCTTGAGAGGTGTCGGAGGTTAGCAAGCTGGTTACAGAGATAGGGGAATCAAATCATCACCAATCCACTGTGGCCAGCTTGCTCTTTCCCTGAGTGGCTGGTATGGTAGACATTGTTCTTCTCTATAACCAGCCTGCTTCAGAGAAGGATAAAAGGTTATTTGCAAGGATGGGTCCCTTATTTCCATCTCTGGCACATGGCCTGCAGCTCACAAAATGTCATTTAAAACTCACTGTGTCATCAGAAATCATCTGGATCTATTAGCATATAATGTGAACTATCTTAATTGGTCACTGAACCTTGCAGGAGTTTTCTGTGGATTTAAACGACACATGGTAAGTGTCAGTCTGAGTTGAGAATGTTGATTTTGTCCCCACTTTCAGACCATCACTCAGTCAGCACAGAATATCAAATCAAATGATATCCTGCTTTATGCATAATGTCCTGAGCTGTCCCAGTTAGCAATGGAAGATGGTACCCTAAATGTAGAAGCCTACAGGGCTTGAACAACATATCTAAGACCAGCTTCAAGATACCAAGTATGGGAACAGGCAGTGGATTAGGCAGTAGCAATAGAATCTCCATTCTGTCCACTGAGAAGAAGACATATACTCAAAACTTGAGATCTGCTTGGAAAGGTTTCAATACCACCACCACCCTTCCTCACCATTGAAATTGGGTTTGTGCACCCAAAATTCCACTAGAAAACTGCTAGGAGAACCAAACTGACCAAGATTAATTTAGCTAGGTCTTTCTCATCAAGGATCAAGTCGTGGAATACAGATGTTTTCTCATGTTTTGGCCTGCTATTCAACAACAAAGCTATCAGATCCAGTAGGCTGTTAGCATGGCTATTATTTTATTCTTGGCTAAGAAATCAACCAGAGTCATATAATAACTAAACTAAACTAAACTAAACTAAACTAAACTAAACTAAACTAAACTAAACTAAACTAAACTAAACTAAACTAAACTAAACTAAACTAAACTAAACTAAACTAAACTAAACTAAACTAAACTAAAATAAAAACTGTCTGACTCCCTTTTGCCTTTCCTCCTTCCAAAAATACTCTATCCTTGCCCCTGCCACCCTTTGAGGCATCTCCATCATTCCATATTACTTCTCAGATGCAGAACTCAAAAATCTCTTCATGATCCAAATAAATAAGAAACTGGAAGCAAGGAGCTAGTCAAGGTAGAGCAGAAAAGATGGGTGGGGTTTTAATTCCAGCATAAGAAAGAAACTCAAATTACAAGAGAATTAGAGATAGTTATATTTTGTAGTTGTCACTCATTATTTATTTATTTATTTATTTATTTATTTATTTATTTATTTATTTATTTATTTATTTAGATTTTTATACCGCCCTTCCCTACGGCTCTGGGCGGCTCTTAGACCAAAGGTCTGAATTTTATAGTGCTATTTCCTCAGAAATACTAATAAATTTTAAGTGAGTTATAACTGAGAGATAGCCATCACATTTTTCTATTATAAATGTAGCCTTGTGTTTAGATGTACAACATAAAAGGAGCTCTAATGGCCTTTATTCAGCTCTGGCAAACACGATTTGAAATATCTTAATCATTAACAAAGATTTTATTTTTATTATATTGTTAGCCCCACTCATGGAGTAGTTACCAAAAGTGTCATACAGATTGAATCAATCCACTTAATGACTTAATGGATGAGTTACATTGTTCCTAAATTCATTTATATCCTTCATACGTGAAGTGCTAAGGTTATATAAGCATTTCCATTACAAGTTCCTACTGAGGAAGGTTTATGTTCCTGTTGTAAAACTCAGTCTTGTTAGGCTAGGTCATTGATTAAGGAAGAATTTATAAGACACATTGCTTAAATTACCACAGAGCATCTCTATCTACACGTATGATAGTACTGGGCATGGTTTCTCAGTGTTCTTATCAAACAGGGTTCTTTTGTTCCTTGCTGTCACATGAAGATTCACATAAATACATCAGCCTGATGGAACATTCAGGTGTAGATTTATGCAGTTGGCTGTTTGTCCCTCATTGGACTGCAGACCACAACTAGAAGTGTAGGTACACAAGGTGGGGGGGGGGGGGAAAGGACCTTTCACAAGGGCAGGGCAGGAACCCATATATGTGGGCTGGAGAAGCATGGACTGTGGAGAATAGGTATGTTCTTCATCCCACAAATTGGATTACCTAAATATTTTTGTGTGGTTTCAAAGTAACATCCTTTTTTCTGAAAACACACCATGGCAATCTTGCCTTCTTCCTTCCGTCACACACAGGATTTTCTCTTTTGTCTTCTTTCTTTTGGTGCAGCCCCTATATCTATTGTCTTCTTGTTTGTCTATGGCTTTATAATTTTGTTTCTGGATCAGGACAGAGACTTGAGGGAAGAGACAAAACCACCTTCCGATATTCTACTTCTGAAATGGCATACAAGAAGCTTTTGGAAGTCCCAATAAACAAAATAGTGCATTTAACTTAGAGGGGAAGGGTCAGGTGGAATCTGGGGTAGAATTATTATTCATCATATGGCACATGTACAGCTGCCAGGTAAGACGTGTTCAGAGGTGGTCTGCCATTGCCTGCCCCTGCATCATGGCCTTCATATTCCTTGAAGATTACCCTTCCAAGGGTTAGCCAGGGCTGACCCTCCTAAACTTCCAAGATTAGACAGTGTCAGGCTTGTATGTATGGATGAGGTGATCAGATAATAAAAACTGAGGTAACATAATCACACTAAATCCAGCTAATACATTGGCAAATATGTATTTTTAAGATCATTCCTCTTTTAAGAGTTATCTCTCTTTCCACTGGCAAGAATAACTTCACTTAAAAGCCATTACCCTTTTTTGGCTTGAATGGGGATCCCCTCATGGGAACTTATTCCCCGCCCCCCCAAGTTTAATTTTTTTTTTGCTTTTGAAAAGCTCATGTTTTAAAAATGGCCATATTTTCAAAAGGAAAAAAAACCTTAATTAGCATGGTGAATTTTGTGTGTGTGTGTGTGTGTGGGGGGGGAATACCCCCCCTTGGGGGGCTTTGAAACTACAATGTTGTGATGTTTAGGCTAAGGTGACCAGATTGTCCCACTTTTGAAGGGACATCTGGGGGCACCTGGCAAATTGTACTTATGTTGCAATTTAAAAATATATATTACAATACTATTTTTGCATTCTATGCGTTCTATGAAAAATTTTGTTGCTCCATATAGACCAAATTTTTAATCAAGAACCCCCCAGTCAATGGTGTCCCGCTTTACCAATGTTAAAATCTGTTCACCTTAGTTTAGGCTGGCAACTTACTAATGGAGCTAAGCAACCTAGCCTGCAGTTTGAAGCCTATCATCCAAATACAAAGGTTTCTCAGATGGATTTTTAGAAAACATGCAGTGCTTCATTAGAATCATTTTCAAAAGCCCTGACGAATTCAATTGTACCATGTTCCCTTAATTTTTTTAAAAAAAGAAATTGACATGATAGGAAGTGGGGAGGGCAGAGGACAACCTTGGGGAGCGTTTCTCAACTACCAGCACTCCCCACTTTGTAATGTCTGGAGGAAGAAAGGAGGAGCAGCTATAGGCAAGTTCTAACACTAACACTGAACCCTGATTCCATGATTCCCCGATTCTTCCAGGGGGCTTATAAAACAAAATAAATGCTTATTCAGTACAGGAGTTTATACAGGAGGAACATGGGGAACCCAGGATGGTAACCTGGAAATGAAAGCAGCTTAAGAAAGAAAGAAAGAAAGAAAGAAAGGAAGGAAGGAAGGAAGGAAGGAAGGAAGGAAGGAAGGAAGGAAGGAAGGAAGGAAGGAAGGAAGGAAGGAAGGAAGAAAGAAAGAAAGAAAGAAAGAAAGAAAGAAAGAAAGAAAGAAAGAAAGAAAGAAAGAAAGAAAGAAAGAAAGAAAGAAAGAAAGAAAGAAAGATGGCAGTCTGGTTTATTATTATTATTATTATTATTATTATTATTATTATTATTATTATTATTATTATTATTTAATTTATATCCCACCTCCCCCCAGAGGCTCGAGGCAGGTCACATAAAAACCAATCCCCTAAAACAATAAAAGCACAATAAAACATAATACAATTAATACAAAAGTTAAGACAAGAATAGCAGCAAAATTCAATATAGCTAACCCAATTCCACACCCACTAAGAAGGGAAAGGGAGGGTGCAGATGACAGATGCAACAGTCACATTTGTGAGGGGGGCTAGATCTTCTTGCTGCCTGGCCTCAACCGAAAGCCTGGTGGAAGAGCTCCGTCTTGCAGGCCCTGGGGAATGATGACAATTCCTGCAGGGCCCGCAGCTCTTCCGGGATCTCATTCCACCAGGTTGGGGCCAGGACCAAAAATGCCCTGGCCCTGGTCGAGGCCAGGTGAGCTTCCTAGGGACCGGGAATGACCAATAGGTTAGCCCCCGCAGAGCATAAGGCCCTGCGGGGAGCGTAGGGCAATAGGCGGTCCCTCATATACACTGGGCCCAGACCACGGATGGCCTTGAAGGTCAAAACCAAAACCTTGAACTTGATCCGGAAGATAACCGGTAGCCAATGCAGCTGTCTCAGAACTGGCTGGATATGTGCCCTCCGTGTATCCGTAAGGACCCTAGCAGCCACATTTTGGACCAGTTGCAGTTTCCGGACTGGTTAGTATGCATTAGTATGCAGAGATACTCTGCAGTTTGGAGGAGAAAAATCTGAGAAAGAAGATATGTGCAGAGTGCAGTAACAGGATGTGAATTAAAGGGATGCCAGATTAAATTCAGTGATACTCAAAATTAAGGTGTGCATGCAGAAAGCACCCTACTCTCATTGTCAGCAATTGTCCAGGTTTCAGGCAAAGAAGGATCTTTCCCCACAACTTACCATTTTTATCTTTTTAGTGGAGATGTAAAGGAGTTAAAGATGAGATTTTTTGCATGCAAACCATAGCTTCCGTCCCCTGTGACTAAGAGACTGGCACAGTTATTTAGATCAGTGGTCCCCAACCTGTGGGCTGCGGCTCATCCTGTGTCCCAACAGAGATCAATTTGTAGAAGTGATTGGAAAATGCACAAAATACATTATTATGGATACAAATGCTTAAAATATAATTGCAGTTTGAAACCTATATACTAATCAGTTCTAAATATCTTCTCTCCACCCCCCCCCTTTTGATGTCAAGTTGCTGCCGGCTTATGGCAACCTTATAGGGTTTTCAAGGCAGGAGCCATTCAAAGGTGGCTTGCCGTTGTCTGCCTCTGGGTGGTGACCCCAATATTCCTTGATGGTCCTCTCATCTGAATACTGACCATGCCCTTTCTTAGCTTCCAAGATCTGATGAGATGGGGCTAACCTGGGCGATTCAGGTCAGTGCTTAAGCAGCATATCAAAATTAAAGGGTCATTTCATATGGTTATGTTTGTACATATCCATTCAATTGTTGCAATATGCAGCAAATTACTATTTCTTAGCCACTAAATTCTCAAATCAGGAACTTCCCAGCATTTTGAATGAAAATGACAAATATTATTCTCATTATAATCAGTAGGGTATGGCAAGCATATTTTCCTTAACTCTTTGTGGTG
This sequence comes from Paroedura picta, assembly GCF_049243985.1. NCBI lineage: Eukaryota > Metazoa > Chordata > Lepidosauria > Squamata > Gekkonidae > Paroedura > Paroedura picta. Next base: position 138,709,408 of record NC_135370.1, on the reverse strand, counting down.
GATCTTGCCATTATAGTACAAAGAATCATATCTTCCATCATTTAAAGCACTTTAAAAATAATGTATTGTGCCCCAGATTCTGCCACATAACATTATTTTTAAACATAGGGTTGCTTCTTCCCATGTACTACAGTTAGCGGGTACATGTATACATTTTTGTGAATGGTTCCTGAACTTGGAAACAGTTAAGAATATCAGGACCCAATCACATTTGAATTTTAAAAGACACATATATTTGTGTTATCAAACTGAAATCTCTCACAGGTGCCTTCTCTGGTATAGGAAACATCTTACACATTAATTTTCAAGTTCTTCTGTGTCCATGATGCAGTTCAAGTATATATATATGTATGAAGTGAATTTATTCCCCAAATTGTATCTCAGTGTCATTTCTGTGCTTAGTTTCTGACCATGTACTAACTTTCATCAAGGTACTACAGTGGCCCCAGGAGTGCAGTGTATCTCTTTGGCATTTTGCAACAGTTCAACAAATGATGGTTTTCTATGAGGAACATACATACGTCACAATCTCAGAGTAGCTTGAAACACTTGAAACATCCAATATTAATGCAGAAGTACCTCCATTAGAGGAAACACCTGCTGGAAAAAAATGCCTCTGCCTGTTATGATATCTTCAAAGCAATGTGTCTTTCTCATTAACACAAAAGTCTGATTGTCTGAATGTCCTGGACCCCAGTTGGGGAGACCAGATAAATGTAGTTGTTGGTGTACTGTTCACAGGGAAGAGGAAATAACCATCAGTGCATCTAGGAAATAGGCAAATGGTCCACAAAGGTACAATCAGACTCAGATCTAAATACAATGGGAAGTGGAAATAATGTTAGCATGCCATTATGGATTAATTGTTCAGTACAGAGTATGAAAGTTAGGCTTCAGATTAAATGTGCTCTTCCTCCTCCCCCCTCCTCAATTTAATTAAAGCAAGTGAAACACGGCAAACACACCACTCAATTTTTAGACATGTCAGAGCTGTCCACGTTCTTGCCACATCACCCTACTCATTTTTTACAGTTTTTTAATATGAAAATCAATCCCTTTATTCATAAATGTAACCTATAAATGCCACAATTCCCTCAGGGGTTTCCCCAAGCTTTATTTTATGCCCGCAAGAAAGGCAGTAAGAGGAGCCTTTCTTTTGTAAAGTGATCTTATAATTCTGTTCAGTATCTATCATTTTCAAGGCCAAGTAATCATATTTAATAGATCCTAAATTACATTCTGTCAGGAAAAGACTCCCTTGACAATATTAACCAGTGCCGAGTCTGCAGGGTGGAAACGAAGAGGGTTTTTAAAAATTATTATTAAAAGGAGCCTGCAAGTACTTTCAATAGGCAACACTCCCAAACAGAAAGCTTTGGATGGGCCATGCACATATGGCACTTGATAAATGCCAGAGCAATCCTTTTTAATGCTTAGTGGCATCCCTCATTAGCCTGTAGAACAGCTACTCCTTTTTGGATCAAGGCATATTATTGGCCCCCCTCCTTTAGCTCCATTATTATTATTTTTTGCACATATAAAACAAATATATTATTTCAAAACTGGATCAATATTTAACTGCACAGTTACTTATTGGTCAAGAACAGATTGGGACCTGTAAATAACATCTCTGCAAGGCTATTAGGAAAATAGAATAGGGGAAAGAGCATAGCTACCTCTCCCATACTGTGGTCTTAATGCACACTGGAGACTTGTATGCCTACTTTTTAAAAGACACAACACTTGGGAGCTCATTCATGGCCCTCATAGATTTGGTAGGAAAAACAATGGGATGCAAAAGCCTGTAGGCACGTGAGTTCTGGGGCAATTCACTCTTCCTTATGGGTTTTTCATTGCTGTGATTAACTGCTATGTATAGCCATACTGGAGAACAGGAGAAATATAGTATTCTACATTTTGCCCACATTGGCCATGTCTATCTTCTGTGTGCTTTGGTATTGCTTCATTGGTATGCGTCAAAGAGTCCAAGGCTGAATCCCATGGGTTCCCAGGATTGACGTACACAAGTAACTAACCAAATTATATACAATTTTATTTACTATCTTTCAGAACAAATATTTAATCGATAGGCAACACAACACTCTGAAAGCAAGCAGTAAGAAAACAAGAAAACTAGCTTAACTATCCAAAATGTTTCAAAGACCTGCATTAGATGACACAAACCTTAAGTTGAAGAGTCAAAGGCCATCGCTTGTACATTCTCTATGACCATTTCCACAGTGCAGGCTCACCTCATTTTAACATTGAGGTGAAGCCCCATTTTTTCAAATTGGCCACGTGTATTCTGCAAATAGGTTTCAAAAAAAGGGTCTGACACACATAATGTGTTCTGCAATTAATTTGGAATTGTTCTGTGCAGCCCTCCATCATGCATCGTCATTAACAAGGCCTTTTGCTATCCAATCGGCTGCTCTGCTTTGGGAGACTCTGGGAGAGGTTCAGAAGGAAAATTGCTGCTGCCCCACTGGCCAATGTGTTGGCGGGCAAGGACCTTCAGTCAAGAGCTTTGCTGCAGCCGCTGCTGCTGCTGTTGAGGACTCTGGTGGGAGAAAGTCTCCTGCATCCCACCTGCTTTGATGCAAAGGTGAACCCCCTTCCCTGGTTGCGCTCTCTCCCCAAGCAGAGGGTCTCCACTACAAAGTGAGCTGTTTTGTTTTAACGAAAGTGTGTTGCAATGTAGCCTCCAGCCACTCCCTTCTCCCCATCTCAGCAGAACTCTCTCTACAAGCAGAGGGGCTCCTTTACTCAAAAGTCAATCTCCACAGAGGTATGTGGGACTTGCTCACACAGGTGATCTTCTGCAAAATGCTCAGGTATTTGATCTGTCTGGAGCTATTGTCAGAGGCTGTAGAAACGCTACACTTAGAATCTTCAGAAGAAATAATTCCCTTTTGGAAACTGCAAGAACTGGGTTTGTTTGTGTGTTGTAGTTTTTTAAGTGGCAACACAACAAGGTAGTTGCATAAGCAAGACAATAAAGTTTGCTTTGTAATGGGGAAGGTCTGATTTATTCCCCACCCATCAACATAACTGAATTTTCAAGTTGAACCAGTCCCTACCCAACTGGTAGCTCATTAGATTCCCTATGTGGATATTTTAGCATCAGAGGCTGCAGCAAAACTAGATTAAGAACCATTGGGGGGGTATTTTTTGCAGATAGCATGAACTGGGCATGCTTGTTTTTTAATACTGCAAGTAGCCCTGCACTAGCTTTGGTGGGGGTGGTGGGGGGGAAAGCTTTATGGAAAGCCTGACTTATACCATCCTGCCCAAGCAATATTAGAAATAGATGTCTGGGGACAACTGGGGAGGGCAGTAGGAGGGGCTAACACAGGCAAATGATTACACCAAAATGACAACACAAAGTTATGTCAGGGCAGGAAAACAAATGTGAATTCCGAGGAGCAAAATTTTGTGTGAACTTTTTGCATTGCTCAAAGAATTAAGAACACCAATGCAGGGGTTTTCTGGGTTGCAGAAATGGTCTATGTTGCTATCTATTGCACTATTGTCGTCCAGCATATTGTAGTCCAGCATATTGTAGTCCAGGCCTTTTGTCCATCAGAATCCAAGTTAGCCCTTCTTCATGCTCTTAGTTCAATGGCCATGTAGCATGAGATGATTATGGTACCCAATTTGAACACGTTCTAGCTGAAATCCTCTAGAAAGTTACCTCATCATGCCTTATTCCCACACCCCATCCTGTGAGCTGCTAATGTAGTGCTCTAATCGGATTTACTTTTAAATGTAGGACCAACTCCTGATAAAATCTGCTCTCGTATGAATTAATATGTTGCAGAATGAATTAACTCTGTATTTTTCCTCCTGCTTTTCTTCCAAACTGCAACAAATGCTAGAAAATTATTTTTTTACTCTGTGGATTTTTTTCTCCAGGGTTATGAACTTGTAGACAGACAACAATAATTATTCGTAACTATTGGGTTTGCAAAACATCTGGGTCTAGAAACTGTTTGATGAACAGAAGCTCCATGTCAGCCCACTCATTTAGTAGCTCCATGTGCACCCCCTAATTGGAGCAGTATCCCATATCTGTGCAGTATATCAAGTCCTTTACCTGGAGCAAGGTGAGACTGCCACCTGTTCATGCTGCCTTTGTCATTTTAATCAAGTCAACAATACTAAAAAAATGAAGAATCCCAATCTCCCAGGGAGACAGGAGGTCTTCAGCAGAGGAAACATGACTTAGTGATAATTCTGTTTGTCAGGCTACTGTAGCTCTTCTCCTCTCTCACACAGCAGTATCTTGACAGAGTGGAGTTTGTCTACACCTACTAGCACACAAGAAAGCAAAAAAGAAAAGAAAAGAATGGTTAATCGTGACTGACATGAAAGCCTTCACAACCTGCATTGTTGAAAAATGTCCAAAGCAATAAAATCTAAAGGACCAATGAGAACTACATGTTGTAGTCACCTCAGATAGAGATGGGTGAAAAACTACACAAAGTGAAGGGTGGAGGCGTTATATCATGAGAAATATAAGCACTGATAAGCTAATCTATTCTGTCTGCCTCACTTCTTCTAATGAGGATTTGACAGACGAAGTAAGGTATGACAGAACACAGGTAGTTGCTAGAGTAAGTGGCACAGTCTTACACCATTTGAAAATGTTTCAGTCAGAGATTTATCTTACATTCTTATAGTTAAGTGTGGTTCAATATGTAGATATTTAAATCTGCAAATGAGGGCCACACAGACTGTAAATACAAAACTCTGCAATCTTGGGGGACTTCCTAGGTTTGCTGAAAAATCTGAAAACTCAGAAAAATATACATTTGGGCTGGTTAAATCCCCCCTCTAATATTATCTGTGCATGTGCATACAATGGAGTTGTCTCCTGTATCCTGGAGGAGTCAGGGAGTTGCACTGGGCTTGGATATGGTGTTACCAATGGCAACAGATCTCACCGCTAGACTACAATGGCATCCTAGTGCCTCTACAGTCAAGTCACTCTTGGTACCCAATTTAGCCTAGGCAAAGGCAAGCCAGGCTAGCAGCACTCTAAAGAGAGCAACAGTGGCCATGTTACGACCAACTGACCTTCCTCCTGAACTCTGCCTCCCTGCACTGGCTAGGTTCTTGCTAGATTACCCCACTCCTGCATCACTAATTCCCCTTCATAGACTAAGAGCATTTGGGGTAACAATGGTAGTGGAGTCCAGATTGATCTCCTTGTTCCAGATGAGGTGGTGGTAGAGTCTAGAAAGCTACTCTGGACCTTGCCCTAGTGGAGTCTGGGGAGCTATTCCTGGTTCAGAGCAGCTCCTGGGTACTGCTGCCACCATGGCTGGGCCCATGGACAGCGGTAGAAGCCTGGAGCAGCCCCAAGATGGGCAATGAGGTTGGTGACATGGAGTGCAACTGAGCAAGCTGGGGAAAATAGGATTCTCTCCATGAGACTTACAGAGCCTCACTTGTTATATCCCTTAACTCTTGCTATGGTACTGCACTGATTCCCAGCTCTTCCTTAACGGGCTCTAACACCATCTATCAGTATTTGAAAGACAATGGGTTGGATCCTGATTAAACAGACAATTTACAATGATTTCCCCTTCCCAATGCAGACACATCTGTTTCATTCCTCAAGATTTCCAATTGTCCTTTGAGCAGCATTTTGTGGAACTCAATGAGCTGCAATGGGGGAAGGAAGGCATAGATAAAAACTTAGTCTGGATACAACCTAGTGGTCCAGAGAGCTGAACTATTCCTGTCAAAGTAGGAGTTGAATGTAAGGCTTTTCCATCAAGCAATGCTACAACAAATCCATTTTCTGAATCAGATAGCATAGAGCTGCCCAATCATGAACAGCAACTCTTTTGGAGAGTGTTATGCATATTTGCTACCTGTGGATGGATGAATTCTGGTAGAAAGGAATTAAGTTTCATCCAAATATTATGAAGAGATGTTCCGATTGTATCAAACTGGAGAGCCAGTTTGGTGTAGTGGTTAGGAGTGCGGACTTCTAATTCTGCACTCCCCCACATGCAGCCAGCTGGGTGATCTTGGGCTCGCCATGGCACAGATATGGAATAGCTGTTCTGACCAAGCAGTGATATCAGGGCTCTCTCAGCCTCTCCCACCTCACAGGGTGTCTGTTGTGGGGAGAGGAAAGGGAAGGCGACTGTAAGCCGCTTTGAGCCTCTTTCAGGTAGGGAAAAGCAGCATATAAGAACCAACTCTTCTTCAAAAAGTAGAGTCATTTTTTTATTTTCAGTGATTGAATCTCACATGCAAGGCTCAATGTACATGTGTAGTCAACCACAAGCACTTCTGCAATCAACTTTATTGTATCCTACCATCAGTCCCATGAAACATGCAGTTCTCCCTTGGTATGGTTCCCCTTGAGAAGTCAGATCTCTGTTGGGTTCAATATGGTTTCCCAATTAATAAAAGCAAAGGAAATAACCTTATTACATGTCAACCAAGTCCCGGTATAAATCTTTGCTTTGGGGGGAACAGGTTATACTTTTCCTAAGAAAAGTATCGTAGCGGAGGACCATCCGTATAACCTGCCAAATGTATTTTATTAAGCTTCTTAAATCTTGTTAATAAGACAGAAGAAATCAGTCCTGCTGATTTATGTTTTGTGTGAAACAGGAAGGAAGCCAAAAGGTACTGGCTGGCAGCTTAGTGGAGTGTCGTAGGTCTGTAGGATGCTCATAGGAAATAGCTGCTATTATGTCATGTCTCCAGAGGGTATTTTTCCAGTACTCTATGGGGGAAGAAAGCACTTCTGGAATCACTTCTTTCTGAATCATCTAGCTGCAGATCAAATGCAGTATATACATCAGAGCCTTAGTGGGAATTGCTGGTAGGTCACTGATATGCAAAGCTAAACTTTAATCGTCTTCAAATGTTTCAGGGCCATTTAGATTGCAATTCCGAGAATCCAAGGTTGGGAGGGGAGAGTGCGAGACCGAGAATCGATGGGCCTGATTCATGAAAAAAGTTACAGATCATTTACATAGGAAAGGAATGCATGAAAAATCCTTGACTGCCTGCCTGTATGATTTATGATGCCCCCTTTTCCTGTGCAAGCGATTAACTGCACTCCGAAAGCTATGGGAATCCAGCAGGGAAGGAAAGTGGCTGAAGAAAGAGGCGGCACTGTTTCATAACCTATTAACCATGTGTCCTCAAGCACACAGAGGCATATTGAAGGGGGAAAAAGATTGTATTTGTTCATTTTCAACGCAATGTGTGCCTGTGACAAGAAGTTCAAAACCGGTGGTCAGAAAAATGTTGTGTCCCCAGATACTCGAAAGAGAAAATAAGTATAATATAGAATGTCTCAGTGTATTGAAACCGTAAAGTACATTTCCATTTTTTTTCTTTGTGCAATTTTCAAGGGACTTATATTAATTTAGTCTCATCTGTTCTGTATAACAACATTGACACCACTGTTATCAGTCTACAGCTGTCAACAGGGAAGCAATTGCTACGTGAAGACTCTGAAAATGGAGGTGATTCCCTCCAATCACCAAAAGTTCTCTAATGACCCAATATTTACTGGCATTCAAAGGTTCTTTCCCTCTCATGTGTTTATTGTCAAAATCATCATGGCTGTTCTTCGCTGTTTTACTTCTCTGAGGTCTGTCTGTGGTATCAATAAAACTTGGATGAAACATAGTTTTAAGGCAAAGTCCACAATCACCCAGCAAACAATCTAATCTTCAGGTGACATACTGTTGTTTTCATGAAAATATGACCTAGAAAGTTCATCATGAACAAGCTGTTATGCCTAGGATATATACAAAAATCGAATATAAAGATGAACATATATATACAAAAAATAGCACTTTGAAGTTCAAGAGTTCATGAAGTAAAAAAAAAAAGACTCTGGAAAGACTGTAGCTGAGTTGTGTGGGATGTGCTAAAATGATTATAGTTTTACTGGCAAATCCCTCCTGGACTGTAGTGGGGATTGCATTTGGGGATGGCCCATGTATAATACAAAACTTCCCTGCCTGTAGAAATGGATGGCTTTGCTTTGAGAAAGATTCAAGTTTGGGCATCTTCCTGATGGCCTAATGGACAATGCATATGAGAGAGCATTCCACTTTCTGTAATCTGAATTGATAGAGCCCCAGAAGTACTTTACCAAATCCTTTTGCTGACAGTAATTGTACACCAAGAATGGATTGTGAGGTGGAGTAATTAAAATAGATCATGAATGACAGTGATGCATGTTAAGTGTATAAGACAACCATTGACACATCAAAGATTAGAAAGAATGCATAGGGTGTAGAGATGGTATAGGTTTGTTGCCCAGATTTGTCTAGGGTGGCTACAATAAAAGTCATTTGATGACCTGTATTGTTTAGAATAGTTTTAAAATGACCATTTTAGTACTTTTGTTTAGCAACAACAATAACAACAGTATACACAGAGGAATGTCAGTTGTTTAGCTCATTAAAATATTAAGAGGGAAGGGAACAGGTCTTCTCATAGTGCTGAGCCTTCAATTGCCAAAACATGGCTCCCATTGCACCCAAAGGCAGAATGTTTATCTGCCTTGTTTGTCTTCCTTTCTTCTGTCCTAGGCAGAGTCTGCACTTACTTTCTTTATTCCATTGTCAATCCTGTTGAATTCAGATCGCTTTGAACTCGGGTCTTCCTCTCCGCCCTCCTCCCCTCTTCTGCACGTGGTTAGGGAGGCTCAGAAGGTGGGGGGGCTCTTTCTTTCTTTTCTTGAAGGGGGGGGAGAGAAGCCAAGCAGGGAGCCTCTTTCTTTTCTTGGAGGGGAGGGGGAGAGGATCGAAAAAGGCAGAGGAGGGAGGAAAAATCCAGGACCGACAGAAGTTGAGAGAAGGGATTCTCCTTTAAGGCTAGCATGTCACATGACCAGATGTAGCCTATCAGAGGTTCTCTACCATGGAACTTTCTTTATTCAGGATTAACAGCAGTCTCAGATATGGCACAATAAAGGTAGGGTCACTCCGGATCAATCCTTCTTGCTGCAGAAGGAAAATTAAAATCGCCCAAAATCCAAACTGAAATCGAATTCTGTGTAGAGGGCAGGGACTGAATCAATCTGGGGTTGGAATAAAAGCTCCATGCAGTTTACACCCTAGAGTGAGCTGAAAGTGCAGCTATTGTTTACAAGCTACCTCTTAGCAACCTGAGTTACAAACTACATTCTCCAATGGTTTCCAAGCTGAAAGCAGAAAAATGACTTTTCTTTGTCCATGTGCATAAGTTGGTTATATACCTCCCTGCTCCTCACTTCTCTATCCTACATAAGATTTCCCCCACTTCTATTTTCCTCTCCACTTTTGTTTACGGTTACCCAACTATCACCCATCAATTCCTAAAGGTATGTGGGTGGTGACAATGTTCTAACTCAGTGGTCCCCATACCCCGGTCCAGAGACCGGCACTGGTCTGTGGATCAGTTGGTACTGGGCTGCGGCTCCTCCTCATCCTCCTCCCTGGCTGCTGCCTCGGGGCTGCCCCGCCACTCTGCCGCCGACTCACCTTTGGTGCTTTCCAGCGGCCACCATGGCTGGGGCTCCCCCTCGGCGTGGCACTGCACAGCTGCTGCTGGCAGCGCCCCCCAGTGGACCTCGGGAAGTCAGGGGCACTGGCGGGAAGGCAAGCAGAGCAGGGGCTCAGGCGGCAGCAATGTCCCTCTGCAAAAGACTACCCCCCCTGAGCCTCAGTAAAATTATCAACTCTTGACCGGTCCCCGGTGATAAAAAGGTTGGGGACCACTGTTCTAACCAATTGATAACATGAACATAATTCGACCAACGTTTTTGACTACTGGTACTCTCTCCCCCAAAAAACATTTCTGCATGGTAGTGTTGCCTGAGGAAATAGGGAGTTATTTTAAAACATTAACATTTCTTTATATCTTGCTGCCACACATAAATGTTTTTCACTGCCACTAATTTGGAGGTTGAGGTGTTTAAAGTAGCTTCTTTCAAACTCTTTGATGGAGCGGAGCCTTATTGAATGCCTCTTTCAAGTAATCTCCAATCCATTTCAAACAATTGGTTAATGCCTCTCTCATCTCTTGCTTTTCTAAATCTTAGTACTAAAAAAGCTACATTTTTTCCCTTCTGCCCTTACCACTTATTTGCTGGAATTGTAATGTCTTGTCTATACACCCTTCATAATATAAAGAACTCAGTGGTCTGAAGAGAATAGAAATCAGATATGCCAAATATTCTTATAAAAGAGACATGGTATGACCATGTTTAATTCCCTAATTCATACAAAGTATCCTGCAATGAATCATTTCCCAAAAGCAGTAACATGGATTTTTCACTTTAAAAAATTATTTGTATTTCTTGTATTCTTCCGGGTTTAGGTAAATTATCTGAGGCAAAGATGCAGGAAGAAAGCTAGGTTTCCTATTGGGTGTTTTCTGCTTGGCAATCCTTACAAAGCGAGAAACTGTTCTTATAAATGAATGATAGGTCGGCTAACTACTTGATATGTTTTAAGTGTCTTCATTATCCTGCAAAAAGATACCAGAAGGGAAAGTATCCAGAAATAACAGAATGAAGAGACAACAGAAAGGAGTGAACTTATATAGATTATTTTTTTTAATGAAATCCAGAAGAAACTTCATTTAAAGTGAAGAAACTACTCTAGAATAACTGGACCTTAGACTGACTTTCCTCTGGACTTTATTTTTTTTGTGGTAGCTTATTCTGGTTATCTTAAATCTCATGATTCTCTCTGTTACGGTGAATTTTATGTTTGGATTTTACATGCCCAATATGCAAACACATTATGGTAAAGCAAGCAGTTCAAGCTTAATTTCTATATACATATATAGATTACTCTACAAGGTCACAAAATGGCTAGAATAGATTTGGTATATTACAAGGGCAGAATCTGAAGGTTTCCAGTAGCATGAGTTTTATAACCTAGTGTTCGAATCATTCTCAAATATCTGGAGGAATGTGGTAACATTTTATCTAAGCCTTTCTTAAATGTAGCTTTCTCCACCTTCGACACTTGGAGGCAGCATTGCCCAGTGAATGTTCCAGGAAAAGACCAAACCAGCTTCTGAAAAAAACCAAGATTCTCAGCTGCTCTGACACAATTGAAGTTTCAGGAGCTAAATTCAGGAAATAGATGCATCGTGAAGATCAGCATCTATGATGTATCCTTTGCCAACTTGCGCAGTGTGGAACTTGCGCTTCTCCCCTGAAAAATAAATAAAAAAAACAAGATCATGCCATAAACTGGGTCTCATGGTTCCAGTAGCTTTAATCCCCCCCCTGCTTTTTAGTATATGGCTACCAGCCAAATGTTCAATATAGAGCACTATTGGCTTCATGGTAACTAACAAGTTACTTCAAACTTCCCAGTCTTTATTTGCAAGTAAATCGAACATAATGTCAACAGCTAGAGAAGGGTCAAGGACTCGAAAGAGCTTTATATGATAGCTTTATATGAAAATGGTACATTATAAATGCAATAGATGCATATACATACAAGCTTCCACGGGAGTTTACACTGTGGGAATCACAGAAAAAGAGGTTGAGACGGGAAATGATAGCCCTCTTTAAGTATTTGAAAGGTTGTCATTTAGAGGAGGGCAGGATGCTGTTCCCATTGGCTGCAGAGGAAAGGACGCGCAGTAATGGGTTTAAACTACAAGTAGAACGATATAGGCTAGATATCAGGAAAAAAATTTTTCACAGACAGAGTAGTTCCAGAGTAGTGGAATAGGCTACCTAAGGAGGTGGTGAGCTCCCCCTCACTGGCAGTCTTCAAGCAAAGGTTGGATACACACTTTTCTTGGATGCTTTAGGATGCTTTGGGCTGATCCTGCATTGAGCAGGGGGTTGGAATAGATGGCCTGTATGGCCTCTTCCAACTCTATGATTCTATGATTCTATGATACAGATCACAAATGTTTCATTGGTTCCAGTTTGCCCATTCACTGTAAACATCCCATGTCTAAAAGGGGAAAGCTGTGTTTTGAGCCTTTGCCTTAGCAAGAAAACTCTCCACTTGCTGGTGGAAGATGATAGAAGGGAACAGATGAATATCACTGAAAAGATAATTTTAGTGCAATGAATGAAGACCCGCTCTTGGGTTGCCACCAGCTAAGTATAGAAGATGGAGGTAACTGAAGCAGGACCTCAAGACATTACCTTAGTGATTGGTTAATTTTATATGGAAGTAGATTGGTACTTCACTATGATTGTCACTATATGGTATTGTAATGGTCAACACCATTAATACTAACAAACAAACAGAGTTAGTGTAGATGGGCCATGAATGGTGTGAGATGGTCCATACTATCCACTCCAGTCACCATCCTGGCAGCAGTCTTCTGTACCAATCAAAGTTTCCCACCTACCTCACAAGGTGCCTGTTATGGGGAGAGAAAGGGGAGGTGATTGCAAGCTGTTTTGAGACTCCATCAGGTAGACAAAACCGGGCTATAAAACCCATTCTTTTTCTATTAGCAGAATTCTGCTTACAGAAGGAAAGAAAGGAGCAATTTCACCTTTTTGATCCTTTCTCTTTTAAAACCTTGTTTTCTAGAAGATTTACAGGTAAAAACTCTGTCTGAACACAACAGTAAGATTATCAAGTAGCACAATGGTGCTACTTCAGAACTAGTCATTATAAATAAACTCCCTGACACAGGTGGGGATATAACACCAAACTGAGCTTACTGGCTGCTATTATAAATTAGGAGATTTATCTATCAGGATCAGAGCAAGAAATGTTTGGATTAAATGCCAGCTCTTCTGTGTTGTAGAAATACATTCATAATTTGAACACTCTATAAATTATATGCTGTTTTGGTCAACCTGGATAAGAGGGAAATCTGGCTGCCAGATGCAGCAGTAAGAAGTCACTTGACCTAACAGGATTAAATTGGATACTGAGGCTAGCAGGAACAGGAGGTCCTGGGACAGCAGAAACTGATCTGAAGTCCAAGTTATATTTACCAGAATCCTTCCCCATATGTGAAGTTCAAAGGAATTATATTAGGAAGTGAATGAATACAGTAGGAAGCAATTTTGGAGAAGGTCTCAGTTTTGTTTTGGCTCTTGACAACAGGTTGGCTGTTGTTTGAAACAGGATGCTGTACTAGATGGGTCAGTGGTGTGATCCTGTAGGGCATCTCTTATGTTCATGCACCTTCAGGAGCTGGCAGGCAATTTGTACTTGTAAAATAGTACTTGTGATAATTGATTTCATTCTCCGTAGTGAAGTAAAAGGCAAATGATTGCTTAACATCATTCCCCTATCCTGTCTCTTATTCCTTCTTGAGTTGAGACTGCTGGCTTAAATGGAGAGTTGACATTTAATGCCTATTTATTTCCTTCTGTCTTCCTTGTATTGTTTGAGAAGCTGAGTTTGACCCAGTGCTTCTAGGCCCTCTGTTGTAGAAATTGCATTTTCTGCCATGCGCTATCAAAATTTCAAAAGTTTACTGGAGTTGTACAGATAGTAAGCACACACAGAGTGATGATTTAACAGCTCTTCCACTAAATGGGGTAATATTTTCCAAGCTTGCTAGGTCAGTCCACAACCCAGATAACTTTTGCTTTTTTTCTGAGAAGTAGGAGAAAAGAAGCAGACAGAAATTGGATCTGGAATTAGATGTTAATTAAATATCATCATTTTAATGTCCTGTACCATTCTTCTTCATTTTGGTTGAAGGTTATGAATTTAGAACATGGGCCCAGGGTGTTATCTGAAGAGACATGACAGAGACCCAGGTTGTGTCAAGGCCTGGATAACACACAGGCTGTGAACTCTTCTCTAGGCTGCCTTGAGCCCCTGTGAAGAAAGGCAAGCTCTGAATGCAATCAATAAAATGGGGAAATGTTTTCTACATTATTTTTACTTCTTTTTTTCAGATTTTTCCAAATGCCTATCTGCATTTAATCATGGAAAGAACCACAGTCATCATTCCCCCCCAGTCTTCTCTCTGTGTATATGGATTTTTGTACCCCTGATGAGGAGACTGGAAAGAATTTGGTAACTGCTGAGTTCTCAGGCAGTTTTGCAAGTACACTTGGGAGAGGATGCAAATAAAAAGTGAAGATGAAAAGAAAAGAGTTTGAGTATTATGTAGCAAGGAGCAGAAATCATGAAATCCTAAGTTAGCTCACATAATGCTTTCAGGAATGAGGGGGGGGGGAAACCCCGACACTGTCAAAACACAACATTAGTTTTCAGAAGCCTCCAGGCAAAATTTTATTTATTTAACGTTCGCTCCTATTTTAATAACAAAAAAGTGGCAGCATATTCTACATCAAAGAAAAAAACTTTTCCTAATGTTTCCATTCCTCTTCTGAAGTGCAGGCACTGAAGTAATGGAGCTGTCTGTCTCAAAATAATTATGTGAGTGGCAGGATCTCAACCCCAGGATAGCTTTTTGTCTGCACTGGGGATTGTTCTGTAAAGAGAATCATATCTTGCACTACTGAAACCAAATGCTAATGGTGTGCGCGCATGTCTTTTCGGTTCAGTTGCTGAGATAATTATATACGTATGAGTGTGTGTGTGTGCATGCACCCCCCCCCCGAAAAAAAATCTGATTAGACAACCCACTGACAACAGACCAGCACCAAATGCCAGGCTTGAAAGCCTCTATCATTTCTTTCTGCATCTTGGGTGGGGGCAGCGTCAAGGACCACCTTGAAGACATTGTTACCCTGCCTCCAATGACCTAATTTATACCAAGACAATTCAGTGTCATTGTTTTTAAAAAGCATTTTGCAAAGGCAAGAAACACACTAACGAATCACTTGAGGAAGCCAGGATTAATTCCATTTAATATGATCAGTATATTTAGCTGGAAGGCAAACATTCCTACGTCTTCTTTAAGGTCTTGTTTAAAGAAAATAATTGAAGGAAGCTACCTGCAGACCATCCAAGAGTGGCTTGGCTCAGTCTTTTGCTCTAGATCTCCTCCCAATGGGTGAACACCAGGGCAGAAGTTCAGTCTATAATGATAAAAGGAGGTGTCTGTCATTTTCCTTTTGTCTATCAGTCCATGGTACATGTCAGACAATAAAACCCTGAGTCTTAAAACTGGTCACCCGCTTCAGGATGATGATTAGAGCTGCCAACTTCCAGGCGGTGGTGGTTGGAGGTCTCCTGAGATTACGGCTGATCTCCAGGCAGTAGAAATCACTTCAGCTGGAGAACAGCCACTTTGGAAGGCAGACGCTATGGCACATCAATGTTCATATGCAAATGCTAGAGGCGTCTGAGGTCAAGTGGGGAGCTAGCATGTTTGGTGTCAGAGGAAAACGTAGTCACTGTGGGCATTTAATCCGTGAGATATAGTGATTCCTGGATATAAATTATATTGGAAGGATAGGGAGGGAAGGGTCAGAGTCAGAATAGCTGTATGTCAGAGAGGGCATGCAGTTCAGTAAAACTGAGAATCTAAGAGAAGTAGATTTGAGGACTGGAAGTAACCACCATCTTTGAAAAAGGTTCCAGAGGAGATCCAGGAAATTACAAGCTAGTCAGTCTAATGATGATACTGAGTAAGTTGGTGGAATCTGTTATTAAAGACAGCAAAAGTAGGTACAAAATTAGAGCAAAAGCTATTGAGGAAGAATCAGGGAGGATTCTGTAAGGAAAGATCTGTCTCAAAGTTCACTGAACAAGCATATGGACAATAGATTGTTGTTTAGACTTTCAGAAACTTTTGATAAAGTTTCTCATCAAAAGCTCCCAAGTAAATTCAACTGTCATGGGATAAGAGGATAAGTCTTGTGGATTAAAAACAAGATAATTAACAGGAAACAGAGAGTGAATATAAATGGGCAGTTTTCACAGTGGAAGGTGATAAGCAGTTGGATACTGCAGGGCTCAGCACTAGGTCCAGTGCTTTAAAACTTGTTCCTTAATGATCTGAAGATGGGAGAAAGTAATAAAATGGCTGTGGTTGACACAGAACTTCAGAGCAGTGGAAACCAGGGAGAGCAGTGAGAAGCTCCAGAGGGATCTGTCAAGGCTGGGGAAGTGGGCATCAGTGTGGCAAATGAGAAGAATTGCAAGGCAATGTACATTGGAGCCAAAAATCCTAACTATAAATATATGTTGAGGGGGGTCTGGACATTGGTGGAGTTTGAATACGCAGAGAGAGCAAAGCACCAAAATTCTTGAAACAATAACAAAGTTTTATTTGGAAGAGAAACGATGTATACAAACAGGGAGATACCTAACCATCTAGCTGTTTTCTGTAGTCATTCTTCTATTCAGCTGCTGTTCTGCAGGGAGGTGGTGTACTCAAAAATCTTTTGTTGAGCCAATCAGGGCACTAGAGGGGATAATCTGATAATCGTGAGAAAGTTTCTATCCTATCTATGCTAAATATACATCTCTTCTGACGTCCCCTGCAGGATTCCCTTTATATTCTGCTCAATAATGCACACTGCAGATCTTGCATATTTCAAAACAAAAGACCAGGAGAAAGATCTTAGAGTCGTGGTAGATAACAAATTTAAGATGTCAACTCACTGTGCAACTGCAATATGCTGAGCAGGGGATTATTAGGAAGGGGATTGAAAGAAAATCAGCCAGTATCATAATGCCCCTGTGTAAATCTATGGTGTGGCCTCATTTGGAATGCTGAGTACAGTTCTGGTCACTGTGATATCGGTGGTATTAAAGAGCAGTAAGCTTTGAACAGATAAAAGGAAGTGCTTCTTCACCCAAAGATCAATTAACATGTGGAATTCACTGCCGTAGGAAGTGGTGTCAGTTATAAGCACAGACAATTTCAAAAGGGGATTGGAAAAACATATGGAGCAGAGGACCAGCAGTAGCTCTTAAGCAGAAGGTATAGATTGAACAGTATGTATGGGGCAGTGATGATCTGTATTCTTGGTGCTGGAGGGCAACAGTGGGAGAGCTTCTGGAGTTCTGGACCCACTGTGGACCTCCTAATGGCTCCTGGCTTCTGGCCACTGTGACACAGTGCTGAACGGGATGGGCTATTGGCCTGATCCAATGTGGCTTCTCTTACACTGTTATGTTCTTATGCATCTAATCTCTGCATTCTTCAGGCTCCCCCACTCAAAAAAAATCTCCAAGTGTTTCCCAACCCAGAGGTGGCAACCCCAATGATTATGTGAGTAACAGAGCCAAACATGAAAGGAACTGGAACACCCTGGCCCCCATAATCTCTAGAAGTCCCTGATCCCCTGCTTTTTGCATTGGCGACTATGGTTGTCTTTGGCAACCATAATTAATCAGAAAATAAAGGTAGGCATTTGGATGCTGTCCATTGTGGTAAGGATGCTGTTGAAAGTTGCAATGCCAAAAATGAAAACAGTCAAGGCCTCCTGGCTGAGGTTATTTTGAATGGAAGCTAAGATTGTATACGGCAGGCATAGATCATCAGAAAATGAAGATGGTAGTCTTAAAATTTGTCTCCAGCGTCAGGCTGATCACGGGAATTACAGTGCCAAAGTTGAAGGAGACTGAAATATCCCTGCCTAGGTTACTATGTCAAACTCTCCACTCCCTTGCAATTTGCAGTGGAAGAGAAGGCAGTCAGTAACGTCAAAAATGAACCATTTTCAACATTGGCCATCACTTTCAAGATGATACAAGGACTTTTACTAGCAATAATGGAGGAAATTGGAACATCCTTGCACAGATTAACTTCAGAACATCCTTCTGCTATTTGCAATGAAAACAAAGATTTAATCTGCCAGGAAAGTACAGACAGGACAGACAGGGAGGGTAGAAAATAGCCATCTCTACAAAAGAAAGGGCAGAGAAAGTGGGCACATGCCTAATACAAACAAATAAAGGGCTGTATAAGTGAGAAGAAACACTGAGGGGGGGGGGAAAGGTGCTGAAGCTTAAGAGTTGAGTCCCACCATACAATATTGGAAAAGACATTTTACTATAAGAATGACAGCTACCGTAAGATCAGATGCTAGTTTTTCATATATGATCAGTGTTGCTGCTTACATTTTTGTAAGCAATACACCAGCATCCCTTTGGCCCATTATGCACGGAGTGGAAAGTCTGCATTCGGGGTGGAATGGCGGCAGCTAAAATCACCAATTATGCACGCTGCAGGCGGCAACCGGGTGCAGAGTCAACGTATGCCGCCGAAAAAGCCACATTAGCGAGATGTGGAAGGCCCATTATGCACGGCCGCCGAAACGGCGATTTCGGGTCACGTGGAAAACGCGGAGGGGGAAGACGCGACACATACCGGTTATGCACGGGGCGGGGCACGATGGCGGCAAAACCCAGAGTAACCGATTATGCACGCGCCGATCCGGGCGCCGCTTCTGGTTGCGCCCCGCTCACCCGGAAGCTGCGCTTTCTTCCACGTTTCACTGACGCGGCTTTTTCGGCGGCATGCACCGAAGCTGCAGCCGGTTGCAGACGGCTCCGTGCGTTATCCGTGATTTTAGTCGCCGCCATTCCACCCCGAATGTGCGCTAAAACCCCCGTGCATAATGGGTCGAAGAAAGAGGAGCTTCCTGGGACCAGGGCGCAACCAGAAGCGGATCCGGAGTATCTGCGTGCATAATCGGATACTCTGGGTTTTGCCGCCGTTGTGTTCAATCCCGTGCATAATCGGTTTGCTTCGCTTCTTCCTCCTCCTTGTTCTCCATGCCACCGTTTCAGCGGCCGTGCATAATAGGCCTTCGTCAAGCATCAGATTCTACAATTGAACAATACATTTCAAAACTCTAGAACTCTCCCCAGGAAGACTCATCTTTCCCCTTTTATTGTTGTCTTCTGCCATCAGGTAGATTTGTGTCTACCATAGTTGCCCTCCTTCCTGCCTTCTTTTAATGGTTATTTTAACATCTTTGTATGTGTATTTCGGGAATAAAAGGTGCCATGGTATGGGCTGATCTTGTCAGACCTTGGAAATTAAGCAGTGTCAGTACTTGAATGGCCAACCACCAAGGAAATGTTTGCTGAAGAAGGCCATGGCAAATCAAACCACCTTTTTTTTTTTGCTTGCCTTAAAATCCCTTTGGCTGGAATTGATACAATTCAGTTGCAATTTGACAGTAATTACCTACCTGTATTTTAGCTTGGTTTGAATAATGTTTGCTTGGTTTTAATGGTTTTTAAGATGTGCTTTGGCCTTGCTTCCCTGGTGATAGGATTTGTCAATCCCCTGCTGAGGGATGGGAACCCATGCCCTTGGGGCCTCATCCCTGCTCCCCCCCTAGGCAGGCCTAGGCCATAGTTGCCAAACATGCAGCAACGTCAATTCTAGTGTGTACCGGCAGTGATGTCATATCACCAATATTGTTGTAATGGTATGGTGTTAGGGCAAAAATATGGTAGAAGCCATTTTTATCATAGAATTTTTGTGCAAATACCAGATGTCACTTCTGGTGCACACTGGAAGTGACATCATTGGTGACATGGCTTAGGCCTCCCTCCTGTTCAGCCCCTCCCCCATCTGTTGCCAGGAAGGACCTGGCAAGTCTACCCAGATGACAACAGAAAGGCAAGAAATAAATTTTACAAATACAATAAACTGTAGAGCAGGGAGATTCATTGTGATTGAGATGCAGCATCAATAGAGGGCAACTTATAACTGTTTCAGACAAAGGCATTTTGGAACCCTTCATCGTATATTTGTTTCTCTTAGGCCCATTATGCATGGCCGCCGAAACAGCAATTTCGGGTCACATGGAAAACGCGGAGGGGGAAGACGCGAAGCACACCGGTTATGCGCGGGACGGGGCGCGACAGCGGCAAAACCCAGAGTAACCGAGCTTCTGGTTGCACCCCGGTCACCCGGAAGCTGCGCTTTCTTCCGCATTTCGCTAACACGGCTTTTTCGGCGGCATGCACCGAAGCTGCGGCCGGTTGCAGCCGGCACCGTGCGTTATCGGTGATTTTAGTCGCCGCCATTCCAACCCGAATGTGCGTTATTTCCCCCGTGCATAATTGGTCTTAGAGTGTAACTGAAACAAGTACTGTATTTGATTATTCCTACTTTACTGCCTTTTCATATCATATATTCCAAACTTTCTATTTTTGGGGGTGGGAATGAAAAGGGAGGGGGGAAACTAGAGAAGAAATAAAAGAGTCTGTGTTTTTGATAGTAGAGAGGCCTTCACTACACAGAGTAAGGAAATGAAGGCCAGTTCTATCAGGGGACATTGCCCATGAACATTTCTGAGACTCAAAGATATTCAACAGGTAAACAAGGGAAAAGAGATGACTTCAAAAACAACAGTGGATAAAAATCTATCTGAAAATAAATCAAGAAAACAAAGATGAAGGCAAGCATTCAAAAGAGTGTGTCAGAAAAGGGCATTTGCATGCAACAGAAGGGTTCATGTCTCAGGTATCCAGTCTGTTTCTGTAAATTAAATTTTAAAATGTCAAAAATATTCAGTGTTCAGATGAAGGAACATTATTTAAAAAAAAACGCTTTCAAGATCTCAAGTCTGAATGCTTAGCTAATACATCAACACTGGCTAGTCTGCCAAAAACACTAAAATACAAGGAAAGACATCATAAATTAGTAAATTGTCAACTCTTCTTAATATGAATCCCCAGTGCCAGACATAGTCATAATAGTAAAAGCAGGTTACCTAAAAATAAGTGCCAGAGTCTGATCAAAAGGAGCAGAATAGCTGTATTTTAACTGAGTTGATAGAAGCAGTCTGATTTCAAGAGAGGTGGCCATGATTTAACTTGGACACTTGAAAACCCTCCACAGCTTTGCACTTCAGTGTTCATCTGGGGAACTATAATACCACACAGTAGAAACCTTGATTAAATCAGTACATTCATTTATTTGAAATAAAATGTTTTATTCAATCATTGTATTTTGATAGAATAGACGATAGCACACCAATGAGAGATAATGGGTTGAACAGAGCCTCCTTGAAGGAGAATAGCTTGCTTCACCTCTCTTATACCCAGGAGACATTCTGCTTCCTGTGCCTGCAAGGCATCTAAAGACTGGGAAGAAAGATGCACCAGTGATATCTGGTGTAACAAATCAGATTTTGATTCACCTCCCTATAAAACTGGAGGGAAAAAATTCAAATCATCCCTGCTTAAAATATCACATTGTCATCTTTTAACCTATTTAGGAAGATCAGCTTGGATGCCTCAATGGCAGCTCAGCCACGGGTACAGTAAAGGCTTGCTAGCTATCATCTTACCATCTTTCAGAAAGGGTTGAGCAAAAAGTTATAATCCATTCATTTGTCTCTTGAAGTCCTGTTCAGCCATTCCACTTAACTCCCCTCTCTGTAATTAAAGATTTAATCCTGTCAACTGTCGTTCAGAGTTGCACTAAAGTTTCTTGCAAATGACACAAATCGATCTTCAGTTATTATTATTATTATTATGTCTGTTGGCTTCTATTCTGTTTTTTGATACATGGAGGAGACAAAGGAAAAAAATACATTTCCAGGTTATCTATGAAGAAAATTGATTTTTACCTGACTGATCAAAATTCTCTTCTTCCTTATGCTTGTATGTGCAATGTCAGAACTTCATCAGTATACCGTGTCTGTCATAACATGAATAAATTGTAAATTTTCTTAAGGATTGTTACCCAAATTGCTTGGACACGTGTCCTAAAAACACGTATCTTTGAGCTTGTGGGGAATATTAGCTCAAATGCTGCGAGAGGGGGGTAACTTAGCGTTATCGGATCGTTACCTTTGTATACGAGGGTTTATTCCGCCCGTGGGAACTCAAGGCAAATACAGATTTAAAGGTAAAATATTAATATAAGCTTTTATTGAAAGGAAAATAACAAAAGTACACACAAATAGCTAACACACATACAAGCAGTCATATAGAGAAGGGGGAGGAAGAGTGGAAGGCTTGATAGTTACCTGTCCGAGGAGTGGTGGGTCAGAGGAAGGAGCACGAACCAGCGTGGGAGGTCCCGGGTTGGAAGACACTCAGAGTGGCTGTGTGAAGCCACAGTTTTTATAGGATTTTGGGAAGGGGGCTATGTGACAAGGCTCAGGTAAGCATGTGCTGGAAGTTTCCAGGGTCCCCGGAGATTAGGACAATGCCTGGCCAAGTGGGGGGATGGCCGTAAATGGATTTGGATAAAGGTATTAATGGCTCTGAGGAAGAGAGCCATCAGGTCTAGCTGGCAGGGTGTGGGGAGGAAATATCCCCTGGCAGAGGGGCCAAGTGTGAAAAATGTTGCAAGACAAAGGATTTTCCTAGGAGCCCTTAGGCAAACAGGAGGAAGCCAGTCCACTCACTTAGAAATACAATGGGGGGGGGGGTCGAGAGTAGGGCATGGAGGCACCTGGATTTCCAAACCTGAGGCAGAGAGCAAGATTTCTAAGATGGAGTCTGGCCTGGCTTGGCTGACCCTAGCAGTGTCATGGCTTTAGCTTAAGCCTAGACTATTGTGGGGTGCCATTGGTTATAGAAGACAGTGTGCCAAGGCATAAGGCAGGGATCCTGCCATGCGTAACATTCCCCCCCTTCTGTAGTGAATTATATGTCCAATTTATTCACTACAGACCAATATACTGTGTTAGTGGCGGCAAAGATTGAAATTCAGACTAGAAATTCAGAGAGAAAAGTGGGGCCATCTTCTGCCACTACAAAAACTACAAAAACTTAAGCCAAATTAAAAACAAAACACATTTAGGAGGGGTTTGGGTGACTTAAGGAAAGCTGTGAAGTTGCTGTTCCTCTTTACCACAACCACTCAAAACTAAATGTAACATACATGAACTATGAACTAGCTAAGCGTGAGGTCTCCACCATATGAATAAAGCAATGAACCAGTGCAAACTAATACGTTGAGCAAGGCAATCTAGCAAACAATAGACAAAAAGCAAATGCAGTGAAAACCAAATTCTATGCAGGCAGGAAACTGTGGGCAGTACCTGAGCAATATTTTAGAATGCGAGCACTAGGCAATCCTAAAAATGCTGGCAAAGAATATCAAGCAATTACTATGAAGCAAGCAGAAAGTGGTAGAAACTAAAAAGTTAGACAATGAACTAAGCAATGGCTTCTAATAAGCAATGCAATAAGAACAAGGTAAAGCTAAGCAATTTAGCAAAACGTATATACATAAACTAGCAAACTATTTAAAACTGATACAGGCACAATGCAATAGACAGTGAGTTGAAATACAGGGCACAATACAATTTGGAATACAGACAATACAGTTTGAAAAACTTCCTCCCCCCCTTGTCCCATTGGCAAAGGTGGGAGTGAAGCTGGAGATTCCTTGAATAGTTGAACATGAGGATTGATGAAGATGAGCAACTGGATCAGCAGTTGAAGATGTTGATATATATATGCATATATATATAAGACATTGCTGGGTGATGTTTTCAAACACATAGAATGGTAAAGGAGGTTCCTCCATGGGGGTAAAAAAAAAAGTGGTTGTGGAAACAAGCCAATAGCTGGAGATGTGTGCAAGTCCGGGTTAGCTTGCAAGTTGATCTTCTTCCCCCCCTCGTGACTGAAATGGCAGGGGAAGAGGCAGTAAAGGCACTAATCCAGGGCGTCAGAGGGTATGCAGGGTCAGAGATTGCACATAGAAGAAGCAGCAGGCTGGCTGGGCAGTGAGGCTTCATAGAGCAGGAGCTGGGGTAAACAGCAAGCATCAGTAGTTCACCAGCAAGTAGGCTGGGGCAGAAAGCACAGAGCAGCAGGTCATGACCATAGGCACACATCCACAGGAAATGCAGGCAGAGGAACGCTGTCATCTTGACCAGGTCAGGTCTGGAGGTTGGCGAGCAGGAACAGCATGCAGGCAGGACCATCAGAAATTGGTTGTGATGCACAAGCCTGGAGCCTCCCTAGGGCAGACTTGGCAGACGTGGGTTGCAAGAATATTTGAGCGGCCCAGGGCATCAACAGCACAGTGGAGCTGAAGAGCTCAAGGGGGAGACACCCAATTGAGAGAAGGACAAAGATTGACAAAAGTTTAATGGAGAAGTGTGTGCAGCTGCAAAGAGTGATGCTGCAAAGTCTGCTGAGGCTGGGCTCAAGGAGGCACCCAGCCTGATGGATATGCAGATTAGGAAAAATACTCAAAATTTAGAGCTTTGAAGACAATGAACTCAAATGAAAGATTGGAGCAGAGGTGTGCCCCCATAAGTGGCTGTCAAAAAGATCCACTGTGGTGGGTGCCCACCATGACTTTACAGAGACTGAAAATAGAATTTAAGAGGAGCTAGATGCCATCTCCAGGGAGGGAGAGGGAGATTAGAGCAAAATCATAAGACAAGGGAAGGAGGATGCCAAACTCCTGATGAGTTTGGGAATTTGAGAGAAAACTGATAGATTACTATGGGTGACTGAAGCAAGATGCTTTGTAGAAATACACAAGAGGAGAGAAAGTCCTTCAAGTCCTGTAAGAAGATCATTTTTGGAGGCTGGGTCTACTGGACTTCTGCACTGTTGTGTAAAAAGGAGCATTCAGAAAAAGAATCAAAGAGCCAAAATTAAAGGTTCCTGCAAACATGTAGCACATGGTCTGTGAATGAATAGATTAGCAGCTCAAGTACAAATATATATATGAGGGGGAAGAAAAGAAGAATTGCTAGATAGAATCTGGTCAATTGCTTCCCAAGTTAATAAGCACAAAAAGAAATAGAAGCTCTGATATGCAATAGATTAAAAGCATAAGCAGAAAACATACTACAGATTTTTCTCTATAAGGAACATAAGATAAATCAAAACACAAAAAGAAAGCTTCAAAAACAAAACTTGGATTGTGATCTATAAAGATCTTGCAATAAAGAGCACAAGAGAGGACTCCTAATTAAAAGAGGACTCAAAAACATGGCAAAAGAATTTGCAAAATATTGTGGATTGACATAAACAATCTAAAAAGTTAGAGCACATAAGCACAAATCTAAAAGCAAAGGTTTCTTATAAAAATGAATAAAACCAATAACTTCAAAGAAAATTTAAAGGTTGAGGTATAGAAACTTGTTTTTCAGATTGAGATCTGCCTGCTGGTAGGCCAGGCTGATTAGATGTCAATTGGTTCTTTTAAAAGTTACATTGAAGTACTGTTGAGAATATGAGTGGGAAAGAATGAATGAGAAGAACATGAAGATGAAGTCAGAGTCCCATTACACAATAGTGTGTCAAAAGAATTGTGTTTTTAAGGAGGAAAGACTGTTCCTCTGTACATACACAGAGTGCCTTTTCATAGGAGTCAGGCTGAGTGGAAGCCTCAGTACCCAAATGAAAGGTCTGTATGAAGCTTTCTAAACATATTCAAAACAAAAGCAAAATTGCAAAAACAGATTTTTAAACAAAATTGTCTTATGAAAAGAGGGAAAAAATGTTAACTGCCAATTAAAATTTGAAATAGGAAGTAAAAATGTCAGAGAGAAGGAAAAGCTATGGAGGGAATGCCTTTTCTCAAAGAGAAAATATTTCAAATACTAAAAGCAGCCAAAATTGTCTTAAAATAAAAACTAAAACAAAACATATTTTAGAACAGAACTATTTTACTGTACTCTCCCCCCCTTAGATTCTCTCTGAGGTCTTTAAAGAAACAAAACTTCTTCACTTCCTGATTTGAGAAGAAAGAATAAAGTTCCTTTGTTATGTGGATTAGTTGCCTGGATAGGGGAGAGCAAGGCATGAGTCATGGGGCTGAGTACCTAGGAAAACAGTTAGACAAAGAGAGTCTGTTTTAAGATTGCAAAATAGTGGCTGTTTCAGTGTGACTGCAACTATAGCTGGAGGCTCTACCAATTGCAGCCAAATTTAAAATTTGAAAATTTTTGCTTGCAACATTTACTGGGAGGAGGGAAGCTAAGAGAAAATTGAAAAAGAATGTTGTCCTTGCAACAAATTCTTCCCTGTTAAAATAATGGTTGTCACCTTGGATTTTGGAACTCTGTACAGGTTCAGAGGCAGGGTTTCCTTCCTGACTCTGTGATGGGGGAACTGAGGACATTTCCTCTTCTTTAAAGACAAGAGGTGAAGCTGGGTTACTGGGTCTACTGTATTTTCTTTTCAATTTATTATCTGTGTGGCTTTGGAAATCCAGTACATTTTGCAAATGGGTTTTTACATTTAAAAGTTCACCCTGGAATTCCTTGTTTTTCTCATTAAGATCCTTAATTTCTAAATCTTGTTTCTGGGTAAGAGTTTTAAATTTCTCTATTTCCTTCTGCCAATCCTTAGGGGATTCAGAAGAAATTTCTGTGGGCCTAGTTCTTGTCTCCATCTCTGGCTCATATCTGAGCATTTTCCTGGTTTTCCTCTTCCTCATGGCCTTCACAAAGGCACACATGAGCACAGATGTGGGTTGGTTATCATACTGGGTCATGTCTGCCCCAGTATTTCTAAGTTCCCGCCACAGAAAAATCCGGTCCCTAATTTTATTCTGCCACTGAGGGGCAGAATTTCTATTCTGAAAGTATTTAGGTTTGAGAGTATTTGGGGGGAAATTATTTGAAGGGAAACCATTTTGTGGCTTACTCCTTTCTCCTGGCTTTTGTTTGCTCCAGCCATTAGGTGGCTGCAGGGAGCGATTGTCTCTATTCCTATTAGAATTGGGGTGATTCTGATTAAAGCGGTTCTCCCTCTTGATCCTGTACTGAGAGTAGAGACCACTGTTTGCCTGAATGTTTAAATTTTTGGAGTCCTGGTTAGTGGGAAATTCAAGAGTACCCGATTCTCTAAGATGGCCTGCAATGGGGAGCTGTTTCTGGATTTCCTGCCTCTCAGTTCTATCTGCAGGGGTTGTAACTAGAACTGGGTGGAAGGGAGCTGAATTTTCCCCTTGGGGTTCTATGAACATTTTGGGGGTTATTTCTTCTGGTAGAGGCTCAGAAGGTAGAAGGGGAAGAGTCTCTGTATGAATTGTGGCAACTAGAGCCCTTTGGAGCTCTAACTGCTTTTCAAGTTGCTGCATTTTTCTATGGCATGCCTCATGGCTTACTTGAGCATGCTTGGCCACATTGTTCTCCACTAGGAACTGTGCAGCTCCCTTGATCTTAACTAGCTCAGCTTCTAGCTCGAGAATGCGAGCCTCTGCTACCTCAGCTCTTTGCCTTGTGGCTTGGAGCTGACTTTCTAGTTCCTGGATGGTCTGAAGCTGATGAGCCTTCTCCACCCGTGCACTCAAGCGCTCAGTTCTCATGTCCTCCATCTCAGAGAGGTGGATGATATGAGCCTCACACTGTTCCAGGAGATCAGCTAACTGGGCCTCCCGCTGTTCGAGACGGTCAGTCAGCTGAGCTACCTGCTCCTTCACTAGGGCATCCTTCTCCTCTAGGGCATGTTGCAGCTCAGCAATCTGGGCTACACTGTCCTGAAGGGCAACAAACATACCCCAAGTGGCATAAGAGTCCTTACTGCCACCCCCGAGCTTTCTGGTGTTACACCATTCTTGGAAAGCCTCAGTAAGGGTTTCCAGGGGGTTGGAGCTTTTGAAAGCTCCCGGGCGCCAGGGGTTCCGGCCGCCCTTCTTGGTCACCCAGAGTGTCAGTCTGTCTGCCGGTTCCTTACGGGCAATCAGGCCAGTCAGATTGAATCTGGATGCCATTTCTTCCTATTAATTTCCAAGATCTTAAAGGGGACGGGGCTTGGTTTTCTGGCTTCTTGTCGCTGGGCAAGCAAGCACAGAGGGGATGAGTTTAGGGGCAGCCGCTGCTCGTCTCTTAAACAGCAGGGGAGAGAGGGAAAAGGATCCCGTGGAGTTTAACCTCTTACGGGTGTGGCTAGTTTGTTTTTGGCTGAGAATGGCCGGGGCTCTTCTCAGTTCAGGGCAAAAACTACCAAAAACCAAGCAGATGGCTGATTTTTCCAATCAAGGTTGCCGGAGCACACTTGATCCTCGGGAAAACCACCGAAAACCTGAAGGTATTTTTAGGGAAGAAATCACTGGGGGATTTTCTTGCGGCTTCTATATCCTTCAAAGCGGCAAGGGGGAAAGGGGGAAGGGCTCCCGTCAAGGCACGTCCTTACGGGGTTTGGCTAGTTTTCTTATTTTATACCGAGATGGCCGGGGCTCTCTCGATTCAGGGACAAAACTACCAAGAAAACCTGAGGGTACCGGCTAATTTATTCGGTTAGGATCGCCCTGGCTTTCCTGAACACGGGGAAAATTACCAAAACCTGGATCATCTGAGCTTCGCAAAGCCCGCTTGAGTTCTCGTGCCACTCCCGACACTCGAAACTCCAACTCCTGCGGCCGCAGGGCAGTTTTGTGCTACAGAGAGCGACTCTGCTTGCACAGATTTTAGCAGTAGGGGGATTTTCCTGGTCCTTCCTACAGCTAAGAGGAATTTTGCCTAACGCCTTCCTACGCTTGGCAAATCCCTAGTTGTTGGGTGCGTGTCGTCCACCCGCCCGTCTAAAAGCCTAAGAAAACCTTGCCTCGGTGTTCCTAGCCTTAAAGAAAACTGTTGTTGGGTGCGTGTCGTCCACCCGCCCGTCTAAGCCTAAGAAAACCTTGCCTTGGTGTTCCTAGCCTTAAAGGAAACTAATCTCCAGCAGGAGCAAAACAATAGCAAAAGGGTAGAAAAGAGAGAGGCCAACCCTTTTAGAAAGCACACTTCCAAGAGCACATTCACACACTTATGCCAAGAGTTCAAACGGGCTTTTCCCCTTACGTCCGGGTTACTGGAGAGTGCCGTGCGTCCACTTTACTCCCGAGTAAGCCTGGGGCAACTGCCCGCGAGATCCACCATAATCTGTTACCCAAATTGCTTGGACACGTGTCCTAAAAACACGTATCTTTGAGCTTGTGGGGAATATTAGCTCAAATGCTGCGAGAGGGGGGTAACTTAGCGTTATCGGATCGTTACCTTTGTATACGAGGGTTTATTCCGCCCGTGGGAACTCAAGGCAAATACAGATTTAAAGGTAAAATATTAATATAAGCTTTTATTGAAAGGAAAATAACAAAAGTACACACAAATAGCTAACACACATACAAGCAGTCATATAGAGAAGGGGGAGGAAGAGTGGAAGGCTTGATAGTTACCTGTCCGAGGAGTGGTGGGTCAGAGGAAGGAGCACGAACCAGCGTGGGAGGTCCCGGGTTGGAAGACACTCA
This sequence comes from Paroedura picta, assembly GCF_049243985.1. Classification (NCBI taxonomy): domain Eukaryota; kingdom Metazoa; phylum Chordata; class Lepidosauria; order Squamata; family Gekkonidae; genus Paroedura; species Paroedura picta. The sequence continues at coordinate 138,680,371 of NC_135370.1, read as the reverse complement.
GAGTGGCTGTGTGAAGCCACAGTTTTTATAGGATTTTGGGAAGGGGGCTATGTGACAAGGCTCAGGTAAGCATGTGCTGGAAGTTTCCAGGGTCCCCGGAGATTAGGACAATGCCTGGCCAAGTGGGGGGATGGCCGTAAATGGATTTGGATAAAGGTATTAATGGCTCTGAGGAAGAGAGCCATCAGGTCTAGCTGGCAGGGTGTGGGGAGGAAATATCCCCTGGCAGAGGGGCCAAGTGTGAAAAATGTTGCAAGACAAAGGATTTTCCTAGGAGCCCTTAGGCAAACAGGAGGAAGCCAGTCCACTCACTTAGAAATACAATGGGGGGGGGGTCGAGAGTAGGGCATGGAGGCACCTGGATTTCCAAACCTGAGGCAGAGAGCAAGATTTCTAAGATGGAGTCTGGCCTGGCTTGGCTGACCCTAGCAGTGTCATGGCTTTAGCTTAAGCCTAGACTATTGTGGGGTGCCATTGGTTATAGAAGACAGTGTGCCAAGGCATAAGGCAGGGATCCTGCCATGCATAACAGGATTTATTGAAAAATTGTGGGAAAACCCACTTTGTATATCTATTTTAAAGGTAAAGGTTTCCCCTGTGCAAGCACTGAGTCATGTCTGACCCTTGGGGTGACGCCCTCTAATGTTTTCATGGCAGACTCAATACGGGGTGGTTTGCCAGTGCCTTCCCCAGTCATTACCGTTTACCCCCCAGCAAGTAAGATGGGTACTCATTTTACCGACCTCAGAAGGATGGAAGGCTGAGTCAACCTTGAGCCGGCTGCTGGGATTGAACTCCCAGCCTCATGGGCAGAGCTTTCAGACTGCATGTCTGCTGCCTTACCACTCTGTGCCACAAGAGGCTCATATATCTATTTTAAAAAGCCTTTAAAACCAATGTCTTACTGTGGCATATGTATTTACACTTCTGGTATCAAAACCCGCCCAGGTAAAATCTGCCGAACTGTCAATCCAGTGAGTTTTTTAAAAAAGAAAAGAAAAAGAAGTGCTTGTAAATGTGAACCATTAAAAACCCTTTATTTCATTCATTCTCCTGTGTCAGAATGTAGATGCTGGTTAAAACAAACAAACAAACAAAAAAGCAAGAAAACATATTTTCTGCAATTGACCCAGGTAAGTATAAAGAGAGTGCTGTAGTTTTGGAAAGGTAAAAATATCTTAAGGGTGCCTTTTGTTATATAAGTTTTGGGGTCTTTCTGTGAAATGACACCATATCAAAGAATTTAGTCTATATTTAGAGCTTAGCAAACCTTGCTGATAACACTATAGGAAACATGAAAGGAAATATTTTTGAAGCTTCCCTTGTTTTCCCCGCTTTCTTCAACATATGCAAAACAGTATATAAGTCAGAACGGAGTTGCATGTGCATGATTTCTCCGATGAGTGTGTTAACTGCACTTTTGGCTTTTGAAGTAACAGAAAATGACTACTGAATTGTTGGGAAAGAGTTAAAAGTCAAAAAGTAGATGGAGTTTGAGTAAACAAAAAACCCTTCTCATCCTGCATTATCCACTCAGTAAAAATACATGGATATAAATAGGTTAACAATTTTCCCTAATGTAAAAAAGATAAGAGAAAGAACATGTAGACAAACTTGAAAAATTCATTCCCTTTTCAAGTTCTATAGCTATGAAGCAAATCTATGCCGGACTTGGTTGAATGTATCCCATGATTTACCCTAGTTGTGTGGGAGATGCTGTAGCACGAGCTCTTCCTTTGGTGTTGAGGTAACATGAGAAACCATGAACCATATTAAAGGAGTCAATGAACGTCAGGGTCTGCCCCAGCCCATTCTCGTTGGAGGACTTCTTGGAAGACAGAGGCTCAACAAAGGGAGAGAAACCTCATACAGTCTTTGTTACCCCAGGATCCATAGACCCCAGCGCCTCCAGAAGAACGCTCCAGAAGAACCCCTGCCTTCTCTGTCACAACTGGATGCCATCCAAGAGCTGAAGGTTCAGGCAAATCAGGCACTTCCCAAGTGGTCCCCTGCACCACCCATTCTCCCACTAGCTCTTCAGTGACTTCAGGAGCAAAACATGAAGTGAGCATGGGCCAAGGACCATATGTTTGACAGGGCTTTTCCCAGGGCTTTTCCGACTCAGTTGCATTGAAAAGATGCCACTGGCAGGATCAAACACTTAAGTCATTCAGCAGGAAGAGGGGGTTGCTGGTTCAACAGCTCTCCAACCTAATTTCCTGCAGCAAAGTCTCTCTTCTGTTATGTAGTGAGGGTCAGCTCTAGCCTGGTATGATCTTGGTTGCCCACTGGAGAACCTATGCCTTGCCCCCTGGCTACTTCTAAGACTGCTGGGATATTTTAAAGTTATTCCTCCCCAGAAGAAGATTTGGTTTTTATACCCTGCTTTTCACTACCGGAGAGAGTCCCAAAGTGGCTTACAACAGACATCTTGTGAGGTAGCTAAGGCTGACTGAGGTCTGACAGAACTGTTCTTCAAGAACAGCTGTAACAGGAATGTGACTATCCCAAAATCACCCGGCTGGCTGCATGTGGAGTAGTGGGGAATCAAACCCAGCTTGCCAGATTAGAAGCTGCCGCTCTTAACCATTACACCAAGCTGGCTCTGTGTCTCTGTTGCTCCCATGTGGCTGCTATTGAAAACATGTGGCCACTTTATGTAGGAACTAGGGGCAAAGCCCATTGTATCCAATAATACAACGGGTGCTAGAGCTTGGCAGTGGGAAGAGGAAGGGGAGGAGCTGTCCAGTCTGTAAGGGCCTGAGGTTGAATGTGTGTGTTGTATGGGAGGTTGCGTTGGCGTGGTGGCAAATGAGGGCATGGGTGTGGAGATATGGGTGTCAAGAACCTGTGGTTTGGAATGTTGGTTAAGTGTGGGAGAGGACTGACCTTTGGGAATTGTGGCATAGTGGTTACACATGAGCTTTCCAGAGCCATGTCTTCAGATATGTGAAGGGAGAATCAGACTGGAGACTCTTCTTAGGGGGAGATTACATGGCAATTAATTCCTCCAAGTTCTGCATAATTTTATTTGCCAGGCCAAGGTTGGAAAAAGTCAAGTCAGTTCCCATGTCTCTCCAGCCATTTACTTGTTAACTATTTACAGTTTCAGGCTTTAAATATGTATTTAGATCTTCCTGCACTTTCCAGACTCACAGGACTGATGTTGGTCTGTCTGCACCCCAGAATACAAACAGTTGCTGGTATGAGCTGGCCATAGCCCATAGCCCAGGAGGGACACACCTGCACCACTCCGTCCCAACTGCAGGCAACAATGGCTTCTTTGAAGGCTGGACTCTGCGGGCTACTTTGGACAGGGTTCTAGTAGAGAATAAAAATTTAAGGCCTCCCACACAGGTTGTTGTTGAATTGAAAGACTTGAGGCCTACTATACAGGGTTGTTGTGCAGATGAAACAGGAGACAAAAGAAACACTGCAACTGCATCCAGTTTTGTATGCAAAATAACACTGTGCAATGGTCTCTAATCTGCAGAGAGTTGTGAAGAAGAAATACACTTTGATTGGCTGTGTCTAACCTCCAGCCAGAGCAGTATTTTAAGTGAGAAGGGGCTTTTATGTGGCCTCCCTGTCAGCCAACTATTTGGAAGAAGGGGAAAGTTCCCCCCCCTCAAAAGGAATGCCCTCAGGCTCCCCTGCGTAGTTCTTGGAAAGGCCTCCTTCCCCTCAGTCAGGGGCTGTTAAAGGCTCCTTCCCAGCAGGCCTGAAGGGTGGGGGGAGCACACTCACCATTCTCCTGCCAGCTCTGTCAGGGTTCTGAGGCAATTTGCAGTTGGACATGACAGTTAGGACAGGCTTGGGGTGAAAAGGGCTGGCACAGCCTGTCCAAGCCTGTTCTCATTCCCCTTGGCAGCCCTACTGACCTCCTCTCCCTGCGGTGGTCAGAGGCAGACTGGCAGCGATGTCTCCAGATTGCCCCTGGTTGGGCGGGCCCTATCAGAACTTTGGCCCTGTCAGAACTTTGGCTTCGGGCCCCCGACTGACTGGAACTCTGGTCTGTCCTGGTGAGGGCCCAATCAGAAGGCACTTTGCGCCTTCGACTTGGGCCCCCACCCAACTGGCTAGAACACTTCTCCGTCCACTTAGGCCTTCACTTTTTAGGTTTATACAGCCACAGCTGTATAAAGATGTATAAACTAGCTGTTATGGTGCTTTGATCCCATTCGGTAGAGTAGAACATTGTGTCAGCACTGGAAGACCTGACAGTGGCATGAATACCTGATGTGCATGATAGAATGGGAAAACATGGTTCCCTCACCACTACAGAATGTCATAAAAAAAAAACAATAAAAAATGTTTTGTTTTTTTATTTGTTCCATTTATATACCGCCCTCCCAGCAGTATACATTGTGTTCAATATTCATTTTTGTTATTAATTTTAGTTTTATTTCACAGAGACACATATTTGTTTTCTTTCCAATTTGCAGGAAATTTCACGGGTTGTGCTTCTTATCCAAGGGATGATGCTGCCACATTTGAAACAAGTAAGATAGAAACTCTTAGTTTTGAACTATTAAAATAAATAGTTTTAAAAAGTTTTTGTCTGTAGTGCCTGTATATTACCATCCCAATTGAGATAAAATTCTCAGGGCTTTTAAACGTCATTGACGGGATGATCCCTGCCACATTTCAGAAAGAATGTGCTCCTAATTTTATTTTTTATCTCAATTTCATGGGTAAAAACAAACTGCATTCCAGAAAGAAAATATGTAAATTTCACATGCATTCTCCTTCTCACAACAATCCTTTTTGACATATGGAAACATCATTCTTTAAGTCATAAGAGGCAACAGGGGATGGAATCAGGTGAAATTGCTCCTTTTCCTTCATCTTTCATTTGCATGAGAGGGATGATTTTGCTTGTTTGGTGTAGTGCCAGTTTGGTGTAGTGGTTAGGAGTGCAGACTTCTAATCTGGCATGCCAGGTTCGATTCTGCGCTCCCCCACATGCAACCAGCTGGGTGACCTTGGGCTCGCCACAGCACTGATAAAATTGTTCTGACCGAGCAGTGATATCAGGGCTCTCTCAGCCTCACCCACCTCATAGGATACCTGTTGTGGGGAGAGGAATGGGAAGGTGACTGTAAGCTGCTCTGAGCCTCCTTCGGGTAGGGAAAAGCGGCATATAAGAACCAACTCCTCTTCTTCTTCTTCTTCTTCTTCTTCTTCTTCTTCTTCTTCTTCATCTTCACTACATCTTCCTGACTTGCAACTCCAGGTACCATCTTTTTGGTGCTCAAAAGAGACTTCTCAAAACAGGCATCTGTGGAGAAACACACCAGCATCCTACACCTACACCTACTAAACTAAAACTATTTTACTTTGATTACAGAATTTTTCCTGTTTACTATGATGAGTGACTGAATAGTTCTTGTTTATATATGATTGCCCTTAGGAATAGAGATGACTTCTACTGTCTCATGGTAGGCAGACCACCAGGTGATCATGCTGAGTTTTGGGGCATGGCCAGCCCCCTCATACCTGCTTTCCTTAACTGTGTCATGTATCAAAGAACGGGGTGGCAGTAGCATCTGTACCAGGCTAGTGTCAAGAAGCTGCCTGATGTGCAATGTTCCTAATTACATTAGCAGAACAGAAGTGAAGAAGGCTGCTCTCCGAATAACCATGATTTACTGCAACTCAGAAACTGAACACATAGAAACACAAAGCATGAATGTATTACATACTTACACTAGGTAAAGCATTAGAAAACAGTTCAAAAATACAAGGAATAGTTCCCAGCATATTTTTCTGGATATGCAATGACTGCCAGATCCATGAAATCATTATGACAGAATTGCCAGACCAGCCATTTTCAACCTTTTGACCAGAGAAGAATCCCTGAAATAACTTTTCAGACATCAAGGAGTCCTGCAACTGATGTCATCTGGTCACACCCCCTGCCATGCCCCCAGAAGTGACATCACTACCCACGCCCTGACCTCTACTTTTGCTCCCTCCCTCGCCTTTACCTCTCCTATGATGGCTCAGCCTCATATAGGCTGTAAAGAAGAGGCAGAGCTGAGAAAACAGCCTGGACCCCCCACCCCCAATATCAAACCACTTCAGAGTTTCCGCAGATCCCCTTCAGAACTTCTGCAGACCCCCTTGGTCCATAGAGCCCTGGTTGGGAATCCCTGTGCTAGACTATGGAAGTTAAACATTTAATCCAGTATAGTAGCTTACTTTGCATAAGACCCAAGGAAACACAAAAACATTATTTTACTTTGCTAATACTGTTTTAATTTGCTTCCACATTCCAGAACTAGACTTAAGTTCAACTCTGTTTTACACAAGTATCATAAAAAACAAGGAAAGTTAATGCATGGTTGAAAGAATCAGCTAAAAGCCACCCTCAACTCCATTGATAATATGTACCTGAAATGATACTCCTATCACTTCATTTAGAAAAAATTATGTTGCTCTGGGGAAATACCTGCATCCATTTTTTTAGTTTGGAAAATCTGGGTACAGTCTATACTTACATTTTTCCCCACTGTAAATCTTGCCGAATTCTGGTCGATTCAAATCTGTAACTGCAACTTTCCTTTTATCCAATTTTAAACACGTTGCCCTTCTGCATTTGTCCCAATTTTCAGTCTCCTTCCTGCTTGAATCTGGTGAAGCTCCAGGTGGCATTGAAGGAGCGCAGGGTTGGAGAGTGCGTTATCTCCTACAGCCAGAGCAAGCCAGGAGAAGGGCAAGTGGAGCACGAGGCTGCTTGCTTATCTTTCTTTTCCTACAGAAGTGGGGAAAGGGGAGGGGAGAGAGAAGCCTCACAGAGAACAAGGAGGGGAAAGTAAATCCAAGAGGCAAATCTCTGCTAACCGAAGTGTGGGCTTTTGGAGTGCAGTCACTTTAAAACAGATTCCAGAATGAAGGCAAAAATTAGTCTTGTGAGGGAATGGCAACCAGGAACCAGGCAGTCTTTGAACTGATGTCCTGACCAGTCAGCGACAGACTGCTTCACTACATCAGCAGTGGAGGCAAAATGCAGAGATCTACACTTAATACTGGGGCTCTCAGAGTGGATTCCTCAAATATAGTGAGCTATATCTGCTCCTGGATATTGCGGGGGGAAAGGTAAGGCCAGTGTGGATCAATCACAGATGTTGCAGAAGGAAAATTTAAAGCGATAAAGATGACTTTTTAAAATTTTGGGTCACTGGGATAAAAAGCCCAGTGTAGTTTCTACCCTGGTCCTACCCAGGCTGCTAGGGGACTCTGCATCACAGTTGTTTTGTGGAGCTCTCTTAATCCTTTGGCTTTGCTGAAGAGAGTCTCCATTAAAGGTACCTTCTTGTCCCAAATGTAATTTTTTGTCTGGTGAAGGAAATGTTTTACAAATGGTCTGGGAAAAGGACACACAAATGCCTCATGCAAGACAAATTTAGCAGGTTTGAAAAGCAATCATACGCAGGTCTGTTCTGTGGGACTTACTCCAAAGAAAGTGTTCTTAGAATTGTACTGTTGGTTTTGGTACAATGGATGCATTCTTCAATTCTTATTTATTTAGATACTTATAGCCTACTTTTCTGCCCGATGGTGACCCAAAGCAGCTTACAACATTATTTCCCTCTCTTCCATTTTATCTTCACAACACCAATTAATCTGTGATGTAGGTTAGAATACGTGATAGGCCCAGTATCACCCAGCAGCTTTCATGAGTCTCCCAGATTTTAGTCCAGCATTCTAGTGTTAGTGCTATGACATGATGGTTCTCTTTTAGTGATCACATATTGTGAGCTGCCCCATGGATCCAACTTGGAAATTCTTTTCTTTATTATGGAATGTGAAAGAGCCCCTTGAGTATTTCCCTTCAATTGCTAGCAGTGGATTCCTTGTTTATTTTTGTTCTAGATGTGGGAATTGTGGCATCTGCCATTGCTTATGCATGCAGAACACATTAAGCTTAGGAGGTCAATAACAGCATAAACAACTAGTGAAATTTGGGTCCACAGAACACGTTCTGATATTATTTATTATCTTTTTTATACCACCCTTCTCCTTGTATACCCATAAAGGTTTTCTGAGCCCAAGGGCTCAGGACAGTTTATATCATGACAAAACAATAAGTAAAATACACTGAATTCTACATCTTATTAAGCATTTACTATAGTTACTGAAGGAGGTATATAAAAAAAGGAATTTTCCAGGTACTAAATTAATCTGTAAGGAAGTTATCAGTGAAAGCTATACTAAACAATGAAAGCTATACTAAACAATCTAATTTGGGCTAAAAATACCACACTAGAGAGATTCTAGGGTTGTGGAATGGTATTTCTGCCTTCCTTGTGACAATAGTTGCCAGATGGTACTCCACAGAAAAGCAGTATTTCCCCAAATATTTCACATACAAATCTGCTTTTTATCATCAGACAGTGTACAGCCAGGTGTGCCACAGATCTCTTCTCTCTGTGTGGCATATATGTAGCAATGATAGCTGCTTAGCTATTGGCTGAGCCAGCAAGCTATCTGAATAATTATGTGTCCAGGTAAGTCCACTATAGGTACCATGACCAAAGCTGGTGCTTTCTTCCCCATTTGTTCTTCAAGATGTTCTTGAAGTCCTGAAACATAAAAAAGTTTTTTTACCGCTTAAGTTAAAAAAAAATCTCTTCAACTGAACAAATTAATTAATCTTCTGTTGCAACAAGGCAAATTTAAATCAAATCAAGCCCAAGCAACCTCATTTGCAGTGCCATCCTAAGCAGAGTTACCCCATTTGGGGTAGTACTGTAAAATACAACCAATTGGATCCAAAAGTGAGTATTCTTCCATTCACAGGAGTCGTCTGCTAGTGGAAGATTTGCTTTGTGAACATAAGACATCTCTGTGGGTAGAAGGCTATTACTGGATCCAACCCAGGAGATAAGAGATTCCAATATACGATGCAAGCAAACGTAGAAGACATGAAGACTAATATACTTCATTTTTAAATTACGTGTTCTTCACAGTACATTTTTTCAGGTTTTCAAGTAATGAAGACGGCAGTCAGAGGATCAGGATATCAACATAAAAATTAGCTTAAAAAAAAAATCCCCAGCTCTGAATGAGTGCATGGAGAAATGGTAACGTAGTGCATGGAGACACAATGGCAGACTGAATGAGGGTGAATACATTGAAATGAAAGGAACAAAATCCAAACCAGCTCAGATGGATATTGATTGTGGAAGGCTGACCCAGCCAAGATCTAAGGAGTTTTGCTTGCTCTGCATCAGCTATACTTAATGTCAGTTTGAGGATACTTCTTGAATGTGGAATTATTCAGAGATGTTCAGCATGCAGCCTTGCTAGGGATACCTTCTATTAATTTTGTCTTGTCCACTGCGGGCAAAGGGGCATCAAGGTAAAGTCATACAGGCCATGAATTTTCTGAACAGCTGAATCGTTCTATTGATTATTCTCAGAAACATTTGTCTTTATTTCAGTTTTTTTATGGGGTCCACTCAACAAAGTAATTTGAGAACAGGTATGAAATCCTCCCTTATCCTCTCCCCAGGGCCAGGCATTATTAATACATCATACCCAATATGTGATGAAAGCAGATTATGCAAATAAACTATGAATCACCTAAGGAAAACATAATCAAAACAATGGAAAAGTAATCAAAAGGAATGCTTGTTTTAGTAAATGGTTGCTGCAGCTCATAATGTGGCTGCTGCTGGTGATTTGTAATGTAGCACTTTTAGATCTAATAACATGTGCTTTTCTGCAGTAAGGCAGAGGTGGTAGGAAGGGGCTGCCTGCTTTCAACTGGCCTCCTGTTGTCGGATCCTGCAACCTTGCAACAAACATTTTGTACAATTAAAAATTCTTGGCTGGGGAGGCAGAGTTCTCCCACTGACTACAGAGCTGGGAATAACTTTTGTAATTAAGGGACTCTGTACTGATGGTCTGTACTGAACAGTTTTCCAAAGACAGCCATCAAGTCATTGTCCAGTGTCCTCCTTGTACAGACATGGTGGTTCAAAGAAGGGGATAACAGATGGAAATTGTCAATTTCAGATGTGAATATTGCCAGAACTGAACTTAAGATCAAGAGTCAACTCCAAGTCAAAAGGACTTCATGTTCCCTGATTTAAGCATCTTGTTCCACCTGTTCCAACACTGTACCGACTTAAGGTCAGTTAGGCACTTACTGACCCCCCCCCCGATTCAACTTGAAATTTTCATGCACCTACAGTTTCACGTACTTAATAAGAGAACACCAGGTCCACAGGATACAACTCAAGTAAGAACCAGTTCTCACTCGCAATACAATCCTTCACAGTACCTTGCCCTATGCTTTCTGTGGGAAAGTTCATTTCCAACTAAGCAGCTGATTCACATACATAATTGTTTACCTCCAATTTTCTAAAAGGCTACTATTTTTCCTTTCTCAAATGCACTTTAAAAACTACCACTTAAATTTAAATTTCTAACATGCATTTCCACAATCATTTAATACTGAAACAGCAAAAATAAAACCTTCTACAATGGTTAGCATCCTTTCACATACAAGGTAGAAAGGTTAACATTGGAAGATGAATTTAAGACACACCTGAACCAGCCACTTGGCATTCCACACTGGAAAGGGAAATAAATTCATGGATGAAATTTTATCCTGCTGCTTTTTATACAAGTTAATTCAGAAGCAGAGGGCCAATACAATTGCATGCCTATAAATGCTTTCAATGTGTCTCGATAAATACAAGCTACTTTAGTGTAAACAGCATGCCTAAAGAATACAGCTGTTATCATTTGCAGGCTTCAGCAGAGAACCATGAGGACTAGCCTCACCAGCATCTTCATGGCCGAGGGAGGGAACAAAAAACTCACAGAAAAAGATGAACACATACATCAGCCAGGGTATCACTAGTGCTTTTATGTCACCACTGCATTCCTTTCCTCCTCTTCTCCCTCCTTCTAAACCAAATATCCTGTTATATCACTTAGCGTAGGTCTTTAAATCCCAGAGCTAATAAAGCTCCATTGCTTCAGCTATACGTATTTGACATGCAGCGTGTGCTTTGAAGGGAAGCTTCACAGGGGATCAGGTTCCTAACAGTCAACTAAGAATTGCAATCCCAAAAGAGGTGCCCCTGGCGTGCCGAGCACTTAACCCTTCGACCAGTACCAACATGACTGTTCACAAATTATTGATGTTTCTAAATCCCTGGCAGATTGCAGACAGGTCTTGTCTCCCTTGAAGCCCCAGCATATGGCCACTGGGATTAAGCATATGGATTAAGGTGAGGGGGGGGGAGAGGAAATACATGCACACACACAGCCTTTGCCGCATGAATGTAAAGCCACAGAAACAGGAGAAGGTGATTGAACTGGACTGAACACTGCTAAAGACATGATTAGCCTCTTGTTATGGATCATTTCCATTGATCTATATCTGGTTTTGCAGCACAGTTTAATTAAAGCTGTCTGGAACAAGCCTGTTCTCTAAATGATCAGCAATGCAATGAAAAAGTGAAATTTGAGGAAGCTCAAGGCCTTTAAGAAGCCTCACTAACTTTGTGGTTAATCACAGTAGCAGAAAGGAAAATGTACTCAGGGAGATTAACTGTTTGGATCCCGCGTCTCAGCTCTTAGGAACGAGCCTCTCTCTCCCCTCCAAAAACCTTATTAAAGTTTGTTTTCAAAGAAAAAAAATATTTTCTACTCAAGAAGCCAGCGGTAACTATTTCAGGACAAAGCTCATGACGTGAAATATTGTAAAGTGCTGTGAGCTGGTTCTCCGAGAATGGCGGTCATACAAATATAACAACAACAACGATGACTAAATCTGAGATCCATCACTAATTTATTATATATCATAAGAAGTGTGCTTTACTCTTTAGCCTCAGGTACCACAGCAGCACAGGACTATACCACCAGCCTGGAAGTGGGGACCTTTAAGAGGAGGGTTGGGCAGAAGGTTACTTCAAAGGGAAGGAACTAACTGCAGTGGGGTCTTTGTGCTTACAGAGGTCCTGTGTGTCTTGCAGTTGTATGGTTTTCTCATTCCAATCTACAGCCTGCTTGTTCATGCCCAATTCTTTTTTTTTAAATAACCCACATCATAAAGACCTGCATGCAAACAAGCAAATAGATACCCAAAACAAGCCATTTGGGAATGGTGGTATAGAAGTCAAAATATATTTTTTTAAAAGAACAAAACCTAACATGTAAGGCAGTGCTTGGTTATCGTTCACACAAGGCGAAACACATCCAGAGAATGAATGAGGACTGCTTGTTATATATCCCCCCTGAGAATCTCAGATAAAGGTTGGGCTAGAAGCTTAGCTGCTTTCAAACAAGCAAGCACCAGGACAAATTCTGAGGCCAGATTGGCCTCTTGAGTGACCACATTGACTGGTGGTCCAGTGGCACATGTTGCTGGGTTAGTAACAATTCATCTCCTATATTTTCCTGGGGAAACCCAGGAAGAAAATGATTAGTCCTATCTCAGTGGCGTTACACATTTTCACAAGTGTAGCCTAGATTTTCAGAAGGTACTAACAGTCTCTCAGTACAGTTTTGTGAGTGACCTGCTTTTGTTTTGGTTCTTGTTCTTCTCTGTTTCTAATGTCATTGATCTTACTCTCACTAACTCCTCATCCAGGAACGTGTTTATGAATGCAGTTCTACTTCAGGTTCCTGAGGGCTCTTGGCCTCGGTGGCCATCTTGAGTTCTATAAGGCAAAAAATGCAAGCCCAGAATTCTCTTGGGTTTGGCTTTTAATGGTTATGGAGCCCAAATTAATGTCCCACATTGACTTTACAACCCTTTGGAGTTAGATTTGCAGATCTAAACACACGATCAAAGAGTTCTTGTGTTCGTATAAGAGGATCAGAAAAATTCATGATTGATAGACTTATGGTTGATAGGCTATTAACCATGATAGATGAATGAAACTTTCATGGTTAGAGACAATATACTCTAAATAACAGTTACTGTGGGGGAATATTGCAACATTGCTTCTGGGCTTCCTGGAACCACCTGGTTGGCTATTGTGAGAATCAGGATATATGTTTGCTGATTCAGAAGAGTTCTTCTTAGAATGGCTACTTCATTACAACTGCACACTTGATTCCTTTCACAGAATAAGGTCATGATCATCTCCCCTTTTCTGAATTACTCAATGAGCGGTTAATGTAAGTATATGAAACCTGTGATGCTTTAAGATTAAATGCATTTTGAGAGAGAGAGAGAGAAGCCAAAAGGACTCCACTTTTCCCAGCAGTGACACATCTTAAAAGTATGGCTCCATACCCGGGTACCTAGTAAGCTTTGTCCTCTTTTTCCTTCAGATAAAAGAAGCCAAGGATATTTCAATTAACAAGAAGGGTATTAGAATTTTAAAAAACCCATACTTTCGAAGAGATGAGTCACTTGTTGAGAAAATGAAGAGTTCTTGGTTGTTGTATTTTAAAAGTGAAGTTAAGTGAAACATTGCTAATACATTTTCAAGGAAAAATAAATGGTTATTTTTAGAGAAAGTTCAATTATGGGCCTGTCAGGATTGGCTTTACATCCCTTTATCGGGCCACCAAGCTCACTTGTTTTTCTCAGCAAAGTTTGCTTAATGACCAGTTAACAAAAGATTTTTCACTGTGGGTGTTAATTAGAGGTTTGTGGACTCTATAGGATTTGTGCTCACTAAACCCTGTAATTCAAGTCAAAAGAGGTGGGAATGTTCCAGCCCCTTTTCTCATTCCATGGAGACTTAACTTTGACTAAACCAAATCTAAGAGACAACTCCTTTCCCTTCTATCTGTAGATACCCAAATCTTCATCACAGCATATTTTATAGCTAGTTCTATATTTTCAAAGTTACAAATCAAACTCTACTTCCCCAACTTCTTGAATTCCTGAAAAAAGTTATTACTTCTTCATGATACATCCGAGAAATATATCTTTCTTGTTGTTTGACTAGTGTCCATGCTAAGTTAATCAATGCTAAATCTTATTAAAATGTGTTCATTTAAAATAAGGTGACCAGATTGTCCCACTTTTGGAGGGACATCTGGGGGGCACCTGGCAAATTGTACTTATGTGTACTTATATATATATAGTATATATATTGTATATATAGTATATATATTGTATATATATATTACAATACTATTTTTGCATTCTATGAAAATTTTTGTTGCTCCATATAGACTAAATTTGTAATCCAGAACCCCCCCCCCCCCCCCGGTCAATGGTGTCCCGCTTTACCAATGTTACAATCTGGTCACCTTAATTTAAAACAAATATTTGAGAAAGTGGCATTGCACAAAAATTTCACTTATGTTTGTTGAGAACAAAAGGCTGGCTCACATTGTCTTAGGTATATTGTTTATGGTTTATAACCACTTTGAGTCCCTGTGAGAAAGGCAGACTATAAATACCATAAATAAAGAAACATCCTCCTGTACATATATAGAATGATGCGCTATATAGTTGGCAAGGTACTTTTGGATCTCCCAATCCTACTTCAGATATTGGTGCAAGATTTTTAGATATTATTGAGCATGCTCAGGACAATGGATAAAAATCCAAGATGGGGTTAGCAGTTCATAAATCAAAATGGCACCTCATCCTGACAATTAATGTCCCCTTCTCAAGGTCTGTCCTCAATATTCCCACAAGCAGGGACAGAGCTTTTTCCTTGATAGAACCTTACCTTTGGAAGGTCCTCTTCACTAAAGCTCTTCTTGTGCTCTCCTTACTGTTATATACGTTCTGGGCCAAAACATTTCTTTATATCCTGGCTTTTAAGTGAGGGGTTCTCTCTCTTATAGCTGCTTTAATGGTCTACTTCTAACCTGAGGCTTGTTTTATGAATATCATTTTTGGCTGTTGCATTTTGTTTAATACTGTTTTTATGCTTCTGGCTTAATATCGACAATTGTTCTAAGTTGTTATTGTATTTCTGGTTTTTTTTTGCAGGCTATCTTGAGCAGGTCTCTGAAAAAATGGCATACAGATTCTTCAAGTATATAATAAGTACATGTGCTGCAATTTTGGACTACAGTGCTTATGCCTAGATGAAAGATAATATGAAGTAGCCTTACAGACTGGCAGATGTTAAATCAGGAACTGAAGTGAACCACTTTCAAACACAATTTGCCCCCAAAGTAGACAAGTCTGCATGATCATAACCTGTAGAAGAGGAGGCTGAGAGGGGACAAGATTGTTCTCCTTAAGTATTTTAAAAGGTGTCGTTTGGAGGTGCGCAGGGTGAGGTTCCTGTTTGCAGCAGAGGATAGGACCTGCAGTAAAGGGTTTAAAGTACATATAGAATGGTACCGGCTAGATATTAGGATTTTTTTCACAGTCAGAGTAGTCCTGCAGAAGAATCAGCTGCCTAAGGAAGTGGTGACTCCCCCTCACTGATGGTCCTTAAGCAGTGGTTGGACAGATACTTATCATGGATACTTTAGGCTGAACCTGCATTGAGCTGGGGGTTGGACTAGATGGCCTGTATGATTCTATAACATCAGTAAAAGTTGCATATTCATAGAAAGATAAAAGAGTAGTTCCTCTGCATAATCATGTCATTCCTTACTAGAACTGTCAGCTCTTTGGTGGGTGCGGGGATCCCCTGCCCTCAGCTGGTGTTTCTTGCTGCCTATCTGACTGGCAGCGGGAGAAAGATAAAATTAAAAAATGGCTGTCGGGTGATGTTGTTACATTCCTGTCTAGGAATTGCCCAAAACTCTTTGGTAAAACCAGAGTTTTCAGCAATTCCTAGAGGTGACTGATGTCTTGACAGAAGTGATGTCACACTGTCACCTGATGGGCTCCTCTGTCTGATTCCCCAGTTTCCCTCTGTTTGACAGGCCAGGCAACTCTACCCCTGAGTAATGTTTGAGGGCCTTCTTAAACTTAATTTTTGATAGAAACCTGTACCCCAGGTATATGCATAAACTCTTCACCTTCCAAACAGCTATCCTGGCCTGTGTTCATTATCTGTAATGTTGCATTGTGTTGGTCTGGGCCTGTAATAACATGTATCATACTGAAATATAAATTTTCCTTTAAAGAATATACTTATACCAGCACTAAATTGTATCAGCTTGAGCAGGAAATCTGGAGTACAGGCAATACGTTGCCCGCCCCCCCCCCTTTCTTATGTCTGATTTACAACTGCTTATCACCGTGCATAGTCCCAAAGCACTGGCTGGTATTGAGATCACCTGGCACAGATTTGCAAACTCTGAGGGTGGCAATGTAAGGTCTTCAGGTGAAAGCTAGGAACTTTGCTAGGGCAGTTTTTGGAACACTCTGTCTTTGCTTTCTGTAAATCAAGGACTTTTCTCCAGGGCCGTCAATCTGGCACCTTTCACAAGTGTTAAATTCACTTAATTCCCTCCCCCCCAATAAGCTGTCATGAGACATACTGAAGCAAATATGTCCTTTAGAGTATACACATGGACTCTGCTGTAACAGTGTCTGTTAAGTGATCTGACATCCCAGGATGATTAAAAAAATAATATTCAACATTTGCTGCATTTCTTTATTTACTCTATGCCAAGCAGGCTCAAGATTGGAAATACCTGACTGGAGAGCCAGAGCTGGGGTCTTTCAATTATTATCATTACTTCAACCTTAGACAGTGGAGGCTCGAGACACATACATACATACATACATACAGTGGCTCGTGGCAGGTAAAATAAGTAAAATCGCGTTAAAACAATTTTAAAACCCCATTAAAACCACCCTTGGTGGCAACAACCATTCCTCCCACAACAGACCCCTTAAAAATGCCTCAGGGGGAGAAACTGGGGTAGCCCCATTAACTGGTTGGCTCCAGGAGGGGCCCAGATCTTCCTTGCTCTGGTCTCAATCAAATACCTGGCAGCAGGCCCTCTGAAATTGAGCTAGTTCTGTCAGTGCCCTCAGCTCTTCTGGGAGCTCAGTCCATCAGGTTGGAGCCTGAACCGAAAAGGCCCTGGCCCTGGTCGAGGCCAAGGAAACCTCCCGTGGGCCAGGCACCTCCAATAGATCCACACTCGCAGAGCAAAGTGCCCTGTGGGGGGCATAAGGAGAAACGTGGTCCCACAGATATGTGGGGCCCAGGCCATGGAGGCCTTAAAGGTTAAAACCAAAACCTTGAGCCTGATCCGGGCTGCAACTGGCAACCAGTGTAGCTGCCTCAACACAAGCTGGATATGAGTCCTCTAAGCCAGGGGTTGTCAACCTGTGGTCCTCCAAATGTTCATGGACTATGCTGGCAGGGGCTCATGAGAATTGTAGTCCATGAACATCTGGAGGACCACAAGTTGATTACCCCTGCTCTAAGCTGTTCCTGTGAGGACACTAGCAGCTGCATTCAGCACTAGCTGCAATTTCCAGGGACAAGGGTAGGCCTGTAACAGCGAGTTACAGAAGTCCTGTCTGGAGGTGACTGTTGCATGGACGACAATAGCCAAATAATCTGATGACAGAGAGGTTTCTATTAGCCTCGTTTGGTGCTGATGGAAAAATGCCGTGTGGGCTACCCCTGTGATCTGGGCCTCCATGGACAAGGAGGCATCCAGGATCACACCCTGATTCCTGGCTGAAGGCGAGATGTTAAGCTGTACCCCAGCCAGCATTGATAAAGGCAATTCCAGGTACGTCACCTTCCTGCTCAGCCACAGGACCTCCGTCTTGGAGTGATTGAGTTTCAGGTGACTCTGCTCTAACCATCTAGCTATGGTTTTCAAACAACTGCCAGATGTAACTGAGGGAGAGTCCAGGCGGCTATTTATCAGGAGATAGGGCTGGGTATCATCTGCATATTGGTGACAACCCAGCCAATAGCTCCAGACCAGCTGGGCCAAAGGGCGCATAAAGATGTTGAATAGAGTGGGGGAGAGAACCACACCCTGAGGAACCCCACAAGGGAGTTGATAGGGCTGCAACAACACCTCCCCCACTGCTACCTTCTGTGTTTGGTTCCAGAGATGGGTGCACAGCCACTGTAAAGCTGTCTATCGAATCCTGGCCCGTGAGACGGCTAGCTAACAGCTTGTGGTTGACCTAACATCTAGCTAACATCACAAGGATAGCTGAACCTCCTTAATCCATCTGGCACTGGAGATCCATCTGGCACCAAGGTGACCAGCACCGTCTCCACCCGTGGCCAGGCCAGGACGGAAGCCATACTGGTATGGGTTGAGCAATGAAGTTTCCTCCAAGAATGCCAGGAACTGGTCTGCAATGGTCTTTTTAACTACTTTACCCAGAAATGCAAGTTGTGAAACTGGTTCCAGCAATGGTTCCAGCAATGGTTTCTTCAGCAGAGGGCACTGGTTTCTTCAGTGCACCATGGATATATGACCATTCATTCTACAGCATTTCAAAACTACAACTATTCTCTTTCTTTGGTGGTCAGTATGTATAATCTCTTTATACAGGATAGATGGCTGAAAATCAGGAGACTATGTGCAGAATGATCCAAGTATAACATATGCTGCTTCCCTATGATTTCACTCTTGTATTGTCGAGCAGTTCAGTGAACTCAGGGTGAACTCAGGATTCCTACATTGACATCTAAGACTCTGTGGAATCATATTGGTTCTCCATACTTGTTCTCATTTACAGGCAGTTTTGTTCCATGTAACCATGTCTCTCTCCAGTCTCTATTGTCAGGTTGGCAACTGGCCATGCATTTGTAAAGATGTTAAAGAACTCTGCTAGGAATGACAGTGGGGGGGGGGGGGAGAAAGCATTACAAAAGGAGAA
This sequence comes from Paroedura picta, assembly GCF_049243985.1. Classification (NCBI taxonomy): domain Eukaryota; kingdom Metazoa; phylum Chordata; class Lepidosauria; order Squamata; family Gekkonidae; genus Paroedura; species Paroedura picta. The sequence continues at coordinate 138,661,656 of NC_135370.1, read as the reverse complement.
GAATAAGAATAAGAAGGAGAAGGAGAAAAAGAAGAAGACCAGTAAATCCAAATGAAGGAAAGGAAGAAGGAGGTTCTTAAATGAAGAAAATAGCCTGGCATCTGTCCTTCAGAGACGCATGAAATCTTCAGACAAACACCTAAGATCACAAAATGAAAACAGATTTCATAGATAGCATATTCATCTGAGCGGTTATACTGCCTAAAGGTTGACATATACCATACACGGCATTTTAAGATGGTCCTGAGAATCAGAACATATACCTATTTACATTATGCTGGATTATGATTATTTTGTTGCGTTATGATAATTGGACAAAATCTTAGAAATTCACTGATAAGAAAAGTAATAAGAACTGGGGTGGAAGGGCAATTGCTTTTAATGACAGGTACATGATCCAAGGTGTTCAAAGGTCCCCAGTGGGCAACAAATGAATAGGTGAGAATATAAACAATGTTTTCAAGGTTCTACCCTAGATGTCAGCTACTTGGTGTGAGATCTCACAAGCAGGCTGCTGGCCTTGGGAGTTATTTGCATTTCAGATTCATGATTTTGCCAACACATTACAGAAAACTTAAACTAGGACTATAGCTACAAGCTTGTAGAATTAAGTCTTCTCCAAGTCTGTAAACCACACGCAGTGACAAAAGCACTGGCTGAACATGTTAAGTATGCGATTCATTCACTGTAGATCATTTCTATTGATCCAGCTTTGACTTCTCAGAACAGTTTAATCACAGCTGCCTGGAAGAGGGTAATGGATGGCTCAGGGGATTAGTTATAGGATACACACTGTCCCATTCTTAGGTCACTGGTTCAATCCCACAACCAGCTTGGCAATTACTAGAAGTCATTATTGCTGTACCTGGTGACTTATGTGAAATAAACTGGTGAAATTTCATTCCAGTAACCCATGAAAGGAGGCAAAACCCAAAGAACATAACTATAATCAATACTAAAGATATGATGAATGACTGCATTCAATTATGGTTCACAAATATATTTGTGCAGTGAACAAAAGATAGCTGGGTGTCAGAAGAGTTGCCATCCCCTCATTTCTTAGGTTGTCTATGCACCATTTCATTGAGTCCCACCATCTTCTGGCATTACTCAAGCAATCATACTCTCTTGAGAGGCCACACATCGAATTGTTGAGATGGCCCTTCAGTGTAGTGAAGAGTCAGATACAATACAGCTAGCTAGAGGGCTGCAGTAGTTGATTCCCCTCCCTGTTTAGCCACACCATGATTACCTTTTATGTACTTCGGTGGCACAACCTGGACAGTGGCACAACTGTCAAAGCATGGGGAGGAAAAGGGGGTGGAGCTGAGGATGCCTTCAGTCGTGCAACACCCAAATAAGAAGTATCCTGGGACAAGTCAGATAATTGTCAGATAGTTGTCAGATAATTAATGCAATTAAGGCAATAATAAGTTTATACTGTCTTGGAAGAAAAAACGAGTTAACTGCTTATGTCAGAATTCCCACAGGTTTGACATCTGTGAAACAATGTGGATAAGAATAAATGCATATTTCAGGAACACACTACTTGCATTGTGCTCACCAGAACAGCATTTTCAGCTTCTGAATTCTGAGAGCAGGTCTTCAGCAAAGGATATAAGCAGCACTTAGTTCTGTCTGATATTGGATTTATGAAACGAAGGATGCTTTGAGTGGAAACTGATGTGATGTTCTAATCACTTTAAGAAACATGAAGGGTTACTGATGGAGAGGTGACCTTTATCAGGGCAAAGAAGATTTCCCCATAAAAAAGAAGGCCAAGCTGTGAGGCACAGTGAAACACTGTTTTGATTTATCCTTGTACCTGTTTTGGTGTGTATGTGTGTGTGTGGGGGGGTACCATCATGACCCATGGCCACAGCATCAAGCTTTAATAACACTAGTACTGCTGGAGGGAAATAAAGCATCCAATAAGATATGTCAGTTTCAAAATGAAGCAAGATGTCCATCCTCTAAACCAATCTGTTGGTCATCACTGATACTCTATGCCATAGGCCTTAACTTGTCAGTGCGTATTACACCTTCTTCATTAAAGAACATGTCAGCAAGAAGAAGACTCCAAAACCTTCTCTAGCTGTATAATGAGTTTTCGTGGTCTTATTTCCAATAATAATAAGAAATTTTAATAGCAATTTGATTTTTAAAAAATCTCTTTAAGAAGCTTTAAAAAACTTATACAAATGTAAATTAAAAAATAAGACTGGCTGTATCAACTTTACTTCACTATATTTATGTTATCTAAGTAAAGCAAACATATACACATCCTGCCATCCTTGAAACTAGACGAAAGAAGAATACCTGTGATACCGAATATATGTTATTAAGCTTTCTTCCACTTAATTTACCCGCAGAAGCAAAAAACATTTTTAATGCCACAACTGTGGCAAGACTATTAATTAATTGCCCAGAATTAGAAGCAAGAAGACACACCTGGAATAACAGATTGGTTGGACAAAGTTGCTGGGTTGAGTAAGATGGCAAATCTGACAAGTTTAGTAAATAAAAGACTTCTGGAAGAATTCCAGAAACACTGGCAACCTTACTTGGACATCGTGAATAGGTAGTTCTAAAAATGTATTAGTATATACATCAAGGTGGAGAATGTATTATTCTAATGTTTTTCTGTTCTATCCTTTAAATCTGTGCTTTAAAACTAATAAAAATATTAATACAAAAAGAAAGAATACCAGCCAAAACCACAAATTGGAAGGAGGGGGAAAAAGAATAACGATGGCTGTCTAAATAAAGAACTTTTCCAAGTGTCAATATTGAAAATGTCTCTCTCTATATAACTATTAATAATATAATATTGGGGCTTTGTCAGAAAGAGGTCTGGTGCTTTACTCTCGTTTTCAATAATCAATTTTTTTTCATCAGTGAGAAAGCTCCTAAATTGTGCTTCAAATGAGTACGCTTCCACTCTTTCGGAAATTAATCAGGTTCTTCAAATATTCAAATGGCAAAAGGCTCAGCTTTATAACGGAGACTCAAAATTGTCATAATACAGTTATTTGGAATGAGTCCAAACATGTTTGAAAATGCACTTTTAATGCACTTTAGAAGTATTTTCCTGTTTTCCACAGGAAATATAGCTGCAAAAGCATATTACAATCCATCGGGTGTGGAGTGGACATGCACAGGTCCTTTGGATGTGTGCAGTCACCAAATTGTCCGAACAGAAGCAAGACATGTATTTTGCATATTGTACTGCTTTGGTATGCATGGAGCAGAATTCCGAAAACCTGGGTTTTTCATGTACCTGTTCAAGCTGAAAATAGGTGTGTTGTCCATTCAGACCATGTGGCAACAGTGCATCTAAGGAAGCCTGGGGGAAGTGCATGTTCTCAATAAGTGTGATGGCTGGGATCCTAGTGTACATGGACATAACATCTCAAAAGGACTGCGGTATCATGAAGAGCAGAAAGTCACCACTTGAAATCTCACCGGAGACACAAGCTGACAGCACAATGTTTACTTCTAAGGAAGTCTCAACAATGTTTGCTCAGGACTGCAAGCAGCTGACTTGCATTCTCAACTCTACACACTGCTGCACATGCAATATGAGGACAAAAATCTAGGCACACAGTGCTACCAGAACACCTGAAATGTGTTATACAGAAGCTAAGTTTTATTAAAGAGACTACAAGGGCAAATAAGTGAAATCAATCACGCACACCTCTCCAACGTGACCCAGTAAAACCAAGTTTGGTATTTACTGTGCAAGTAATAGAGTTAGTGGATAAAGTATAGGAAAGAAAACTCTTTGAATATAATAATCATATGGATGTCTTAGCAGAATTATTATGTAGAATAAACTAATCTTTGTAATGGCTTATTTAAAGTTTTAGCAACTAATTTAGGTAAATGCTGTATTTTCAAACAATCCGTAGCTATGGATCTCGATTACAAATTATTGCTTTCTCCTTCTAGTGTGAGTAATAAAGCAAAATATTAAAGCAGTAAACTTTTCCTTCAAAATATAGTGCTTGGTTATTTATTTTCCTATGCTCCGTTTCTCTCCAGGGAAATCTGGAAGTTTTAAATCCATTGATCCCTCCTCACACTTTCACAATTTGCCTTTTCCTTGGTATCTGCAATAAGTTTCTGTTTGCCAGTCAAATCCCAGAGATTTGTTTGCAAATGATAAATCCTATTGTTGTTTCATCTTAAACTAGTGGCCAGTATTTTATTTAAAGGAACCCCTCTCATAAAGTGCTTTATTCCAAAGGCAGGCCAAAGATTTACAATATGCTAAACTGGGCAAAAACTCTCTAGTAATCAGCAACAATACATTTTACACTCTATCATAATAATTTTTCTGCCTCGGTGTCGATAAAACTTTCCCTCCTTTTTACAATGGTTTACAACTTAAATAATTTAATACAACAGTTGTTATATTTTTATTGCGGGCTTATAAAACTTGTGCTATAAGTCTCTTCCATGCAATATATTAGCCAAAAAATGACAGAGGAGATGGGTAGCTACTGATTACTAAAACTATAATTCAGGCTTGAAGTTCTGAAGACGTTATAAATGGCTCTTGCTTCACTTGCACACTTTAGATGTGTCTTTCAAATGAACTGCCTGCCTCTTGGTGTTCAATCTCTCTGCATCTATTACTGCCCTGGTGTATATATTATAAACAAAGAGGTGTGCACATTTCAGACAACACACATAGTAGCACAATATTGTAGACAAGAAGAATAGGGAAACTTGGACACCCTTGAGAAACCCTTATTAAAATACATGGGAGTAGCCCAGTATATGATCCCATGCAAATCTTAAGTCATTTCCATAACTATTGCCAGGTCACCCAAATGTCCAGTCCCTGCAGCCTTGTGTAGGGGGTTCATGTGATTAACCATAGAAGAAAATGTTTCTAATGAAAATGATGATGATTTATTGTACTTATGTTTCACCCTTCCTCTTTGGCATTACACTGGTATGCAACAGAGCTCTATCTTTCCTAGGTACTGAGGACCTTTCACTCATGTTCTCTTATTAAAATGATAATCATAAGGAGTGAGGAAATTACTTTATCTGGACATTATCTGGCAGTTCTATCTGGCAGTCCTAACTAGGGTTGTGCGATTCGGCCGCCAAAGCGGCCGATCTGTCCGGGTGCAGCCAGCGCCGCGCCGCGGGGGGGGGGAGGGCGGTGCCGGCAGCGGCGTGACAGCGGGCGCAACCACGCAGGCGCGGAACTCCACGCCTGCGTGGTTGCGCCCACTGTCACGCCGCTGCCGGCACCGCCCTCCCCCCCCCGCGGCGCAGCGCTGGCTGCACCCGGACGGATCGGCCGCTTTGGCGGCCGAATCGCACAACCCTAGTCCTAACCATATGTATGTGGTTCTAGATTTTACTGAATTTTCAAATAAATATATAGGCACAGACTTAGTATCATCCCACAGGGTCCTTGCATAACTATATTTATAATATGTACCACCAAACAATCATAACCACTATTAAATCTCCATGGGTTGAGATGTGGACATGGATACTGGTAATGATTTGAGCTCTTTATTCAGACTCCAGCATGTTACAAGAAGTACTGAACAAAGCCAAACACCCCCCCCCCAAGAAAACCCCAAATCATATACATAAGCAAACAATGGATCTCCCCGCGAGTGTGTGCTACTGGTCAGTTTCAGTGTAAACTGACTGGATCTGGCAGACAGGATTCAGCCTGACATTGGTCAGTTACATTGTAAGCTATGATCCTGCCTTGAACCTCAAGCTTGGTCTTTGGCAGGTCTATAGACACAACTGCCACAATACTATACTCTGTCTGTCTGTCTTTCTGTCTGTGTCTCTCTCTATCATCTATCTATCTGCACCAGTGGAGGTAGGATTGCCAACCTGTAGATGGGGATTGGTGAGCTCCCAGAATTACAACTCATCTCCAGACTACAGAGATCAATCACCCCAGAAAATGGCTGCTTTGGAGGGTGGAATCCATGACATTTTACCTCACTGAGGTCCCTCCCCTCCACAAACTCTGCCATCACCAGGTTCCACTCTTGCATTTCCAGTCCAAACTGTAAATATCGATGGCTTTGGTTAGCAGGAAGATCAGACATATTTTTCAGAAACCAATGGACAAGGCATACAACCGTATTTCTTTCTCTGCGCTCAAGCCCAGATCTGCATTCAAATCTTGCTCTGACTCTCAAAGACATCTCTCCCTGTTTTGCTTGTGGACATTAGAACTTCCTCCTAAGATACTACATGCCATGTGATTATTTGTTTTTGAGTATTAGGGCAGTAGAATAACAAAAAGAACATACAATTTATCTAATGGGATTCACTGAAACACTGGTAAGAGGAACAAAATCTGCAGTATTTGAAAGGTGTAATGGTTGTGCTGGTTAAGACTAGGGATTATGACTTGACTTTCAAATAGGATATGTCACTTCTAGTGGGTCTGGTCTTGCATTCGCCATCATCTGACAATTCATCTTCCAGCCTAAAACCAGAGAGTGGCTTTTGTTAAACCCAACATTGAGATCAGATATAACAAAGTCCTGGTGACTCTATTGTGCAAGTTTTTTTTTTGTGTGAAATCACTATCTTATAATCAGATCGTCTATCAGAGTTTCATCAACAATGGAAGACATCCAGAGCCTGTATGTGCACCAGAAAATGCCAATCAATATGGAGCCCTGGTTCAGCAAATGGATCTCTTAACAGTTTAATAAAACAGTGATCCTTACATAGTCTTTCTATCAAAGTTTCTAGGGGGAAAATGGAGAATATTAAATGCACTAGGACAGGAAAAGATGTGCTCCATTTGCTCTGCAATGATAATCTTTTACAAAAGAGGATTTTTATTATTAATTCTTTGCCTTCTGGGGATATTATAATTTCTAGAATGTAGAAAATGCCTTAAGCACAAGCAATTTGCTGAGCTAGACTGAATTTCAAAATGTTTCAAATGAGCTGATAAACAACTGCATAATTAGCCATTATTAGATCAAGACTGCACAATACATATATCCAGCTGAGACAGCCAGTGGATAGGGAAATTGGGGATATTGTTTTAAAAAAACTAAAAGCCAGTGTTCTAGTTCCACTTCTTACATTTTCCTTAGAAATGCAGATTATTCTATCAACTAAACCCTTGGGGTCTTAATCATTAAACACATACTTCTTGTATGAATAATGAGGAGTTTATGGGCTGAATATAACCCATACGCTAAAGTGATTAGATTGAAGCCTTTTCTATCCTCTCTTTTTTCACTCTCAACATATTTCACTACACATATATGCATGCAAACAGTTTCTTTCATCACAGAGCCAAGGCTTCCCTTCTTCCTTTTGGCGTACTGACCTAGATTCACCTGCCATGTCCTTAAATTTTGAGGTCTTTGTGTCCAGACACTTAGCTTCATGTAAAAGAGTGGTCAGTTCCTGGTAACTGTAAAAATAACTAAACAAATGCATTTTTTCACATAATAGTTATAAATAGGATGCGTTTTGTCAGTTATTTTCAGTCTGCCAATTCAGACGGTCTCCTCAAGACCTACTCTATTATATTTTAATTGCTTATCGTCATATTCCAATCATTGAATTAAGGCCTCTTACACTGATTGGCTAACCTGGTGTTATGACTGCCAACCTTTAGGTGGAGCCGAGAGATCTCTCAGAATTATAACTGACTAGCCAGAAAGCCCATTGCAACCAGGAATACAATGGGCGCTAGGACCCAGGGGACACCGGGAGGTGCAGATCTCTCTGTGTCTCTCTCCCTCTCACAGCGTGTCTGTTGGTGTGTCTCACAGCAGGAGGCATAGCAAGTAATCAGGGCTGATTTGTAGGAGGGAAGCAGGGCTGGTCTGCAGTTTGGGGCAGCTCTCTCTGTGTGTCTCTCTCTGTGGCAGCAGGAGCCATAGCAAGTAATTAGGGCTCATGCTTAGGAGGGAAGCAGAACTGGTCAGCGGCTTGGGGCAGCTCTCTCTGTGTCTCTCTCTGCCTCCCTTGTAGCAGGAGCAATAGAAGGGAATGAGGGCTCATGTTCGGGCTGGCAGGGCTCTGTGTGTGTCTCTCTGTTTCTGGCATGGCTGAGAGGAACATGGCTAGCATCCAGGGAGGGAGGCCGGGAGCTGTAGGGGCAGGGCGTTGCTGGCTGCACCCTGATTGGCCCTATTCCAACTCGGACAGCCACGTTCCACCCTCCAGGCTGTTTCACAAATATATAGAGGAACAATGGATAAAGATATGCAGAGAAAAATGGCTGTTTTGAATAGCGTAGATTCTGTGGCATTAAAATCCATTGAAGTCCTTCCCCTTCCCCAGACTTTCCATCAAATTTCCATGAACTTGCAAACCCAGAGTTATCAACCCTTCCTGGTACATCACTGGGAATGTATCATGACTCAGAGAAATTAAGACAATTGGTAGTCAAGTTTTTGTGAGGGAAAGGAAAATTGTTAGTTTGAGATTTCCTGTTGGGAATGGAAACAGATCCTGGGATATAAAGGAATCAAGGGACAGGAAACCTCACAGTCAAGTAGACTTAAGGAATAATTCACAATATCGTTAACAGGCCAAGGAAAAAGAACCTGAAGGATGAGTAGGTAGAAGATGGGGGAAAGGGCAGTTGGTACAAGGAATTTGGGAGATAAATTATCAGAAAAGGTTCTAAAACAAAACATCACAGTGTTTAAGAACAAGCTGTATGTCAAGTGAAAAGGAGAAAGTAAAACTAGTAGATGGGTAATGGGTAATATACTTGGTGATTAAATGAAATTGGACAAAGTAGGCAGGGGCCTCAAAAGTAGGGGTGTGAAGGAACAATGGGAAGTAAAGGTATGAAAGATGAAGAGAGAAGAGGCCAAGAAAAAGTAGGACTAAACAAAAGGCCTAGAAATTGGAAACTCTGCATTGCCAAGAAGGAAGCTGGCAGGCAAGGCAAGGAACCAAGAAAGTAGGGTCTAAAACTAAATATAGATAAGTCTAAAGCCTCATTAAGTTGTCTAGCACAGTGGTCCCCAACCTTTTTTTGGCTGGGGACCGGCAGGGCAATGGCCACGCCCGCACAGCACGCATGCGTGGTCGCGGCCGCACATTGCGTATGTGCGGCCGGGCTGCGCATGTGCACATGCGTGCTGCACGGCCGAAATCGCGCATGTGCGATAGTGCCGTGCAAGCGCGATTTCGGCCGCGCAGCACGCATGTGCGCATGCGCGGCCCTGATTCCCTCTCCCCGCCCTCCCGCAGTAAGAAGCTTCCCGGGCCGCAAGCTTGCGGCCTGGGAAGTTTTTTACTGCGGGGGGGGGGGGGGGCGGGGAGTGGGAACCGCGGCCCGGCGCCCTGGCCTTCGCGGCCCGACACCGGGCCGTGGACCGCAGGTTGGGGACCACTGGTCTAGCACAGAAAGGTAGCACATCTCCTCATTACACTGTTATCCTGTCCTTCTTCCAAGGAGTTTAGGGGAAGTAGACTTCATTCTCCCCCTGCCCCATTTGACAATGTCCGAAGAATTTGAACCCAGACCTCCCAGCCAGACTGGTGGTCTAACCACGACACCACACTGCTAGGATGTAATTTGCACTATCATGCTTCATTCCAGAACTGGTTCTATTGTGGAGGTGTGACCCAGTCTAGATCTCAAGCAAGAACAGACTTAAAAATCAAACCAGTAAGGGACTGCTCGTCATCTTAGGCAGGCTGGAAGTACTCACTACTCTGGGGTCCAAAACCAGCAGTTCAAGATGGTACCACCAGCCCTCTTCTACTTTGGCTCCTTCCAGGCCCTGCTGGTTCCTCACTTTCCCCCCTGATTGTTTTCATGCCTAGGGAACATTTAGCTCTTCCAAACGTGGCTACCAGTCCTGGATTCACTTGCTGCTCTGCCTATGGATCCCCTTCCAGCTGACTTATCTGCTCTTGCCAGGGAGACAGGATCACTAGACCATAAGCTGAGAAATAATCATTGTAGAAGAAGAAGAAGAAGAAGAAGAAGAAGAAGAAGAAGAAGAAGAAGAAGAAGAAGAAGAAGAGTTGGATCTTATATGCCGCTTTTCTCTACCTGAAGGAGTCTCGAAGCGGCTTACAATTGATTTCTCTTTCCTCTCCCCACAACAGACACCCTGTGGGGTGGGTGAGGCTGAGAGAGCCCTGATATCACTGCTTAGTCAGAACAGTTTTATCAATGCTGTGGCGAGCCCAAGGTCACCCAGCTGGCTGCATGTGGGGGAGTGCAGAATTGAACCTGGCATGCCAGATTAGAAGTCCGCACTCCTAACCACTACACCAAACTGGCTCTGAAAAGACCCTACACAGAATGCTTTAAGGAGAGGGAAAGGACATAAATTGTAACACATGTCCATATTTTCAAGTTATTCTGACCATCACAGGAATTAAACATAATTTTGTATTTAAGATATGTTGCCCTTTGTCTTAATGATAAGACAACAATTCAATAAATAAAAGCTACCATACTGTTAGAGGGGAATTCTGATTTCAATGCTCTGTTATCTGTCTGAGAAGATGGAACATTCCATAATATATTGGCTTCATGTAAGTATGCGGAAGGTCTCATGGTATTGCAGAAGATCCCAAATTAGCGTTGAATTCAGCAAAGCTTTCTCTGCATCAGATGCCTGTGGTTCTTGGCATCAGAAAGAAAGTAATAAAAGGTTCACAAGGGGGGAAAACCCCCAACCAACTGGAAGGAAGAGACTCTTTTAAATTTCTTTTTCATCGGGGAAAAAGTATCTAGCACATTTATGCAGCCTGCCTGACAGAAGCAAGCAGATCTTTAAAGATTCCTAAGATCCAGGAATATCAAATAGCAATTTTTAAAACCTGTAATTAAATTTTTTGCTGATTAATCACACCAGTCAATTGAACACCGGCTGTCCTGTTCAATGGGGTTTTCCTCTCCTTGAGAATATTACATGTTATTAAATAGCAAAAGTATACATGAAAGCAATATCATTACCCATCACCTGTTGCCTGAAATAGTTAAAATCACAGTGCAGAACACTGTTACATTATAACAGACACACTGCTTCAGTTATAATAATACCATCTGGCGGCCAATTAGTCCCTAATACAATTTTATTCTTCATGGAATTTTGTAAGTAAAACGTAAAACAGTCAAAATAGTTAATTGGCCTACTGGGGAAAAGCTGCACGGCTGATCTCTTTAAGTCTGGAAAAATGGCTCTGGTGAAAGTACTGTAAGAAATTTCAGAGTTTTTTTTTAACCAATGTGAATTTAAATATTTATTTTGTATGCAAAACGACTAGCATTAACAGAATGCGGAAAAGTAACAACCACTCAAAAGTTTTTGGCATATCTAATCCTCTGGATAGTTGATGCTCTTGTAGCACATAAAAAATAAAATATTACTTGTAGTTTGATTCTGCCTAGTTTGCTTGATGTAAACATGGAGAAATCCCAATATGCCTACATTATTCTGCAAAATAAACCGTTGAAAGTTTCTGGTCCAGACAAATATCAAAACCCTCAAAAATTGGAGGACATTTGAATAAGACATTTGCTAGGACATTTTGTATACAGACTAGGTAAAATCAAACAAATGAAAGTTACCTAGTTTTCAAGGGGAATGTTAAGGATATGATTTGAAGGAATCTAAGGATGTAGAATGGCTACACTTTAAAAACACATGATGCTATATCACACCACTAAATCTAAGCAGGTATTAGCCTGGGTGTAAACTGCACGGAGCTTTTATTCCAACCCCAGATCGATTCAGTCCCTGCCCTCTACACAGAATGCGATTTCCGTTTGGATTTTGGGCAATTTATATTTTCCCTCTGCACCAAGGAGGATTGATCCGGAGTCACCCTACTATTTCTTCACCATATCCAGGAGTCCTTTTAATCCTCGACATTGGGATATTGCGGTTCAGAAAGCATGAGAAAGCACGAGAAAGCACTCCCTCCGTGGTAGAGCAGTTCTGATTGGCCAGCTGACTCCATGATACAGAAGCTCTGATTGGCTAAACCTGCGAAGCCAGCCAAGACTGTTAGGTTTTTTTTTTTAAAGAGGAAGCCCTAATTTTCTTTCTGTAGATAGAGATTTGCCTCGTGGTTATTTTTCTCTCTTCTCTGTTGTCTTCAAGCCCCCCCCCCCCCCCCCAAAGAAAGAAAGAAAGAAAGAAATAGGCTCTGTCTGGGCTTGGCTCCCTCCCCTTTTGAATTTTCCCAATCAAGTGCAGAACACTTTTCTGTTTCAGTGGGGAGGGGGGGAAGAGGAAGACCCGAGTTCAAATCAATCTGAATACAGCAGGATCCACACCGAAAAAAACAAAGTAAGTGCAGAATCAGCCCTGGTCTGGATATGTGTGAAAGACTGCCTAGAAGCCCTATGTACAGAGCAATCTGATGGCCAAACCCTTCCATTGCAGGAAACAATGTTTTGATACTGCTGATAAAGTGCATCTCCAGATTCACAGAGGTCCAGACAGGACACTGAACCAGGTGTGGATGACCTTGATTCTGCCACCCAGGGGTCTTCCTTGAGGCATTGGAGTGCCAGATGAGGCATCTCCAATGGCCCAATGATTGACCACCTGCCAACAAGAATTGGTGGTGGCTAGTCCAAAGTGTGTTTTCCCCATACGCAGGTGCTGATCCAACATGGACAGCTGTTATCCCATCCATGGAGGTGAAACCCCATCATCTACCCTCTCTGCAGCAGAAGCTGGCTCTTGGGAGCACACAGGCAAATCCAGCCTTCTGGCCCTTCCCTATTCACACCATTGGGAAGCTGCCCCTAATACCAAAGGACCAATGAGGTTCTGCACATCAACACTGTGATCCCTGCCAGTTTATTGTCCCAGGTTCCCTCCAGTAAAACTCACTCATTGTGTGTGCTTGCAGGTGTTTGTGTTTGCTGCAGATTATGAGAAGTGGGAGGTGGAAGGGCAAACCAGACAATCTCTGCAGACACAATAGCAGAGGCCCATCCTCACAATAATGCCACAGCTGTGGACACAGATGAGTGGGAGGGAAAGCCTACAGGCAGCCCATCATTCCTCCAGCTAAAGGCACAGGCTATACTCCCCAAAGCAGTAGGCAAAGGGCCTGCACCATGGAGGGAACAGCCATCCACATCAATGCGTGATTCATCCTATGACTCATCACTCATTTGCAGAAATTACAGTCTGACCAATTGCTGACTTGTGCAACTAACACATGCTTGAACCATCTCAAAGGTGGAAATTCCTAGCTCTGCAGAAACTGCTGCCCTTTCCCTTTTTCAGACGGCCAAACCATCGAGCTAAACAGAATAGGTGCCAAGGAAGGGCTCCTCATAGCTACTGCCATGGGGGGCCATGGGGGCACAGTGCAGGACAGAACCACCCCTGTACTTTTGACACTCCCTTCAGAGACCAGAGGCTCAGAGGGCTGCAGCATGTGGACCATGGGGACACCAATATAATCCCAAGCAAGCCTTGAACTTGGCCACCTGTGGACAGGGAATGGGACTACAGGTGCCCTAGTAGAAGGGAGGGCTCCAGGCTCTTGCCAGATCCACAGGCACAAGGTTCAAATCTGGCACAGCCCATTCCGCAGACCATATCTTCTTAGTGGGTGGCAATCAAGTGGGAGTGGCTGGAGAGCCATTGCAAGTGATGGTAAGCCTTTTTCAGGTGGGCACTGATGGAAAAGCTGGCAGGAGCTGGCCATCACATTCAGGGGCCTTGTGCACTCTGTGTGTGGACTACCATTGCAAGGTATCCCCCTCCCCACTGAAATGTGGCCAGGGTAGTGACAGGTGCTAGTCTCTTTAATGGTTTGTGTGTGATAGAGGAGAAGCATCACTATGTGACCTGTCCCTCTCCACCCCTATGCGAGTCACGGACACTTGGCTCAGACTCCTGAACTCATGGCTCTCATTGGTCCTGCCTGCCCTGTTGATCACCTCACACCAACACCAGAATGGGATGCTACTGTGGCATCACTACAGATGCTGCTGCCACAGCGCATGGCAATACTGCTGGGAAACATTCCCCCCATTTGGCTGTCATATACCTGTCCCCTCAGGAGGGTAAGTAGCAGTCTTACAGCTGTGCCATGACCACCCATCACAGAAGAGGTGCAGCTCAGAATCATTTTGCCTATCAACTAAGCTTTCTGAAGGAAGAGTTAGATGCATCGTCAATAAATACATTTCTACATCTCAGGGTCCAACTGAGCTGTGGTGGCTCATATAATATGTGTGACTTCCTTAAATTATTTTGAAAAAGATCTAAATAGGAACTATTACCTTTCTATCTTAAATGTTAAAGCTCCAGATGCGTATAAATATTTCAGTCATTTTGCACATCTAATTTTTTAAAATAGAACTTGGTGGAAAACCTAACTTTGACCTGAGAAGTACCTAAGCCATATGAAAGACATATTATATATATTCTGGTCTCTATATAAAACAGGACAAATGTTGTTGAACAAAAAACTGCCCCAAAAGAAATATCCAAGATATCTTTAGATGTTCATCACTTGATTTATTTCCCCTCTAAGAATTTCTAGGAAACTTTATATTATTAAGAGACAAGCTCTGTCTCTCTGATATATCCATTAGCTGCTGCAGATAATTTGGATCAGTTGAAATAGTAGTCATTAAAAGCAACTAATTCACAAATGAAATACTTATGGGATATAGAATGTTAAAGACATAGCGTATTTTTGCATATTATCCCCTGACATAGTAACTGAGAACTTAGAATATTAGATGGATCTCCTCAAGGAAGAGGAAAAATAAATGCTTTTACAGTAGCTACAAAGCCTAGGAAGATGTTTTACATTTTTTTTTTCAGGATACAGACAAACCATTAGGTTGTTTATTTTTTATCAGTTCTCTGTTCACCTGACCCAACTGTGTATTACTATTATAAGGCTACCACAGAAAGAAATGTTTGCTTGGATCCAGGATCTATGATAAAAGATGTAAAATGCTCCTTATTTTTAAAGAACATGGCATCCCATTCAGCTCTATTACTTGCACACCACATTGCATACTATCCAGCTCTACCACTTGATAACACTAGCACCTATAGCTTGCGAGTGTAAGGCCAGCATCAACTGCTGATGGACTATGCCCATTTTAATAGCACCATGATAATGGTCTCTTGGCTTCTGCTAGTCATGCCTGGATGCCGCAGCAAATAGGTGAGCAAATCCAAGACTTTATTCTATCAATGGACATACAGTCAGCATTGATTTTATTTCTTGCATGTGCATGGTAGTCAATGAAATCCAACATGGCACTTAAAGGGAAAAAAATGACCCTTTAGCATGACTAATGCCATTTTATAATGCTCCTGGCTCTGCTTGCTTAGGAATGAACTCCTGTACCCTCAGAGCTGGCAGAATAGCTGGAAGCTTCAGAAGCAGCTTCAGCTGGCTGAGCACAGCTTCTAACCAGTAGATAAAGAATGGGAGGAAATATTTTTAGACACATGCAGTACACTAGGAGCTACACCAGCATACTTCTGCAGATAGTTGGATGGTATTTTGTTGCCGTGCTTTGTAACTGGTGGCCTGAAGGTGATGTAAAGATGACATGAACTGGAGTATAAACGCAAGGTGTCACTGGAGAAGAATGCTTTTGTTGCTCTCATATCCAGAAGGATTCTTTGGTCATGGCACAATAAAGCTGTCTTACAATTTTTTTACTGTCTTGGTGTGACTAATGGATTAAGAACTACTCATTTGGGCCCCAGATATTTCATTGTTGCACCATCTATCGGGAGTGTCTCTGTGTCTCAGTGACAGAGCATCTGCTGGGCATGCAGAAGGCCCCAGGTTCAATCCCTGGCATCTCCAGTGAAAGGATGAGGCAGTAGGTGATGTGAAAGACCTCAGCCGAAGGCCATAGAAAGCCGCTGCCAGTCTGAGTAGATTACGCTGATTTTGATGGATCAAGGATCAGATTTGGTATAAAGCAGCTTTGTATGCGTATGCTGGCTTGTTCAGTTAAATTTGGTCACATAACCTGGGGATTTTGGAAGACTTTCAGGTACAAATGATGGGAAGGGAATGGGAAAAGCCTGCTAGTTGGCTAGCAGCAGTGGCATGACATCTAGTTGCTTTGTTCTCCTAATGCTGCACAGGTAATTAAAGAGGTATGACCCAAAGGGTTCTTGTCCTTCTGCACTTAGCCTCAGGGCTGCAGTTTCAAGCTGGCAAAATCAGTCAGGAGAGAGGCAAAGACCTATTCTGTCCTCAGATGGCTCCTTTGTCCCTTTTTCTTGCTTATTTCTCTTTTGTATTATGAGCTGCTTTGGTTCCCCCATTGGGGAGGAAAGTGGGAAGCCAATAAATAAATAAATAAATGCACATAAAAAAACTGCCAGCTTAAAGTGGTTATAGAGCACTGACTCATGCCTCCAAAATCATGGGATCTAGGGGGCAGCTCATGCTTCTGTTTTTGGTGCTTCTTTAAGGTTGCCTTTGAAGACAAGGGAGAATAACCAGTCTACTACAGGAATGACACATATGCTCTGAACAGAATCTTTGGTGCTTAGAGCACTGGAGTCCTTTTGCTGAAGACATTACTCCAGACTGACATTCAGCTAAGGTTGTCATCCCTGGACTGAGAAATTCTTGGAGATTTCAAGGTGCAGAATGAGGAGGGCTGGGCTTAGTTAGCAAAGAGACCTCAGAAGGATATATCACCATAGAATCCACCCATTCCCTCCCCCCCCTCCCCGAGGAACTGATCTCTGCAGAGCTCAGTTGTAACCCTAGGATATCTTAAAGCCCAACATGGTAACCCTATGTTAGGTTGGTAACCCTACATTCTGCTTTCTTTTCCTCTGCCACTATGGTTACCCTACTGCCCCCCCTTCATTGCATATCTTTATCTGTTCCTTGCCCACTGACATGACACTATTTCAATCATTTTAATATTGCCTTTCTAGCCAGTCCAGGTTTCCAAGGCAGTGAACATTGAAGACATTAAAACATCTGAATAACTAAAAACAAGTTTAAAATAATAAAACAATTCAATAAAAGCACCAGCATTTCTCAAAGTCCTTTCATTCTGTCTTTTTCATTCATCCTGCAGTGTTGCGTAACGTTATACTGTTTTATATTATTTTCCTTTTGATAGTCTCATTCCATATCTATTGTTAACTTTATTGAATTCTATTTTTACTCTACAGCCTTTTCTGCTTCCCTTCCGTCCCCACCGTTAGCACAGCCCCCAACCAATCTAGATCCCCTGGTGTATTTTTGTGGCAGTCAGCTGAAACCACTTCAGCTAAAGTCTACCACCAAGAATTCCATGGGGCTGAGTGACTGAAATGCTTGGCAAGCAGATGGCCTTAAGAAAATGATTAATTTAGAGAGCCATTGCTCTTGTGAACGCTTTTTATACACTAGGTTATCAATATAAAGGGGAGGAGGATAGTTTGAATCTGTATTGTAAATTTTCAGTGAAGACTTCTGGAATCCTGGCTAATGGTCTTTCTCAGTGCTCTGAGCAATTAAAAGATACCCAGGAAGAATTTTTTAATTAAAAGAAATAAACCCACTCATAATATTTCATACTAAAAGAACACTATGTTGCCATTTTATATAAATTGTCTCATTTTGCCATCCACATTTCCTTTTTTGTGCTCCACGTTTCAGTGACTTCTTATCTCCCATTGCTACAGGCTATTAAACAGCGGAAGGGAAGCTCAGTTTAAGTGAAAAGGTAATGAAACAGGTAAAATCACACAAAAAGGAAGTTAAATGGTTAGAGGCACTGCTACAAGCCTTGCTGCAGGGGGATCTGCCACATGTTTTCCCATTACACAATCCTCTATGCATGCTTTCCATCTCATGGGTTTTGAGAAATGCATGGTGAACATTGATTAAGGAATGATTGAGTATTTTATTGCCTTTATTTGGTATTTCATTGGCACTGGCTAAAGTGGGGTACCTAAGCAATACAAGCAAGCAAAAAGCTTCAAGCCACCCCATGAAACTGCAGTTCCTGAACAGGAGTTATGAAGTTGACCAAAGAAGAAACTTTAAGATCAGATGATTCAAAAGACAGCAGAATGTAAACCTAGCTGCCTGAAGGCCTTATGCAAAATTAATGAAGCAGATGCAATTAATATCAAATATGCAGAACATTTAGCCTTTAGGTAGTGATATCACTCCAGTCTATTGTGGATACAACATCTCTCAGACACTGAATGGTTTTTCAGTTTCCAGTATCACATGACACCTACCAAATCTCTTGCACAACCTTGATGAAACCTATCTCCTATACTGCAGAGTTCTGCTTCTTCACCCTGGTACTGCATCTGTTTTTATTTTTCACAAAGGAAACTAGCATAATATGAAGAAACAGGCTAGGGAGGACTGGCCGCTTAACCTACAGGAAAACTGGCCAGCAGAACCCTGCTCTAGAGCCCCACCGGTGGGCAGGTACAAGCAGAGTCATATTCCAGAAACACTGAAGTACCATAGAGTAACGATCCCTAACCTGTGGGCCGTGGACCACATGTGGTCCTTTGACTAATTGGAGGTGGGCCCCGAAGAACACCTTCTCTCCCCCCCCCAACCCTTTACAACACACTTTGGGTGTCATTGTCTCCCATCACTCCCAGATGGGACTATCTCGTTGCAGAGAAACAAGCTCAGGGTTCCCATTGATTTGTCATTGTCATGAGTTAAAATTTCCATGAAAATAAAATGTTCCTTATGCTCATTGTTGTGGCATAACTGTATCTTATTTTGAAGAGATGTTTAAACATTACCATAGCGATCAGAGAGCGTTAGGGCAGTGGTTGAGATTAGAGGAGTAAACTACCCCCCCCCCCCGGGCCTCAGTAAAAGGCGTTAAGTGGTCCCCGGCGTTGAGTGGTCCCTGGTGATAAAAAGGTTGGGGACCACTGCCATAGAGCAGGGGTAGTCAACCTGTGGTCCTCCAGATGTTCATGGAATGCAATTCCCATGAGCCCTTGCCAGTGTTTGCTGGCAGGGGCTCACGGGAATTGTAGTCCATGGACATCTGGAGGACCACAGGTTGACTACCCCTGCCATAGAGTACACTTGCAGGATTAGTTTTGGACAGGACAAAAAGTACTCGAATCAGTGTTGATTCCGACACTTCTTGGACACTTCCAGTACAAATTGCACTTCCCCTTAAGTTAAATTGCCCAAATCAGCCTTGGCTGAGTCGCCAAACTGCAATTCAGAAGCGATTCAGCTGTGCAGACATCGGGCAGTTTCAAGGGACCAACATTTTCCATTTCCTGCTATTCTGGGTCTGGCGAAATCCGGGCCAGGGAAGGGTGCTTCAGGCCAAATCGATTCGGCCAGGATCTGAAATGCTCCAATTTTTTTTTTTGTACACGCCTGCCACAGAGACTTCATGACTCAGATCCCTTAAGCAGCAATGACCAAATGAGTCAACTCACCAACTATTTCCCCTCTCACTACCACGCCTTTGTGGAAGAGGTGCATTTTTGGTGCCAATGAACACGACCCTGAAAGTCTAGCTTGTAGTGTCTGTAGGGTTGCTGAAGGGCTATTTCAGTTTCATAGCCTACTCTTGAACAGAGCCCATCAATCTGGGGGACACTTAGTTTTACAAACACCATGCATTGTTTTAGAAAATAAGTCCAAAAGATTCTTTGCTTGCTTTTATCTCGATCACAGTGCTGTATTGATTCAATCATCACTTTGTTCCCTTGTTACTGTGATACATGGGCATACAGACATCATGTAACCTGAAAATCCTTACTTAATTCTTATGCTTTCTCACATGATATAATATCTACAGTCTACAGAAACGGCTGCATTATTACAAGGCTGTATGAGGATCAAAGTTCACAATTCTGACTTTAGAGGATGTTCTCATATGTGGTACAGATGCCAAGGAGATATAGCCGTGTAGCACATCTAAGCCTGTAATGTTATGGATGCTTGATAGTGGGCCCTGTTAGAATCAGCAGAAATTAGCACTTATACATAGGACTGCACCACATGTTTTTCTGGATGCTGTAAACTTCAGGTGTTAATGTCAACTGTGCATGATTTGAACTTCACTACTAGTTGTAGTGCCAGTGAGTTCTAGAAGCTAACTATGGAAACAAGTCCTTTCTCCTGTCTTTCTTGAGTCTACCACCAATCGGCTTCATAGGATACTTGCAAATTCTAGTTTCCTGGGAGAGGGAGGGGAAAAGAAATCTCTATTCAACTTCCTCCATGTCATGTATATAATTAAGCAAATGTTTTAAAGTTGTCTTCTGAATATAAATTGTGAATGGTTTGTGAGCACTCTGCCAAAAATGGAAAGACCTGAAGTAGGAAAACTGTGAAAGGGGCAGAAGTCAGCTCTGCACTTTAAAATGTCCATTCTGTTCCAAGACAATATTACAATCAGTTGACTGACAACAGGAAAAATTTTCCTGGCAGAGATGGGAGCCAGAGGAGATTCGTGTGCAGACTTTTTAAATTACTGTACGACCACTTGCATTTCCCACGTCTATTGTAATATGCCAAACTAGAATAAATCAAGCAGACTTTTAAAGAGGATTTGAGGGAGGGAAAGGAGAATGGAATTTTCCTGCAGCTCTGGATTTTTCCTGATTACCATTTGTCTAGCATCCTTTTTGTATTAACCAGCTGTCAGAAGCAGAGCTGTATAGGTAGGTCAGTTTACACCCTCATGGAAACAAATGAAGACTGAAAATCACAGTATGGTAGGCACCGAAAACAGAAACATCACTTTGAAAGCACAAGGGTGGCAATAATCATGCTAAACAGACTGGACAAAGAGTACACAGAGATAAGCACTCCCTGTGGAACTAGATCTCTCATGCTCTCAAGCTACTTTCATGGATTTCAGTGAAGAGGCTTGATTAGAACCACTTACTGGATGTTTCTAAGCACAAAGGAGGATTTAGAATGGAAACATCAGTTTGAACAAGTTGCTTGTTATTATGTTAAATAATTGTGTCATAGTTGCATTTGGAACTTAATTCTGTTTGAAGAACAGCTGTACACTCTCAGCTTTCTAACTCCATCCTGTCCTACTCTCCCCCCCCCCCCCCAATATATTCTCTCTCAGGATAGGAAAACTAAAATCTGTATTTCTACTCCCTACTCCTTTGTTCTTAAAAATGCCTTTCTTTCTTCTGCTCTGGAACTCTTGGACATCCATCATAGTCAGACTGAATTTTTGGAGAGGGACAAGTTCTCTAATGGGAAAACATCTCTAGAAATGGATTTTGAAATTCAGATGAAATCTAGAAGATGGTGCTATTTGTATACAAAAGAATACAAGTGAAATAAGTAAGATTAAGAAGTCCCCTCTAATTAATTAAGAATTTATTTTTTAAATTCCGGATTAGGACATTTCAAGCCACATTTCAAACAATTTTTGCCTTTCCATCAATAAAATAGCAAGGCATTCTTTCACTTTTTCTCATAAAGATCTCAAACAGCAATAAAGGGTTTAAATTTTGGAACTGATTCTAGTCGCATGCTGCTTAGTACATACAGTTGATGATTGATCATGCATACTTCGGCAGGAGTATTGCTGAAAACAATTAAGGGTCTATATAATACTGGCTGATTCTGGTTTAGGCATGGCATCCCTGCCGAACAGAAGTGACTTGGCCAGTACTCTGCACAGGATTTTTGGGAACCTTTGCGACAATTCTTAATTAGTTCTTTCTCACTACCGTTGTTAATAGGCCTTCATTGATTCAATTAGTAGCTTCTTGTATTTTTTATCCCCCTCAACCCCCAGTCTTGCATGGCCTTGGACTTGTTGCAAGATCGATCCACACCTTACCAACATGCAAAGTTGGACACAGTTGCTAATGCGGGGGATGGCCAACGTTCTGTTTCATAACTGAGATTACTATAAGCTAGAAAGAACAGGTGACCAGTATCTGGGTTCCAAAGATACCACCAAAGCTGCCATATCAGTTCTGCCTGCTCAGTTGATTTTCACAACTAAATTCCCTTCCCACCAGGCTTTGGTTATGTCTCTGGACCCTGCCTCTCACAACACCTGCAACTTGACTCCTATCTACTTTTCTCTTTATTACCATACTGCCACATTATGCACACATTCTCTTCAGTAGAATACTGCCAGTTATTACTGGCTTTTACGCTATTTATGCTGCTGATTTTAAGAGTGCTAATATTTTAATTTTTTGTGTCTACCTTTTCTCTTGCTGCTTCTATTGACAATCTTATTGTTATATTTATTGTTGCCTATGATGCAGGCTTTATCTTTTGTGTACTTCTTTTTGTTTATTTAATTGGCTGTAGCAAGGTGTATTCTTATTGAAAACATGGGGAGATTGATATTTTAAATAAATAGCAGTCCCTCCCCTTTCTGAAAGCCAAGAAAAGGGATAGAATAAAAGCCAAGAATGTAAGGGACTGAAGCCAAGCAAGTTGCAATCCTCAATTTCAACCCCACATTTGTTGCATGTCCTTAAAAAGCAGACAGAAGCATTAGAGCAAAAGGATAATGTGCTGGAAGTTTGTTAAAATAATAGAAAATGGAGTGCCTGTAAGTTAATGTATTACATGCATCAAGTGCAATTTTTTAGAAGTTGTTTTTCTTTGAAAAGAAGTTTAGTCAATATAAGTGTTACAGCAAGTTTTACTCAAATGTAGGGGAGGAAAAAATGACTGAAAAATTAGTAACAAAAAATAAAGATAATAGACATAGCTATTATATAAACTATGGTAATGGTTTCACTTTTTCATGCAACACGTATTTCAGTTACGGGATTCACTGCCCCAAGACTTAGCGATGCCCACTAATTTAAAATGCTTTAAAAAGGAATTCAACACAATCATAGAGGGCTATTTCATCAGCAATTATTTGTTGGGATGGCTGGGTAAAATCTCCATATGCGCAGGCAGCATTCTTCTGGATGCTAATTTCTGGGGGTTGGGGAGCCACAACTGGAGAAAGCTTCATTTGTAGCTCGAAGTTCTTTTGGAGACAGTTGGCCATTGTGGAAATAGGATGCTGGGCTAGATAAGCTCTGGTCTGATCCAGTAGGGCTCTTCTTACATTCTTACACTCTAAATTTTTGTAATCATAGTCTTATAATCCTGCTTATCATATGCCTTCCCCTACAGAATGCATTGACCTTTGAGTCTCAGTAAGAAAGGCAGACTGAAGCTAAGAAGGATTGGCCTGGGTCAGTATGTGGATGTGAAACCTTCAAGGAATACCAGAGGACCTATGTAGAGGTAGGCAATGGCCAACCACCTTTGCAACATCTACAGCTTGGTGTAGTGGTTAGAGAAGCAGCTTCTAATATAGAGAGTAGGGATTGAGTCTCCACTCCTCCCCACGAAGCCAACTAGGTGACCTTGAGCTAGTCACAAGCCTCTTAGAGCTGCTCTCACAAAGCAGTTTCTCTCAGAGCATAAAAACCAACTCTTCTCTTGTCCCGAAAACTCTAAAAGATAGCCATAAATCAGATGTAAGTTGTTGACTCCCAAATACCATATACAAATTACAGATAAAAATGTGTAAATATATTTAAAGCAAGGTAAAGGTAAAGGTATCCCCTGTGCAAGTACCAAGTCATGTCTGACCCTTGGGGTGACGCTCTCTTGGCAGATTCAATACAGGGTGGTTTGCCATTCCCTTCCCCAGTCATTACCATTTTACCCCCCAGCAGCAAGCTGGGTACTCATTTTACTGACTTCGGAAGGATGGAAGGCTGAGTCAACCTTGAGCTGGTTGCTGGGATTGAACTCCCAGCCCCATGGTCAGAGCTTCAGACAGCATGTTGGCTGTCTTACCACCCTGCGCTATATTTAAAGTAGCAGACGAAATTTAGCAACACAAAGCTGATCACTGAAAGAAGAAAAATCCACAAGAACTCACACTGAAATGAAATATAACAAAACAAATATCTTTTTGAGTAGCGATTAACAGAGGTCCATAAAGCTTTGCAAGGATGTGTCAAATGTTGTTGCCAGGTCCCTTTTAGGCCACCAGCACGGGATAGGGCATAGGGTTGCCAGATCCATGTTGGGCAACTCTTTGACATCTGGGGATGAAGCCTCGGGAGAACAGGTATTTCAGCGGGATGCCATGCCAGAGAGTTCACCGTTCAAAACATCTATTTTTTCCAGAGGATCTGTTCTCTGTAGTCTGGAGATGAACTGGAATTCTGGGACCATCCCCATATCCCACCTGTAGGTTGACATCCCTTACAAAGAGATTCAGAAAAGTGAGAAGGGCCATGCTACTCAGTCCAATGGCAGATGCAATTTGCTCAACAAAATTAAAAAAAAAAACAGTTGTAGCCCTAAGGCCATCCTTGAATCAAGCCTGTCATGAGTTTAGAACCTCAGTTCCTCTAAAAGTCCATGGAGCTAGCCCATCACCAAAGAGGGAGCAGCAATTGGCAGGACAGTTTATAGTAAATGTAGGGTTTATGATTATGCTGGTAACATGCTTCTCTACTGCATTCCTCCCTTCCCTTCCTCTAATATCATCTCCACTATTCTCTGAACCTTCTTGTATTTAGATCTCTGGATTTTACATTGCTCAGTCTCAGAAGCAGAGAAGATATGCTTTATTAATAATATTTATGTAGTGCATTTCAGGTGTTGAAAATGCATCACACATTATCTCAGTAATCTTTATAACAGTTCTTCCAGGTCAGTGACTGATATTCCCATATGGCAGATAGTGGAACAGGGAGGAGGGGGAACTGAGGGTGACAGACCAATGACTCACCTAAGGCCTCCTTGCCCATTTGTGGCTGAAACACAAATCTGAAACACAGCCCTTCTAGCTACTTTACAAGCTCAGCTATGTGTTTCAAGGTGCTGCAAGCTGTTGAAACTCATAAGGTTTCACTTCACAAATTATCTTCAGGGGAAAAAAAGAATGGAAAGTGAAATCACATGGGAAATTGTCATATATTCAAGTTACATTGCTTTAAGGGACAAAGCATCAGAGGAGCCCTATTGGATCAAACCAGTGGTCCATTATTGTCCAGTGTCCTGTCTCATAAAATTGCTAAGCAGTTACTCTTGAGGGCCAACAGCAGGACACAGAGGTCAAGGCCTTCCTTCCTCCTGGTGCTTATATTCAGAGGCTTACTACTTCTGAATAAGAAGTATGGCTAGTTGCCACTGGCAGACATATTCTTCATAAATCTGTCTATTCCCTTTTTAAACAAATTCAACTTTTTGGGATTCACTGTCAGTGAATGTTGTGATGGTCACAAACATGAACGGCTTCCACAGGAGAGTAGACAGAAGTCCATCAGTGGCTATTAAGCATGGTGGCTGAAGGGAATCTCCACATTCAGGTGCAGAAAAGCTTTGAATACTGGTACTAAGAGACAACATCAGGGGCACACTGTGGCCCTCTGCCCTGTTTGTAGGGCTTCCCGGGCTTTGGGGTGGTTGCAGCATGAAATAGGATGCTGCACTAGATAGACCACTAATCTGATTGTTATAAGAATCCAACGGATGGAACAGAAACAAGGCTAGAAATACCATGGCAGCTCTGCGCCTGTGTGCGTGCGTCAACCGGAACGCTGGTGCCTGCGTCTCCCCCCGCGGCGTGGCGCTGGTTGCGACGTGCAGGAACGGCTGCTTCAGTGGATGAATTGCACAACCCTAGTGTCCATTATTGTATCAATTTGTTAGTAGTCACTAACGGGAGGGCTGTGGCTTGGCATGCAGCATCTCCAGGCAGTAAGTGATGTTAAAGTAGGTGATGCTAAAGGCAGGAGGTGATGTCTAACACCCTGGAGAGCCACTGCTAGTCTGAGTCAACAATACTGACCTTTATTGGACCATTGTTCTGATTCAGTGTAAGGCAGAATCATGTGTGTGTTCACTCATAAAGCTATTCTGCATTAATGTGACCCATTAAAATTAAGGAGGCTTCATACCTGACTTACAAAGTTTAAATGAAAATCAGAATGTATAGATCTCTATATTAATAACAAATTTGCTTCCTGTTAATTTCACAGGTGGCCTGTCAGTTGTTGCAAGAAGCCACATGCTAGGGTTTTTTGCCCCTTCCAAATCTGACAATCAGAGCAAAGGTGCTACAATGACTATAGACTAGGTCTCATTGTGCACACATTGGATAATGTACTTCCACTTTAGAAGCAGATTTTCCTGTTTCACACAAGAAAATCCAGCCACACAAGCACATTGAAAATGTAGTATCCAGCATGTGCAGAACAGGGAACAAGAACAGGAGGTTTGCAGCCAATGATCAGACAGTTCAAGGCAATATGTAAGTTCTTCACAACTAGCCTTTTGCACTTTTCTGCTTATGTTCCCTTCCAGTGTTCCTTTTCAGCTTTCACTACCCTTCGTATCTTTCCCTGGATCAATTCCTCTCCAAGCTTCCAGTTCTGAAGCCTCTGCTTCATTTGTGTCAAAGCCATGCATCTCCATGGTTTTCCCATGTTTTTGCAGTATTTTTGTTAGAGTAGCCAGTGTAACCTCAATTTGTGCTCCCGCAAGGGAGCTGGGGCACTGAAGTTCCCAGTGCATAAATGGTCTTTGAGACTTCTTTGGGTAGTAAAAGGCGGGTACAAAAACCTAGCTCCTCTTCTTCTAAATTAGGGTGATATTTCTTGTGATGTATACTCATCAAGCTTTTAAAATAAAAATCACTTTAGTTTTACAAAAACAAGATTAACAAATACGATTAAGAGCTGTACCTCATCCCATGCAAGATCAGATATGATTAGAGGTATACTTTCTTGAACTTTTCTTATATCTATTTAAAATTATCTGCAGGGTTTAAAAGTTACAGAGCAAGTGGCAAAAACATATTTCTTTCCTTTCTGCACTATTCTTTTTTTTACCCTTGTAATGTCTGCATTTTAAAAGATATGAGAAAAGGAAAGAGAAAACATTGTTAAATGGTTGGTAGGTGGCAGAAGAAAATTGCTGTACTTATACGAATGGTAAGCACTATTTCCATAAATCCTCTCCTTGTGAGTCAGAGTATGCCTTTCAAAAGGTGCTACAATAAAATGAAACCCCTACCACCCACATAAAAGCATGGTGGGAAGGCTTTCGTTGAACTTGGTTTGCCAAACTTGAAATGAGTGAACATGTTTCTGTAAAGTTCTGCTTTGAAGGAGGCCACAACTTTGTTAACTGTAGAAAAACTATAATGGAAATACTTGTAGCTTAGGAACTACTGAAGGTTTGTGGATAGTCCCTGGGGTAAGTGGAATTTGGGAAGGGAAAGGAAACTCAGCTGGGATGTGATGTTACTTGAAG
Organism: Paroedura picta; assembly: GCF_049243985.1. Lineage (NCBI taxonomy): Eukaryota > Metazoa > Chordata > Lepidosauria > Squamata > Gekkonidae > Paroedura > Paroedura picta. The sequence goes on along the minus strand of NC_135370.1, from coordinate 138,634,392 downwards.
ACTTCCATCTCCCCTTGATTTTATGGAAGTCAGTAGAGTCTACTCTATGAAGCTGCCAAGTACATCTGGAGATCAGTTGTAATTATGGAAGAACTCCAGGTCCTACCTGGAGGCTGGGCTCTATGTACTTGGATATTAATTGTTTAGGGTTACCAATGTAATGTTGTTCTCCTATAGTTTATTCAAATGTACCTGTACCCTGCCTTCAGAATCTTCCATGTGGAACTATTTACTCATCCTCATGCTCACAGGTGGATTCTCTTTTATTAGAAGAATGGCAAACATAAAAACTGACACTGTTTGAAAAGTGATACATCAAAAACTTGAAAATATAACTTTACTGTGGCTTATAGCAACCCCTCCACTGGGGAAAAAAACTGTCTCAATTTTAGAGTATCTCATGGAAAATTGATGGGAGGATAGTGATGCTGATGCTAAGCAGTCATTTGATTATGTACAAGTCTTTCCAAAGCCCTAAAAAGATTGTTGTATCATAGCCAGTGTCCTCTATTCATCCAAATTAGACCTAAAATATGGTTTTATGATCAGCTTAGGTTTTTATACTCTGCTTTTCACTACTCAAAGGACTCCCAAAGCGACTTAGAATAGCCTTCTCTTCCTCTCCCCACAGCACCCTATGAGGTAGGTGGGGCTGAGAGAGCTCTGACAGAACTGTTCTGTAAGAACAGCACTAACAAGACCGTGACTAGCTCAAGGTCACCCAGATGGCTGCATGTGGAAAAGCCAGGAACCAAACCAGGCTCTCCAGATTAGAGGCTGTTGCTCTTAACATTATACCAACCATTTTATTCTGGAAGAATAAACTGGAACATAAATTTGTTAAGTCCACCAAGAGCAAACAAAACACACATATCCCCCACCCTCCCCCAAATATATGTGCCTGTATGAGAGCACTCTGAATTAAAAACTGCCAAATGTAACAACAATAGCAAGGAAGCTTTCTGTAGAGGAATTAATGGAAAGGCAATGTAGGGTTTCTGCAGCTTTGCCCTATATACAATTTCTCTCTGATGAATGAATCAGTTTCTAATTAAAAAAAAAACTTTCCTTTTATCCAATAAAAGCTCTATGATGCTTCAATCTTGTGCAGTGGATAGTTGTTAATCATTTATCACTCAATAAACAAAGGGATTAAATATTTTTATTTACAACTGCTAGAATTCTTTTTGGATCCCTGCTAGCAAGTAAAAAGGTAACTAAGTCATAGGAATATATGTCCAAATGAAACTGCAAACCAGATAAAATAGGTTTTGCTTTTCTTCTTATCATTGACTGATCAGGCCCTCATTTTAGATGTGAAAAGGATGCCCAAATATGGAAGCTACTCCACTTGCTGAATTTCTTCCCCATTCAGAGTTCACCTGAACACTGAACAATTCCTTTTTCTGGAGAGACAAAAAAACCTACTTTAGTATTTTAGTAATTTATTTTTAGGCCTTCCTTAATACAATATTCTGAGAAAAAATGATCTTTGCAGACCAACTCTTATTCAAAAGATCAGAGCAGGACCATCAGCATAAAGCAGAACTGAAATATTGCCACTGGCCAAATGGGGTAGATGATAAAGCGCATTAAAGCAGGCTGAAAGATCATTCATATATAGATTGAACAAACAAAGTGGTCAAAAGGCCACCCTGCCTAACCCCTTTATCAAGATTAAATGTCTCAGTCAGCTTGCTGCCATAGCCACAGTGGACTTGAGCTGCAAGCTTGGCATGAAGTTGCTGCATTAGCCACAGCAGCTCTTTATCAATTGTGGTGTAAGTGACAAAAAATATAACTTTCAAATTCTAGATTCTCAGACCTTTCTAATTGCTGGAACCCTAGTAAAGATTTATGATAAAATCAATGCCTTTTACCAAGCCTTCTCTATCAAATTGGGTGGTCATATCTCATTTTCTTTCTGGAATTCATTCCTGTACTCAAACCAATTTACAAGGAGGCTATAAAATACTACCAAGGAAGCCTACAGAAACCTCTCTGATGCTAGAACCTTGTAAAATATCACCGTCCATACACCCTTTCCAAGAGAGGAGAATTGATTGGACAGGGAAATGGTTCGTTAAGTCTCCTACAACCAACAAAGGGGAATAAAATCACCTCTAGGCATCATACACGACTTTTAATTGATTTTGCCCCTGTCAAAAATTATTCATATCCAAACTTGATCCCAACAGCTAGGAATTTAGGCATGAATAAGAAGGAACTTCCTGTGATCCCTAACCCCCCCCCCTCCCACATTTTCAAACTTAATAAAGATTGAACCCTTGGGATAGGGTAGACAGTCTAGGATTGGGCGCTTCGGCGTCCAAAGTGGCTGTTCGTGTCCGGAGCAGCCAGCGCTGCGCTGCGGGTGGGGGGCGGGAAGAGGCACGGGCATGCCGGCAGGCACAGAAGTCTCCACCTGCCTGTGTGCGCCCACCAGCACGCCAGAGCCCACGCCTCCCCTCCCCCCCCTGCGGCACGGTGCTGGCTGCTTCGGGCGTGAACGGCCGCTTTGGATGCCGAAGCGCCCAATCCTAGTGGACACTAGCTTACTGCAGTCTTTTTGTTTCTTGCCCAAAGTGGAGTAGACTGACATCATTGACAGGCTAGAGAATCTTAAAGAAAATTTGATGCTGATAAGGAAGAACCAGGACAGTGATGACATGGGCAGTTCAGTTCACTTCATTCATATAGAGAAGAATGCTAACAATGATTTATTAGAATTGGAAACCCAGCCCCAATCTAACCCTATGAGGTACACTAAGTCCTCCACAGCTAAAAATACCTTCTGTGAAATACTGTCACATTAAGAGTTACCCAAGTGTGCCTTGTCTGGAAAGACAATGGGAATTCACTCTGTTCCCCTGGAATCCACCATAATAATTCATAATTCACTCCATAAACCCCAGTGCTGACCAAATTACCCAGCCCTTGGCTTGACTATGACAAGAATGTTGTAGAAATGTGGTAGGCTGGTCTTCCAAGGTTTTCTGTGAGGACACCAGGACATTTTTATTTGCTTTTGATATCATATTTATCCAGGAGACCTGAATGGTGGAGGAGATATATTATCCTGGCTATCTAACTATCCTTGAAAGTGCACCAAATGCCCTTTGTGTTGTTCTCAAAGAGGGCTAGCATGTCAAAAATGGTCTGAGACTAGCATACCCAACAGACTGCTTAACTGACTATATCCCCAAAGAGCACTGTGCTCCGCTAGTTCCAATAGGTAGAGATCCCTGGCCCAAGTCAGGTACATCTGGCCTCAACCACGGCCCGAGCCTTTTCAGTCCTGTCCCCTATCTGGCAGAATAAGCTCCATAAGAGCTGAGAGCACTGTTGGAGCTGACCCAGTTCCACAGGGCCTGCAAAACAGAGCCCTTGTGCCAGGCATTTGGTTGAGGAATGGTAGAGGACAGGAAGGCCTGGAGGATCATTGTCCATGGGGTCGCGATCTGTCTGACATGACTTTGCACCTAACAACAACAACAACAACAACGAATTCCTACAATAACAACATCTAGAACATCACTGGGCTTCCCTCCTCAAGGGTACCTGGAAATTAATCCAGAATTAATTAGATCCACTTCAACAACACCCAAGAATAATACACACAATCAGCTGATTTAATGCTTAATAGGTGTTAATGATATATTAATTGTGAAATGTTGCTTTCATTGTTTTATGAATTAATTGTTGTTTTATTGATCTGTTGTAAACTGCTCCATGCCAGTAAATGAATAGCTCAAATCAAATTAATCAATAATCTCTACTGGGCATTGCCCACCCATGATTCTGAAAATGATTATGGTAGAGGTTTTTGCTTTAGTAGTTAAGCTAACACTGGGGTCCCATTCTTTAATTTTATTCACAGTTTATATGCCATCTACTACTTCACATGAATTGAATGATAACTGGGCCTTGCTGGAGGAAATATTCAACAAAACTAAAAGCAATTTCCCCAACAGCTCATTCCTCCTACCAAGTAATTTTAATGCAAGAACAGGGGCTGATGATGGTCCTAACAATGAAAATTTCCTTAGTCCCTGGTGGTTTTGTAATAAATGGCAACAGCTTGAGGTTGACCACTTTTGATAATGTTTTCCTGTCAGCATTTCTTCAGGCACAGGTGTAATGTCTGAGAGTGTAAAATTAATGTGAGAAGCAATCGCAAGATGACATTACAGCATTATAACTTTGAAGCATAGGGTACAAATATTTAGTACTAACCACCACGTCACATACAGTTTTCTGAATGGGCATGATATTGGCAAGGTTTCCAAGACACTGCTGTGGTGCAAGGCCAAATCTACCCACATGTATCCTCTTAAAATGACATTACCAAGCATCATTTTGAACCAAGGCCCTTTTCTCTAACTGCATACAGGTTAAGTAACTTTTTTTCCTTTCTTCAACTCCTTATTTTGCCAGTTACTATAAAAACTGCTGCTTCAGTTATTCTATTTGGCACATTTCTTATTTTCTTAATAGTTAGTCCAAGGAATTAAAATGACATTTTCTCTACAAGTTTGGCACCTGTATCTCTGATGGTTCAATCCAGTCTAAATTAAAACAGTCTGTGAGAAAAGCACAACTAAAGGCAGCACTTTGAACCCCCACTCGGCAGAGGCAATTTGCTGGTGGGAACAGGCCACCACTGTGGCGGAATTAAAGCAGGAGGGAAAAAACAGATTGTTAGCAGTGGGAGATGACAGTGGATACTGCAAGTGCTCAGTCAGCACTATGAAAGTGTTTGGCTATGGAACAGCTAGCAGACTGTAGAAAGGGTCAATCAGCAATCACACTCCTGTGTCTTGTTGAGACCTTTTCTTCCTTTACTGCAGCCTCTTGATGGCTTCAGGCAAGGACGGTTCACTTGCAATGACAGTAAGCAGAACCTGTCAGAGTCATTCCACAGGCCATTACTGGTGCCACTGGTATCAATGGGACAATTAAACATATTTTAATTTGCCCCTGCTTAATTTTTGCTGCATCAGGCCATACTTTTAAATAACCATTTAAACTTGACACTTTTTGACTGACCAGGTAAGACTGTTTTGTTACAACAGTACATTTGTCTGAGGACTGGAAAGCAGATGTGATGAATCCAATATACCAAATATACCTTCTATTATACCTAATAGAAAGATGTTTACAAAATGATGGGTGTTTGAAAGCTGTTCACCTTGTTGTTTTCAGCTCCAAACTCCCAAACATGCATAACTTGGGTATGCTGAATCACATGAAAGCGAAGTCAACCATTCCAGTACATGTTTTTTAAAGCCCAGGACTTAGGGAGGAGAGAACAAAAAAAGTGAAGTGATGGCACGGATGGTGATGATACTCTGCATGTTTAGTCTGGTGGATTCATGTGACAGGGCTACTAGAGTGCCAGTAGCCTCAAAGGAGCTGAAGGAGCAGAGATCAACAGGGAGGCTTCCTTGTGTCAGGAGTCAGCAAGTGACGAGGAAGCTCTCCACTGGATGGATGGCTGTCTGAGGAAGAAGAGGGATTGTCCTCAGACAGGAAACTGGGATGGAGATATCTGGCTGCTGGAGAAGATCCTCTGGCGAGATCTGGTGGTGGTTGCAGGAAAGTGCTCCAGAGGAAACAACTGATGCCACCTAGTGGTCAGTGGACTGGACCAGGAAGAACAGCAGAACTGAACTGAGCAGTTAATGGGAGGGGGGGATTAGACTTGTTGGGGAATGGGCCCAGGACAGCTCCTATTTAGGTGGGGTCTGAACCTTAACCTAGCTCATTTTTTGGTCAGTTGTATAAGTACAGGTTAGGGAGGGGGGGGGTGTCTTAGAGAGTGGGCTGGGTATTGGTAGGTTAGGGGGTTAGGGAGGGTGGTTTAGTACAGCTGGGAGAGGATTAGTTAGTCTAGGGCTAATATAGAGGTGGGGGAGAAAGGCTACTTAATAATGGGAGGGCATGCCATTGGATGGGGTGCCAATGTGAGGGTCTCCAATGGGGACTGGGATCCCAACAATCATGGGCCAAGGGCGATATCACAGTGGGAAGAGGTTATACAATAGAAGGGCAATGAGATATAACAGCCCACATGAGCCCCAGCCATGGAAGTCCCACAATTGTGGGTCCAGGTAAGCTTGTTTCCCTTCTCATCTCCATCCATCTCCACACATGTGAGGGTGGAGGCTAGGGTTGAGCCAACAATAGTGCTGTGCAATTCCAGGTCAATTAACAACAAGACCTATTTTGCAGAACTATTTTGCAGAACTATTTTGCAGAGTGGCAGGTGGACCTAGCTAGTGAGCCCAAGACCTGGGTGCAAGAGGGTGAGAAGGTCAATCTGAGAAATCTGGTGCCTCCTGGACTCTTGGTCCTTTACTAGTCCTGGTTCCATGGTAGGGAAGAGAGGTGGCCATCATTGTCCAGGAGGGCACTCAGAATCATAGAATCACAGAGTTGGAAGGAGCCATACAGGCCATCCAGTCCAACTCCCTGCTCAACGCAGGATCAGCCCAAAACATCCTAAAGCATCCAAGAAAAGTGTGTATCCAACCTTTGCTTGAAGACTGCCAGTGAGGGCGAGCTCACCACGTCCTTAGGCAGCTTATTCCACTGCTGAACTACTCTGACTGTGAATTTTTTTTCCTGATATCTAGCCTATATGTTGTACTTGTAGTTTAAACCCATTACTGCACGTCCTTTCCTGGCTCTATCGATCCCCAGAGTTGAGTGAATAACAATTGGATAGGAGTCTGTGGAGGACTTGGCCATCTGTTTGGTGTACCGCCTGCCCAATATGTCACCAGATCACCTGTCGAGTCTCCTGGAGGCGACAGCCATCTGAGCACTGCACTGGGGGACTTCAGGATCCATGTTGACTCACTGCCCCAGATCATGGCTCAGACCTCGTGTCAGTGATGGTGGCACTTCGGTTATTACAATTTGTTGCCGGTCCCACCCATCAGGCTGGCCACATTAGATCTGATCGTTGGTGCTGGGTCAGAAGTGGAGCTGATGGCGATGAATGTTGTCCCATGGTCAGACCACTATGGTCTGCAGCTGTCGATTTTGACAGCACCCCCGCCCTGTTTGGCTGGCGGGTACATTTTAGCCCATCCATGAAGACAAATGGATTCCTGAATGCTCTGTGGGACCCGATGCCACCAGGCAACTCACTGGTGGCACCAGTGGAGGACTGACAGTTCTGCTTGCCTGCTGCCATCAAAGAGATTGCCCCTAGATGTTCTTTCCACCCTGGCCTCAAATAAGCTCTGTGTTATACTGGGGAACTTTGGGAAAGGAAGAGAGAAGTGAGATAACTAGAGCAAGTTTGGAGGAAGACTTACAACATCTTATCGCACAGTTATGAGAGCATATGAGATGATGGTGAATGTGGAGAAATGGGAGTTTTATGCCACTGCCATTGCACCTGTGAGGTTTCACCCAGCCCAATTGTTTATTTCAGTTTCTTACTATCCTTGAGGAAGAGTGCCAAAATTGTAGTTAATTGGAACTTGGCTGTGAGGCATTAGTGAGCTTTTTCATGGATAAAGTCTTGATGCTCCCTTGGGACCTTCCTCACAAGGTTGATGCTGAGAGTGAATTGGAGGTCTTTGGGCTTGATGACTTCAGGTGACTCTCATTAACCAAAATTGATAAGTTGCTAGGCTTGGTAAGGGTGACCACCTGCCCCCTTGATCCCTGTCTGTCTTGGCTGCTCTGAGAGGTGACCAGTGGATAGGAGGCTCACTCATATTATCAACCTCTTCCTGCCTACTGGGAAGTTATCTGAGGTACTGAAGGAGGTGGTGGTCCATCTCTTGCTCAAAAAACCATCATGATCTGTGGAACCCAACAAACCACTACCCAGTCTTGCATCTTGCGTTTCGGGGTAAGGTGGCTGAGAAGTGGGAGATGATCTATGGTGATCTACGCCTTGATGATCTATGGTGCAGTTCAGCCATTCTTGTGATATTAGATCTGTTGGCCACATTTGATGTGGTCGACCATGAGCTCCTGGCCCATTGCCTTATTGGGACTGGGATTTATGGGACAGCCCTTCAGTGGCTGCTCTCCTTCCAATAGAACCCGATACAGAGGGTCATAATGGGCTGTGATGCCCCTTTCAACTCCCATGTGGAGTTCCTCAGGGGGCAGTCCTCTCCTCTATGCTTCTTAACATTTTTATGTGCTCTCTGGCCTAGCTGGTCCATAGCTTTGAGCTGGGTTCTCATCAGCATGCACATTGCACCCAGACTCCCTGCCAAATACATTTGCCACGTTGTTTGGAAGTCAGCTGGATGGCTCAAGCAGAGTCACATGAAACTCAACCCCTCCGTGATGCAGCTAGGAAGGACTTGAACCCCGGCCAGGAAGCACAATTGTCCAAGCTGGCTGGGGTTCAAGTTAACATTTCACACTGTGCCAGAAACCTGGGAGTGATCTTTGATGCTCCCCTTACCATAGAGGTGCAGGTCATGAGAGTAGCATGGCTGACTCCTAGTGAGATAGTGGGACAATCCAGAAAATACAGGGGAGTTTGTAGCTGAACTGTGGAAGGATTCTCAGAACTGCAGTTGTAGTGATACATATGTTAAGGGATCGGTTAGTCTGTGGAGTAAATACAAAAAAAACGGATGTGACTGTTGTGTGACTCCATCCTGATCTTTGATTCTGTGTTAATCCTGAGCCTGACTATGGAATCTGGGACAAAATTTTATAGGATTTCCAGCCCTACCACAAGAGGAGAAAGATCTCATACAGGAAATATCTGGGAATGTTTTGAAAATTGTCAGTGAACCTGAAAAGGAAAATAAACTTAGGGAGAGCTGTTATCATTGTGCTTGATTCCATGCCTTCTCAACATGTGGATTTTAAAATGCAAAATGTTTTAATTGTGGTGAGATTGGCCACAATAGAAGATTATGTAGGGCTAAGACACAAAGTGCTGCCACTCAGTGTGAAATATCATTCCACAACTCAGGGGAAGAGAAAGGTCCTTCAAGTTGTTAATGAAGTAGTTTGTTTCTAATTATCATTGGACAGAAGCCATTATCCCTGTTCCTTCACTCTGTACAGTTCTTCTTTCTTTATTTTTCTCCTCCAAATCACAGTGTATTACTAAAACTGGATTGCTGAGGTTCCTCCCTCCCCTCCATTTTTTGTGTGCTGCTGGTTAGTTTCTTCTCATTGATCAGTTTCAGGCAGGGGGTGCTTTTTGAAATTGGAAGGAAAGATTTTCATTTCTGGGTTTCCATATTAATAGAAGGCTTTCCTGCCTTCATCTTGTTTAAGATATAGTACTACTTAAGCATTTAATTTGTTTTTCACAAGCCCCCTTACATCTAACATGAATTGGGGTTCCATGTTAGTGTCAGAACTATAGAAAAGCCTTTCATGTGGATCCCCTCCAGCCACTCCTTCCTTTCTCCCATCATGTGTATCACACGGGGGCGAGGGATTTTGAGAAATGCTCCCAAAGGCTGCCATCTGTCTTTCCCCCACCTTTTCTCCCCATTTTGTACATTTATTTATTTTTAATTAAGGAAACTCAATCTACTTGAAGATGACTATCATATCACCACTTAGTCATCTTGTCTCCAGCCTAAACAGACCAAGCTCTCTCAGCCTTTCCTCATATGAATTGGTCTCTAACCCCTCACTGTATTTGTTGCCCTCCTCTGGACACACTCTTGTTTGTCTACATCTATGTACTATAAAGTTCTTCATGCACTTCATTATATTAATATTATTGATAGTGTATTATGGTTTGGGAGTTCAGTTAAAATTTTATAGGGGCGATTTTCTGCTTTGCATGTCACTTAGGTTTTGCCCTGCAGGGTTCCTGTATGGCAGTGACTGGCTGAGTAAGCTGAATGTGGCAGACTGAAAGAAGGCCCAGCCAGAGAGAGAATGGGTCAGACAGCTAAATAAAATCCATTTTAAACAGAAGCATAGCTGACATGTCCTATTGTTCATGATGCAACTACCACAAAATGTAGTGATGATTCTTAATTTAGAAAACTTAACAAAGAAATGTGCCAAAAATCATGGAGAACAGTGAATATCAACTGGAGTCATGAGAACTACAACAGGACTCATTTTTGACCTCTAATCTTCTGCTTGTAAGCCTTCTATTATTATCTATTAGCCTGTTACAGGATGGCTCTTATGCTTTCTTTGACTGCTGCAGCCTCTCAAGAACAGAAGCTATTCTAGATCATACCTGAGGTCTGTCAATTCAACATCCAAAACTGGTCCAAGGATAAACAGCACTCTGGGCAAAGACTGACTTTGATCCCCCCCATTAGCTTTGAACTATTGCTAAACTATGTGGCTTGCACAAGACTGCAGTGTAACCGGCCCTATAATGCCTCTCAGGCTTTCTCAGCAATGTCTGTGCAAAAGAAGTAGAACTAATTATCTGAACAAAATGCTGAAATAGCATGAAAAGTCATTCAGCCATGTGACTGCACAATACAAGTGGATGGAAACCAAATCCATGTTTAGATTAAACAAATGCATTTGATGTAGATAACCCTTGGATTATAAACCAAGAAATTCAACATTGGAGGAGTGTGCTTGAATGCTTAATGGCTATTACTGTGTTCCTATCATAACACAATTTGGCATTCTGGAGACCACTGATGATCAACTGGTTTACAGCCTTTACTAAAATCATCTCAGTATATCATTTAAGTAGATTTGTTTAGAAATTGTGTAAAATCTGAATTGTACTTTCTCATGTCTTTAGGTTAATTTAACTCTACATTTTCAGATTCCTAAATTAATAAATGTAGTGCAAAGCACTAACAGGGCTTAATTTTAAAACTTACTTAAAAAAAAAAACAACCCTGCATCATCAGGCCTTCTTTTGAAAGAGGGCATATTACACAATGTTTTCAGGTATACTGTGATGCCTTTTAAGAAGCTAAGGGATGAGAATCCTTGCTCCCTGTCCCTTCCCTCCTCCCCCACCCCCTCCTTACCTGCTGGCATGTCTGTGTCACCACTGCTACTGCCAGTATTCCAAGGCTGCTCCCACCCTCCAGAGAGTGGGAGCAGCTTTGGGAGACTGGCGGTGGCATGGACAGCATAGCGATGCACAGTGCTGTGTGTTGCTGTGCTGGCCTCACCCCTGCCAGTTTCCTGAGGCTGCCCCCGCTCTCCAGAGGGCAGGAGAAGCCTCGGAGGCATAGCAGAGAAGGCCCCAGTCCAGCAATGCTCAGCGCAGTGCTTTGCTGGGCTGGGGCTGTCCCTGCCAGTTTCCCAAAGCTGCCCCCACTCTTTGGAAGGTGGGAGTGACCTTGGAGGCATATCAGAGGCAGCCCCAGCCAATCTTCCAAGGCTGCCCCTGCCTTCTGGAGGGCGGGAGCGTCCTCGGAGACATAGAGGAGGCAGCCCCAGCCCATCAACACACAGTGCTGTGTGTCGCTGTGCTGGCCCTGCCTCCGCCAGTCTCCTGAGGCTGCCCCTGCTCTCTGGAGGGCGGGAGCAGCCTTGGAAGACTGGCAGTGGCAGCAGTGATGCCAGAGCATTGAGCGCACTTTAGTGCTCTGGCGCTGCCACCAAAGCCCATCTACTGGTGCGGTCCCTGGGGACTATGGATGCCATGTCTGTAGACTTCTGCTGGAGGGACCGTGCCAGTAGATGTTCCACATCAAAGACACTATATGCATTCGTAACAGTTTTCATTGCACATGATGAACAATTCTATGTGAAAGAAGGACAACTGCCTGAATATACGGAGTTAGGAGCTCTATTTTGAACCGTATCTCTCAAAACCCCTCGGATGATTCTGGAATTCTGTTATGGTGAACAGTCCTAAAATTCTATGAAATTTTATTTGAATCTAAATTGAGGGTGGAATTATTGAGCCTTTTTAGCTGCTGCTATGTTCTACCCAGATATGGAGATTTGTCTTCTTGGGACATATCTCCTTTGCACTAGACTATTTAGAGGCCTCTAAGTGCAAATACATCATCATACTACATACAAGGGAATTTGTGATCAAGGCTCACCAATTAATCAGCACGCCCTGCAGTTCGAGGGAACTGCCCAGCAACCACTAATGAAGCTGAATGATCTTTTTCCTATTGGCAGGATATCTCCCACTCAGGGCCAATTGCAATTCCTGTTCAAAATTCTACACACACCTATTCAGGTATGCTGTGAAGGGAGCCTCTAAAGCAGGGGTAGTCAAACTGTGGTCCTCCAGATGTCCATGGACTACAATTCCCATAAGCGAATGCTGGCAGGGGCTTATGGGAATTGTAGTCCATGGACATCTGGAGGGCTGCAGTTTGACTACCCCTGCTCTAAAGCAACTGACTGAGACAAAGAATGCATTTCTCTCTTTGTCTCTCTCTATGTCTGTCACACTGAGGGCCAGCCATTGCTGCTGCTCTTCTGAGAGCGATGCAGGGGTGTCTGTGGATATACACATGCATTCATTTTAAGTGGGCATGCATGAGTGGGGAGAACCCCAGGGTTGGAAATATTCCTTTCAATTTGAAAGTGGGGCCTCAAAAGGGCATAATGCCTCAAAGTCCACTCTGTAAAGCAGCCATTTTCAACTGGGGAGCTGATCTTTATAGTCTAGAGATGGCGGAAATAAAGGGCAGCCTGCAGGCTGAGGTGGAGGCCATGTGGAGCGGGTGTGTTCCTCCTGGGCACTGGGCTTTGGCCAGCCCTTACTAGCAACAGTCTTCAACAGCCCATTGCATTGTTTTGCTCAGTGGGCTTTATTGTTAGTTATCTATATATGTCAAACCTATGAATGACAGCAAGAGACTGTGGGGGGGGGGATAGCGGTGCCATCAGTACCTTTGTAATGCCTCTGTAGAAATCACCAGGCACTCTATAGAAAAACTGCAGAGTTACAGGTGATTCCTAGAGAGAACTGATGTCACTTTCAGGTTTTTCATTGAAGTAACGTCAATGTTGGCAAATATTTTTTTTATTTCCTTCCGCCAGTAACAGTGGACAACAGGAGCCAGATGATTTCCTGTTCCTGGTGGGAGGCTGGCAAGCCTAGCAAAGACAGCACTATGCACAGATTGTGGTGTGTATGACTCACACCAACTACTAATGTGTCTCAGACAAAAAAAAAAGATTTGGGGGTCTAGGATTCTGATAATTGTTAGAAATCACAGACTTTGCTTTATCTTTCAAAGGGAGCACTGACAAAAAAGTGGTTTGGAAAAAAAATAATATAGCCTGAGAAAAATGCAGAACTTTGAGTGGATTCAGTATTGCTTGGCTTTCTTGGGACTTGCTGTATTGGTGAGTTGAAACCATGATTGTGTGGCTTTTAAAATAAAGACAGTGCCATCCTAAGCAGAGTTTCAGCCTTATGACTTCAGTGGGTTTAGAAGGCTACAAGTCTACTTAGGATTGCATTTTAGTAACTGTTTGTGGGGGAGAGTTGGCAATAAAAAGATTCTTGTGAAGTCTTGAGGAAGTAAGCTGTATATGCGATCTAAAATTTTCAGTAATATGACTACAAAAGTGTTTAGCTATGCTAGATCAAGGCAGTATATAGGAACTCTAAACACATATGTAATGTGTTTTTCTATTGATTTTTTGTTCAGTTAATTTATAATCTGAAATTATTAGTTATTTAAAAATTACTTGTACAATATATAAAGAAATATATATAAAGACATAATATATAAACTGCTATTTAAAAACACAGTGCCACAAAAGTGCACTTGGGGGGGGGTACCGTAAGTAATTACACTCAACACATGTGGTGACAGCTTTGGTTAAAATACCCCACAGAAATATGTATGTCACAGCTTCTGCCATCTCTAATGATTCTATAGATAACTCAAGTTCACTATATCCATTTGGTATGATTTTGTGTATGTATGTGTATGTGTGTGTATACATCCCCTTAAATTGAACTTGAACAGTATGATCTCACTCATACCATGACAGATACAAACTACAGTATAGATATATTGGCCATTCTCGGATTTTTCACTTTGGTTGTCACAAATGTCCATCAGTACCCCTTTGAGTTTAAAATATATTAAGTAAATTAGAAGAGTAAGGGAAGAGAGCATGATTCTATCTGTGGTTACCCTTCAGGTGAGATTTTCCTCAAAGCATGATCGTTGGCATCGTCTGGAAAACATATGACTCATGTCCTTATCATGTACCATGCTTGAGGTGGACAAATACTGGGAAATTTTTAAATATCTTTTCTCATTGACTTTATTTATATATACTGTTATTGTGCTGAAGAGTTCATGCAATCAATGAACAGATTTGATCTTGCCTTATATAGCCTTCTTTTGATTTGTTAAAAAATAGTATTACGTAAGAAGGGATATTTCTTTCAATCCTTATTAAATATTCAGAGATATTTCTGCATAGTTTGTATGTACAAGGTTTGCAAAGTCCTAATAGCGAAAATGCACACATGCTGAGGAATAACCTAGTTGCTTGGATGACACAGGCAAATCATCTTGATATATTTATATTAATGTTCTATGTAAATGAGAATAAGGAAAGAAATGGCCAGAATTTATGCTAAAACCTTCTAAAGGCGTAACAGCATCTTACTAAGCATATATGTCAGCTTAATCTAATCCCTCTGCTTCCGACACATCCTGTGGTCTCAGCACGGTGCCCATAATGCTCTCATATGTTACGAGGGATTGACTCAGAGAAGTTCACCATCAGGACTGCACTTGGTTCAATAAAACTTTACATTTCATCTTAGGCTGACAGAAAGCTATCTTTCTCCCATTTGCATCACAAACCTTTAGCTTCTTTTGACATCAATAACATGAGCTGTAATGCTTCCTGGTAATCTGTTACAACACATGGGGAGTGCACATTCTCAGTTCCCATCTTACTCTGTCAGCCGCAAAGGGGCTGCTCTAATTTCTTGGACTTGGGCAAATGAACATGGAAATTCTTTGTGACAGGAAAAAAATACCCACATTTAATGAGTTGCTTGTCTGAAATTTGCGGCAATTTGGTTTTCCCACCCCCAGTAACTATTACTTCAGTAAAACAACTTTTCTTCCCTTTACTGAATGCATTGAAAAGACAAAGAACTACAGGTATTTGCTTACACCATAGGGGTAAGTACAAATCTACTGACTGGAAAATCAAAAATATTTCCAATTTCAGAAAAAAATGAAAATAGAAGAAGAAGAAGGAGAAAGAGAAGAAGACAAAGAAGAGTTGGTTCTTATATGCTGCTTTTCTCTACCCGAAGGAGTCTCAAAGTGGCTTACATTCACCTTCCCTTTCCTCTCCCCACAATGGACACCCCATGAGGTGGGTGAGGCTGAGAGAGCCCTGATATCACTGCTCGGTCAGAACAGCTTTATCAGTGCTGGGGTGAGCCTAAGCTGGTTTTTGTACCCCACTTTTTACTACCTGCCTAACCTTCCTCTCCTGACAACAGACCCTCTGTGAGGTAGGTGGGCCTGAGAACTGTGACTGACCCAAGGTCACCCAGCTGGCTGCATGTGGAGGAATGGGGATCAAACGTAGCTCTCCAGATTAGAGTCCGCTGCTCTTAACCACTACAAGTTGGCTCTCATATTCTAACAGCATCTTCAGAATTTTGCATTGAAATCTTTAAAAGAATAATTCCTTCCTAAGCTCACTGAAGTTAACAGGTTAAGATGAATGTAAAATTGTTCAGGGTTATGCTGGTACCTTCAGGTACATTGTCCTGTAAAATAACAACCATAGCTAGGTAAATATTATAAATATTAACATTCTCATATAGTTTTTTTGCACTTAAAAAAGCTAGTATCAGATTTTATTATTTGTTTTGTTCTAAGTCAAAGATAAAGTTCTTTGAATTTTCTAATTGACCCAAAATGAAATGTTTTCTTATTTGTTTTATATTTATTAATAATAGGGTTTAAAGATCTGGGTTGGGAAATGTCTGGAGATTTGGGGGGTGGAGCCAGGGGAAGCAAGGTTTGGGAAGGCAAAGGGACGTCAGCAGAGCCTCACCCCATAGAGCTCCCCTTCCAAATAGCCGTTTTGCTCCAGCGGAACTGATCTTGGTCACCTGGAGATCAATTGCAACAGTGTGAGATCTCATGGAGGTTGGCAACCTTGTTTATTTGTCCATTGGACAAAAATTTCTTTCCAAGAAAATGGAGATGCTACTAGTGAGAGAAAGATCTGACCCGGGAAATTCCCTGTTCTGGATGGAATTGCACTCTCCTAAATTAGCAGATTTATAATTTGGAGGTGCCTTCCAATGTATAAACATGTATCTGTGATGGCCAAAAGTGCCTTTCACCAACACTGGAATGAGCCATCTGTGGCCATTCCTGGATTGAAAAAATCTTGGCACTGTGGTGCACACTCTGGAATATCTGGAACAGACCACTGAAATACACCTCTCTGGAAGCTGAATTGATAAACAATAGGCCAGAGTGCTGACTGGTGTGTATTGTAGGGACAATATTACTCCAGTTCGTTCCATCTATACTGGCTTCCAGTTTGCTTTTGGACATAGTTCATAGCAGCTCACACTGACTGGACAGGATGCTAGCTTAAGTGAGGCCAACCACATGCCCACTAGATCCCTGCCCCTCTTGGCTACTTACAACAGCCAATGAAAGGATAAGGGGACCCCTCCAGGAGATAATCAATCTTTCCCTATAAACAAGAGCATTCATAGAGGGACTGAAAGAGGCAGTAGTATGTCTAATCCTAAAGAAGCCATCCTTGTATCAATGGGAACCCATGAATTACTGCACTGTCTCGCATTTAGTGTTCTTGGGGAAGGTAGTGGAAAGGGCTGCTATGGACCAAATATCAGCATTCCTGGATGAAGCTTCAGTCTTAGATCCACTCCAGTTGGGTGGAAACAGCATTGGTCACCCTGATGGATGACCTCTATTGCCAGCTGGATTGGGGTTGGCACTGCTCATGTTGCTCAACCAAATGGCAGCATTCAACCATCAGTTCTTAGCTCACCACCTCAGCAAAGCCAGGATATGAGGGACAGCCCTCCAGTGGTAGATCTCCAGAGGATAGCAATTGGAGAGAAACAATTGAGCTGCTGCTAGCTCACATGTGGAGTACCATAGGGAATGATCCTCTCTCCAATCTTATTTAACACTAGAGGCAAAGCCCATTTTACCCAGTAATATAACAGATGCTAGGATGCACACCTGCATTGTGGCCTACCTGGGGGCTGGCTACATGGCAAAAGCTCCTGTCCACCCTTGGACTCTTGAGGCCCCACCTCCAAACCTCAATGAACATTCCTGACCCAGGGGGTCATCAATCTCCACCTGTGTCCTGGAAATTTTCTGGAACTGGACTGATAGAGATCAACTCCCCAGTGAGAAATGGCTGTTTTGAAAGGGGGAGTCTACAACAACTCATCTCCCAGCTCTCCTGGAGATGAAAGGGTTTGCTTGGGAGTGGGGAACTATGTGGTAGAGAGGTTGCAGGATGGGAGAGGTTGGGACCTGGGGATTTGCTGGAATTGCAGGTCATTTCCAGGCAACAGAGATCAATCCCCCTGGTGAAAAAACCTGACTTTTGATCCCACGGAGGTGCAGGGATGCCAGGCTCCAGGCGGGAAACAAAGATAAATGCTGGGTGGCAGTAATTGCTAATAACAATAAACATCAAATAATTATGGGTCCCAGAGGGCTGGCAGGGGGGCATTTCTAGGCACCACATACCCCCCTTCCAGGTGGCTCACACAGGCTGCATCAGGAGGCAGCTCGCTCCCCCCCCATGTCCTCCAAGTTGAAAGATACCAGGAGGCCAGGGCAACTTACTGGCAGCAGGGCAGCTCCTCTGGCAGGAAGTTGGGTGGAGAGCAGATCCCTTATTAGGTTTTCCTGGCTAAAGCCCAAGATTTACTCATGAGTAAATCTTTACTCCCTGGCTACCCTGTGTCTCAGTAGTCTGGCAGAGGGCTGTTTCTGGGCCTTCCACAGCTCCCTCTCCAGAAGGCATGCAGAAGCTGCACCGGGAAATGGCTCGCTCCCCCACATGTCCTCCAAACTGAAAGAGGCCAGGAGTCCAGGGAAACTTACTGGCAGCAGGGCATGCTCTAAGTCTAGCTCGTCTTCCACCCAGTAAGCTTCTCAAACTGACAGGAAGTTTGAGTCAGAAGGCTGATCCCTTATTAGCCTTTCCTGGCTGAGAACTACCTTTTGATTGTAGCTAAACTACCAGGGCTGAGGGCCCTCCTGATTGGGGCTAAATTCTCCTGGCTGAGGGCCATGACTTACTCATGAGAAAACATTCCCAGGGCAGAGGCTTTTCCTGGCTGTCTGCATGCAATTTGACCTGACTGACTCTCATTGGCAGAGTGCTCTCTCCCTATTGACAGCATACCCCATGGGAGGGCCAATCAGGTAGGGAGTAGTTGGCTGCACACAAGTTCAACTTTATAATGCTGAGTGATCTTTATGCATCCTCTTGCCTAGCTGGTATAGAGGTTTCAACTTGGGTGGCATCAATATGCAGATGACACCCAACTCTTCCCCCTGATGGATGGCCACCCGAATTCACCCCCAGACGTCTGGAAGCAGTGATGGGATGGCTCAAGCAGAGTCATCTGAAGCTCAACACTTTCTGTGGCTACTCAGGAAGGATCCTAGTGAGGCAGTGCAACTACCCAGCCTAGATGGAGTGCAACTGTCAGTTGCTCACTCCGCCAGGAACCTGGGTGTGATCCTGGATGCCTCCCTCTCCATGGCGGCCCGAGTCACAATAGTATGACTAGCATTTTTTCACTTGTGCCAAGCCAAATTATTAGCGCCCTATCTAGGCCCAGAATATCTAGCCACAGCAATCCATGTAATAGTCATCTCTAGGCTGAATTTCTGCAACTCACTCTATGCCGGCCTACCCTTATCCCTACTCCAGAAAATACAACTGATCCAGAATGCAGCAGCCAGGGGTCTCACAGGAACATTTTGGAGGGCGGACATCCAGGCCATGCTCTAACAGCTATGCCAGTTACCAGCTGAATCCTGGATCAAGCTTAAGGCCTTGGTAATTACCTTTAAGGAAATATGTAGTCTGGGCCCAGTGTACATGAGGGACCACCTCTTTACCTACTCCCCACAAAGAACATAACAGTCAATTCCAACTGTCTTGTGATCCCTGGCCCCAAGAAAGCATGCCTGACCTCAATCAGGGCCAGGTCATTCTCTGTTCTAGCCCCCACTTGGTGGCATGAGCTCTCAGAGGAAATCCAGGCCCTGACGGAGCTAGCACAGTTTCACAGAGCCTGCAAAATGGAGCTCTTCTACCAAGCTTTTGGACCAGGCCATGAAGCTGACAACTTCAGACTATTCAGAACATCCCCTCCTAATCTGACCAATCAGCAGGGTTATGATTGAATTGTTAAAGTAAATACTAAATGTTCAAAGTTATTAATGTTACAGTTGATATTGATTGATGCAATTACTAATTTCTTGTTGTGTGTCTTATTTGTTTCATGTTCCACGTGAACTGCCCTGAGCCACAAGTAAAAGCAGTATAAAAATATAATAAACAAAAGAAAAATTAATTAAGTGAATGAAAGAATAAAAAATTTAAAAGTCCTTTATGGCCTGGGACTAACATACCTTAAGGACTGTAGTGATAGACTGCAATTTTAAATGCTTAGAAGTGCTGTAAAAGACTGTGAAGGGTTAATTCTCAGAGCCTTGAAAGATAGGGTGTTCTAAGAGATCTAAATGGTTAGCATCAGCTGAAGACCTCTGAACTGGATGCTGAGGAGAATTCAGTCAGCTTTTTGCCTTGACTGAGTATTGACAGTTTCAGAATTCAGCGCTCACTGAGAGCAGTTTGACACAGACAGCAGAATGCAGGAATGTTGACAAGGATAGTTAGACTGAGACTCTCATTCAGACCAAGGAAAGGGGATAAATCATTTACAGAGAGAAGAAAATTCCTTATCCAGTAAAACGGGGAATATTTCTGCACAAGGAATTTGCCCCTGGAGAGCCTTCGCAGCATTTAGAGCCCCCTCCACATGACGTCGCCTGCATCCTGAGCCTCTCCAGTAGCTGGACTTCAGGGACCATGTGCAGTATCTCAGATATCCACCCTAACAGAAATAAAGTGCAAAAGAACATGGATCTCAAAAATGGGGGGGATGCTGTATCGTTCTGGCATTTCTCCATAGCAATGTGGCATTACCACATTAAAAAAAATTGGGGGGGGGGCTCCGGGGGGGGAGAGTTTCAGTCCACAAGAGAACTGCTGTGCTGTGATTGGTGGCTTGGTGTGACTGACAAGCCAAGGAGTGGAGGGAGAAGTTCGTTTTGCTTTCCCTTGTAGCCTCGTCGAACCATTATGCACGGGGGTTTTAGCGCAAATTCGGGGTGGAATGGCGGCGACTAAAATCACCGATAATGGACGGTGCCAGCTACAACCGGCCGCAGCTTTGGTGCATGCCGCCGAAAAAGCCGCGTTAGCGAAACGCGGAAGAAAGCGCAGCTTCCGGGTGACCGGGGCGCAACCAGAAGTGGCGCCCAGATCGCCACGTGCATAATCGGTTACTCTGGGTTTTGCCGCCGTCGCGCCCTGCCCCGTGCATAACCGGTGTGCGTCGCGTCTTCCCCCTCCGCGTTTTCCATGTGACCCGAAATCGCCATTTCGGCGGCCGTGCATAATGGGCCGTTGGGAGGTAAAGAGCCGTGATCGGCAGAGAGAAAATGTGGGAGGGGTCTCTTCATGAAGAGGGCTACAAATGCGAGATTTACCATCCTGCGTTTGCAAGCCACTTGCGTTTTACCCCCTCCGTGTGGAAATGGTAAGGGAGAGACAGCTCTGAAGAGTACAGAGAGCCTGGCGTGGTTAGAAATTGCTTTTGGAAACCTTAAGGATCAGTTAAAAACTCAGTATGAGTTCTGGGGTTTCAAGAGAAGGGAGTTGGATAATGAAAAAAATATACCAGCCTTCTGAAAACCAAAAGAATTAGAGAATACTTAAAGTATATGGAAGTACATAGGGAAAACACTGAACAAAAGCCTCTCAATATAACTCGCAGTGATATAAATCGCAGTGAAAAGCTTAAGGAACTCTCATTTGCCTGAAACAGAAGAACTAAAGTCTGTATATATACTGGTTTTACGTCAGAAATTACAACCCCTGATTTCACCAGATCTTTCCTCTGTATGCTAAATAAAATATTTTGTTAATTTGGAATATAAAAATTACTTGTGTGCCATTAACTGGAGAGCCAGTTTGGTGTAGTGGTTAGGAGTGCGGACTTCTAATCTGGCATGCCAGGTTCCATTCTGCACTCCCCCACATGCAACCAGCTGGGTGACCTTGGGCTCACCACAGCACTGATAAAACTGTTCTGACCGAGCAGTGATATCAGCGCTCTCTCAGACCCATTATGCACGGGGGGAATAACGCACATTCGGGGTGGAATGGTGGCGACTAAAATCACCGATAACGCATGGTGCCAGCTGCAACCAGCTGCAGCTTCAGTACATGCTGCTGAAAAAGCTGTGTTAGCGAAACGCGGAAGAAACCGCAGCTTCCTGGTGACCGGGGCGCAACCAGAAGCGGCGCCGGGATCGCTGCGTGCATAATCGGTTACTCTGGGTTTTGCTGCCGACGTGTCCCGTCCCGTGCATAACCGGTGTGCTTCGCATCTTCCCCCTCCACATTTTCCATGTGACCCGAAATCGCCTTTCTGGCGGCCGTGCATAATGGGCCTCAGCCTCACCCACCCCACAGGGTGTCTCTTGTGGGGAGAGGAAAGGGAAAGCGATTGTAAGCCGCTTTGAGCCTCCTTCAGGTAGGGAAAAGCAGCATATAAGAACCAACTCTTCTTCTTCTTAAAAGTTAAGGTGGCCTTCCAATCCTTTCTTCAGGTTCCTGGGCTGTGCAAACAGCCAAAATACCATACTGTGACAGGGTGGGACGGCTAAACTTCAGGAAAGATGAAAACACATTACGGGGGAGTTTAGTCAGATAAGGAAAGAAAAATGGAGGGAAAATCTTGCCCCTGAGAAAGGGAAGTTGGATGGGGATATCATAACGGCCTTCTGTATAAACCTACCCACTCACTCTGGTCATCTTTGAAAGTCCTGCTTCGGTTGCCCCTGCCATACAAGAATCTCCCGATAGCTAAAATTGCCAACTCTGGCTTTGGAAATTATTGGAGATCTGGGAGTATAGTCTCCAAAACTGTCATTTTCTCCAGGGGAACTGATCTCTTTCATCTGGAAATCAGCTACAATTCCAGATGTCCAGCTCATAACTGAACACTGTCATCCCTACTGATACCAAAGGTCCAGTTTGGGAAATATCATTGGGAAATATCATACCAGGAGTCATCTGGTAGCATGCCGGAGGTTATCTTATCTGCAATAGATAGAATAAATTTATATGACCAGGCTGCTTAGTTATACTGCAGTTGAGGCTGGGTTAAGATCAATAGCCCCCACCTTGCGATCCGCTATACTATTGGGCGAACCCTTTCATGGATGGCTGTGGATGGTAGGAGGGTTTTTGTCATCTTGGTATGTTGGGGATAGACTTGGTTTTAGGGGATTGGGGTTTTTATGGGGATTGTTTTACATGAACCACCTTGAGTCCTTGGAGGAAAGTGGCCTATACATCTAATTAATAATACTATTAAAATTAAAATGAATGCGTAAAGCTGTCTACTTTTATAATTACTCTTGATTATGGCTAAATATGAGAAAAACACACCTTTATTCTAAAATAATTGTACATTCTCTGAAACATTTGAGACTGAGAAGGAAAGGAAAAAAGATAATATAATTCAGAAGCTAGAAGCATATTATCAGCTCTTAAACAAAGCAGCACACAACAAATAATGTTCTTTCAGGCTATATGTTCATCCCTTGCTTTGTGCATTAGCTGTGCTTATTCTATGCCACACTTTTTATCACTTTCTATTTTTATATTTTAAATCTATTAAGCAATGTCAACTTGAATTTCCTCTGAGTAGTGCTGCGGGTTAGGTTTAAAAAAATAGGACAATACAATCTTTGAGGGCTAACATTTATGTCAGCTAATTAATATGGATCAGTTGAGTTTCGCAAATATGTTTTAAAAAAAATGTTTGTGTGTGTGTATGTGTGTGACAGAGAGAGAGAGAGAGAAAGAGAGAGAGAGAGTCACTGATGCAGGCTTGATTCCTACCCACTCAGATGACAATCACAAGATTACATTAACTTTCATGAGAAGAAAATAGATGTTGCAGTCACTTTGCAGGCCTATCAGCTAGGTGGAAGACTTTTCCACATACTGTGATGGCTATGGAAAATCCATGCTGGTTCCCAATGTCCCATAGGTAAAAAGACACACACCTACATACAGACCTGCATACATTCCTTTTATGCCCAACCAATCTTTCGTAAATTATTGCATTAGTTTCCATAGTTATTCTGCTCTTTATGCTTATTCCATCGTGATTTTTTCCCCATAAAAGAGAATACATCCACCTTTTCTGTCATGTGAAAGAACATCTACTATATTTTGAACTACTGGTAATTTTAAGCAAATGTGTCTCAATAGGCTAATTCCAATGTTCTTATAAAACAGAGTCTTTCTCCCATTAGGTATAACACTCCCATCCTCTTCACACTTACCTCCTCTTGAAAAAGGTCACCACAGAACTTTATTGTTAACAGTGATTTAGATCCTGTTTGGTATTGCATATGCATACAGTCATTAGAGTCTTTGGTTTTGGTTGTGTTTGTGAGATTTTGTTTTGTTTTCTGGTAACTTCCTGCTCTCTTTGCTTGTTAACCCAATCCTGTTTTTAGACTTAAGAGTTTACACAGACCTGGTGCTCAGATTTCCTTGAACCATGACCAGTATTCACACGGAAAAACTTTTCAATCACAGAAAGTTCTTTAAAACTTCTCTTAACTCAAAGGGCCTGGAACTCATAAAATCTCCAATTTTTAACATATTATATTGTAGCAGTTTAAACTTGTTCTTGAATATCTAAGATATATTTAAAACACCTGATGAAGAAGACTTTTTTAAACAAACAGTTGTAAGCCCTGTTGCTGGATGAAATTTCTGATGTTAACAGTACACTCTTAGTACGGTAACAACTTTTAAAGCCTCTAGTCCTGTAGTCAGCTGCTAAGAGGTTGGAAAAAATCATCCAGGATTCCTCCCAATATAAATGATCAACTAAGATAGCCATGGCAGTTTTAATACCAAAATCAGCACTAAAAAGGATCCAGATGATCCATTTGATGCAAGCAATTCAGGAGTTGAGATGCACTAAACACGCCATCATCTTGCCCAGAACTGGAATACTAGAAACTGGCCTATAGTTATTCAAAGGCACTAAGCCCAGCTATGCCATAACCTTCTTGAGGGCCATGTGGACTAGCCAGGAAAGTGGGGAGCTGAGCATGCTGGTTTTCTGAAGATATTGTCCATTCTCTTAGGTTGCTAAAGATGAAAAATAGCCTTCAGAACTGGACAAGCAGTTGCTGCAGTGCACTCCAGCACACTCAGTGAATCAATATTGTGTCTACATCAGAGGTTAGTTAAAATGTGGCTCTGGTAAGCCATATTTTAAAAAATCCTGGCAGCCATTGTTGGAATACCATGTGAACCACATAATTTTTATGACATTAAAAATAGCACCTTACCTGCTTGCAGTGGTTCCATTTCAACCATGCTCTTTCGGTAGAAAGTTCTAAAGCTCAAAGGAGTTGTATTAAGATCTTCTGAAAGTTTTTCAACAGCTTGCTTAAACACTTCCACAACGCCATGCAGGGCTGTATCTAAATTGATTGTAGTACCCGTTGGTGAACTCAAGCTTAAGGATATGACAATAGCTGCAGAACAAGTTGTACAAGACTGCACAGCTTCACATTTAATTTGGTAGTTCTCCAGTGATCTCATCACCACAAACTTTTCCCTTTGCTGTTGTTCATCTACTACAGCTATGACATGCCATTCAATAGATGCAGCTCTGGGAAGGGAAGGCACCACAGCTACAAGCAGTTGTCCATACATTAAAGGTCTGTCATCATGTAAGTCTTTGATTTCTTCCTAGAAAGGAAAAAAAATGCTTTAGGTCTTGGAAATCTTTAGAAAAATATTTCATGTTGTATGTAAAGAGCTGAAACTGGAGTAAGTGGAGAGACATTCTAAATATACAGCCCATGAAACACTGTCAAAACGTACACACAACACCAAAATCAAGTTCTCCCCCACAAAAAAAAAAAAAGAACAGAAATGCCAAACAGGTATATTGCTGACCAGAGACATCTGTTCACAATGAGGAAGGGAAACATTACGATTACTCAGAACTGTATTTAAAGCACTTTATTGCGGGGTAGGTGGGTGGGTGGGGAATTAAGAAGCAACATGTTAAGTATTGTTCTGAAGGCAGGGCCTCTGGGAACTGTTACAGAAAAAAACCTCCTTGTATTCTCTCTTATTATATCAGAATGATGAACAAAATGTTTGTTGCCTTCACAAACCAGATCAGCTCCAAAAAATAATCTACTTGGCTATCGGAATAGGCTGCTAAACTGCATTACAATATGCTTTGTAACAAATCTAGCATTATGTTCTTCCTCCTCAAAATTGCTTTTGTTGGCTGTCCCATCCCTTCAAATAGCTTTTCTTTTCCTTCTGAAGAAGGACCACACATTCAGCAATACCGACATTAGCGTCTTAGGCATTCTCTATCTATATATGTATTTTAACAACTTTTAATATATCCTTTTGCTTACCATGCAGTTTGCAGTAGCAAATACTGTACATTGTCTGACCTCTGAATGGGAAAAATAATTACAAGTTGAAACAGTAATTTTACCTAAAGTCGATATGATCATAGCACTCACTTGGCTTTCAATCTACATGCTCAATTTTCGTCCACTCACTCCTGACTTCAAGAGGAAGGAATAATGACAGGTTACAGGCACTTTATTTCAAAATTCACTCACAAAGTTATTGACAAGCATTTTTTTCCACAGAAAAGTCTCTGCTACTTGACCCTCATGAGCTGTTTACATGAAAAATCCACTTACAACTAGATTAACCACAGGGAAGTCTAATTCTACACCAAAAACTTGTAGCAATTTCTTTAGCACGTCTTCGTTTGATATGGGAACAAAAATAGGGATAATTTGCCTCAAATTGCAGTCACTTCAGTCATAATAAAATCTTGCTGAGTACTGTTTGCTTTCACTACTTTCATTAGGTAAGCTGGGACTGTTATTAAGGTACCAACACATAAATGTTATATTAGCACTTAACAGTAGCAACAGTATTCTCCCTCCAGGAGACGAATTCTAACCTTGTCAATATAATTCTGTTCCCAGTGCTGCAAAACAATTTGAAAGGATGAATACTGGAGCTATACAGTGGAGAAAAAAGTCATGCTCATTCAGGCTTAAAGGCCACTCGGTTGGCCCAAGGTGCTGAGGTACTGTTTAGAAAATAAGTCTTAAAAAGCTGTCTCAGGTCAAGTCAAGCATTGAGACAAAACTTTCCGACTTTCTTGTACTTGTCGTAGGCTGTTAAATCAATTACTTAGTATTTCTGCTTGCCTTCAACTGCCATTTAGAAAATGGGAAAATATATATATGAGAATTAGGCCAAGCCAAAAGTACAATTTCAAAATCAACAAATGATCATCATTCCAAGTGAAAGACCATGTGCCGTGCAGCCAACATACTCAAAGAAGCTCACGTTCTAGAGAGGACTCAACCTTTAGAATATGGATGAGTGTGATGGATGAAATTTCCAGGTATTTTCCCCCTCCAGTGCAGCAGAAACGCTTAAATTCTTGCCTCCAATTAGTTTTAACATAGTGGTTACCTTTTCAGAGCATACACCTGTTTGATAAATGATTTCTAGTGGTCATCTCTTGGATATTTCTTTGTTTTGCACAGACACAGCCTTACAAACCTATGCAATTACAGTTAAGTACTATTAAGTGAATGATAACAGTATATTAATGGCATGACAACTAAGGCTGGCAATTGTACAAACAAATACACTTGAAATGACAGAGAAAGGTTACACTTGGCCTCTATACTCCTTATCCCACTAAAAACTCTGAATCACATCTTGACTATCTCTCACTTCAACTACTGCAGCCTCCTTGTGCGGTCTTCTGTTCACTTATCTCTATTCTTCTCTCACCTTTGGTACTTTGCTGCCCAAACCATTCACCTCATATTTTATTGTGACCATGTAATACTGCACTGGCTTCCTGTCCACTCTCTTATCAGCTGCTATCCTCCTTTATCTGGCAGCCTTTGTGTCCATATTCAGATATACTTCTGTCCGTGACAGCCATCCCTCCAGGCTGGCCATTCTGAAATTAACAAATATTTCTTGCTTTCAAATAAATGCGCCCTTTCTCCTTTGCTTTCCCTTATGTCGGAAACTGCCTGCGAGAACACCTCTGTGATGCCACCTCTCACTTTTTTCAGATTTCTCCACAATGTGATAGATGGATATACCTGTTCCTAAACAAAATGCATTTTTCCCACTGTCCTAATATACAGCTAATGTTATCACAAATGTATGTATTATTTCTACAGTACTATTTATAGAAAATCCTATGCATCATCAACTTTTTATCCTGTCTTTTAGAAGCACTTGTACATGAACTCCGAAAGCTGAAGGCAGCCATCTTAATCATTATGACTTACAATCTCTCTTGCTGATGGTCTTACATATTTAAACAGCCCTTTGTACCATGATCCCTTTTAAGTATTCTCAGAGCTACCGAAATAATTTTGGAAGCAAAATATCTAAACAGTAAGCATAATAGAAATGAAACAGGTTAAAGCTTATTAGCAGCAGGGAACAGATGTGGTAAAGCTCTTGCCAGTTCTCCTGCATTTCTTCCCCAGCAGGGACCTTCTATCAAGCTGTGAATTAGTTCTAGAGTATAATGCAAGCGGCTGTTACAGAAATTGCACCTTCCTATACCGCAGCATTGTACTCAGAATTCACTTTGATTTTTGATTTCTTTCTTTGTAATAATAATGTTTAAAATATTTCCTGCAGAGCTAAATGTAAAGTCAAGTGCTGTATGCCAGCTAAACACAAAGAGATGAAAATACAAAATTGATAAGAAAATAATTGCCATATAGAAAGGTGATTTTTCTTGCCAAAACTATAGGTTCCCAAGCCAAGTAAGAATAATGATTAAAGTTAAGATTCCTTGAAATACCTTTCAAACATGCATAATTCAATATATCTGTTACAATGTGGAGAAAAAGATAACTATTTAAAGAACAAAGCCATAAATTGATAGCAATATAAAGTAGAAGCAAATCTAGTCTGTCACATGGAATATGATCAGAGACTATCACTCTCTAAGTTTTATTCTATGCAGTGTCTAAAATAAGACCTTTTGGGAGGAGACAGTTGAGCTGAATTAAGGGGGTTTTAAAGATGGAAAAGGTCTACATGATGAAAAGCAGTTGTGAAGGTGTACTCAAATGAAGGAAAGAGTCAGATAATTTGATCTCCAAAATCCTTCTTGGGCATAAGTCAGAGTTTACATTATGCTTCAGAACAGACATTGCAGATAGGTGTAAGAGAATGACTTTGAAAGCTTGCATGGACTTCAAAACACTGAATTCAGCTAAACTACTGAGAGTTGCGTTCCTGCAATAAAAGCTTTATTGAAACTTTAGGCTACCCGAAGAAACTGAGAATGTAGTTATCATGTGCTAATATTAGCTTTGTATTACTCTGTGACTTGAGCAGACAATGCATTGCAAGAGTATAAACCTTGTTTAAAATACATTTGAGGCCTTTTTATATTTCTCAGTTTTTTTAACTGTTAGTAAACTACTGTCACATTTTTCATGGCGGAAGAAAAAAGTTATTAAAAACTGAGAAAGAAATATAAAGAGCTCTCAAATGTCTTCAAATCTCACCATCCCAGTATCATTAAAAAATAATAA
The DNA here is from genome assembly GCF_049243985.1 of Paroedura picta. Taxonomy (NCBI): domain Eukaryota; kingdom Metazoa; phylum Chordata; class Lepidosauria; order Squamata; family Gekkonidae; genus Paroedura; species Paroedura picta. The sequence goes on along the minus strand of NC_135370.1, from coordinate 138,605,479 downwards.
TAAAGTCTGTCCTGGAACTAGAAAAGGCAAAATTTTGAATGAACCACACTGGCTCAAAACTGGGAGAAAGAATTACTTCACTCTACAATATTTCCCCAAAGTCAACATAGGGTCCCAAAGGCAAACACAACATATTACTATGACTAATATAGCCAGCCCAGACAGAAACTTCTAGTAGTTTTTTTCAGAATTAATAAGGAAGGGACTGCCATTTGCCAATGACAGAAATTAAAAATGGTTATTACTAAGGGTTGTGATGAAAAGCTCATCTGGTGGTCCAATAAAACTGTGGTTGCAGTGATGAGCTGAAACGTCCGCCAAAAACTAGGACTGCAACTCTAAAATGCCATGATAGGTTGGGTCATATGACTAACTGACATTCTTGTTCTTCATATCACTGCTGATTACTGTTTCAGTTGCATTCAAGGTTAATCACTTCTCCAGGAAGAAAAAAGTGTTCATAATGGAACCCCGCGGAATCTTACAGCGAAGGTACTAGAGAGATCACTAGCAGCCTCACATCACCAACATGCTGCCAGGAAGACAGCAGGAAAGCTTGCCATAACAGCCAATGGCATTAAAGGCTGCTGAAAAAGCTAATAGAAATTTCCCTTGTCAGTCGCCAGGCATTGGAAGTCAATGTTTTAATTGTTGTTGTTAGGTGCTAAGTCGTGTCCAACCCATCGCGACCCTATGGACAATGATCCTCCAGGCCTTCCTGTCCTCTACCATTCCCTGGAGTCCATTTAAGTTTGCTCCGACTGCTTCAGTGACTCCATCCAGCCACCTCATTCTCTGTCACCCCCTTCTTCTTTTGCCCTCAATCGCTCCCAACATTAGGCTTTTCTCCAGGGAGTCCTTCCTTCTCATGGGGTGGCCAAAGTATTTGAGCTTCATCTTTAGGATCTGGCCTTCTAAAGAGCAGTCAGGGCTGATCTCCTCTAGGACTGACCGGTTTGTTCGCCTTGCAGTCCAAGGGGACTCACAAGAGTCTTCTCCAGCACCAGAGTTCAAAAGTTTTAATTGTTAGACTTCAGTAAACATAAATTCAGGTTTCGTTCGACTGATGACTTAGTACAATGCTTAAATTCAGCATAACTCAGTGGAATGTTATAGTAAGCTAGACAGTAACCTTTTTAAAGTCAGAAGACCTGATATTGGAAACAAGCAATTACTATTATTAACCTATATATAAGCCTTATGCTATTTTTATTTTGAGGTTAACATGGCAGATCTGCAACGAAACTAAGGCAGAGATATTTTTCTTGATCAATACAGACAGGCGCACACACAAAATGGGGGAGGGGGAGGGGGAGGGGAGAAAGTAAATCACAACTAGAGATCTGACACAGAGCTACAAGAATGCATTATACAAGCCAAAAGCATTTATTCTGCTTCATGGATGAAAAAGAAAAACACAGAGCAGTTAAAGTGATTATTTACTGCTGAGCTGGCATACATCTTGCTGGGTCACTAGCTGGCACTGTGTGCTGTGTGAAAGTTTAAAGTGGCATTAAAACAGCCCTAGTTCATATTCAAGTCACTGTCAGTAACCAAGCTTGCATGAGGAACTGCCAATGGGGGAGAAGGACCAGAAAAGGCTACGTTGTTTCACTGAAATCCAAAACCTAATTACTTGGAAGTAAGCACCACAGAACTCAATGGGATCAACTCCTGTATAGGAGTGTTTGAGATGAGCGTGCCTGTCATTTAAGAACAGAATCCATAATTTTTATTTATTTACAAAATCTGTATCCCGGCTTTCTGCCTTTACAAGGACCATCTAGATGGCTAACAATTAAAACCAGCTCTTCTGCCCACCAGCTGTATTTCCGTCTTGTCAGAATTAAACCTCTGAAACAAGTTGAAAGCATGAGATAGAGCTGAGTGTCAACTGATTAAATTAATATTCAAATCAATATAGAGGGCATGCCAAATTCCAAACACATGCTCTGTTGAGGATGCGATAGATGCCTCCCCTGAACATTTCCTGAACCGTTTGTCTGGTTGGGTTTAGGAATTTCAACCTAGCAGCTGAGCAGGACAGTGAAGCAGACCCCTGAAATGGCTGCTATATACATGAAGTTAAATACATTTTTCACTGTCTATATTTGTTTTCTGGTCATTAAAGTTTGGGTCCAGCAGCACCTTTAAGACCAAACTTATTCTGCTCCTTTAGCCCAACACAGCTACCCACCAGTATTTTCTGAGCATTATTATTATTTGTTTTATTTAATATTTTTTACTGAAAATAAAAGAGCCTCTTGTGGCGCACATCACAGTTATATATCCCCTGTATTAGAATTGGTTTAAGATATTCTTTGAAATACTGTTTTTGATTTTTTAAATGGCAGAGTGGTAAGGCAGCAGAAATGCTGTCTGAAGCTGTCTGTCCATGAGGTTGGGAGCTCAATCCCAGCAGCCGGCTCAAGGCTGACTCAGCCTTCCATCCTTCCGAGGTCGGTAAAATGAGTACCCAGCTTGCTGGGGGGTAAACGGTAATGACTGGGGAAGGCACTGGCAAACCACCCCATATTGAGTCTGCCATGAAAATGCTAGAGGGCATCACCCCAAGGGTCAGACATGACCCGGTGCTTGCACAGGGGATACCTTTACCTTTACTGAAAATAATTTTGTTGTATAAAGTAGGAGCCCTCATCTGGATAGCCTCAGCCTAGGTTGTCCTTGTCAGATCTCAGAAGCTAAATAAGGTAGATGTGGAGGCAGTCAATGGCAAACCACTTTGGAACATCTCTTTCCTTGAAGACCCTATGGGGTTGCTATAAGTCAGCTGTTAAAGGTAAAGGTATCCCCTGTGCAAGCACCGAGTCATGTCTGACCCTTGGGGTGATGCCCTCTAGCGTTTTCTTGGCAGACTCAATACGGGGTGGTTTGCCAGTGCCTTCCCCAGTCATTACCGTTTACCCCCCAGCAAGCTGGGTACTCATTTTACCGACCTCGGAAGGATGGAAGGCTGAGTCAACCTTGAGCCGGCTGCTGGGATCGAACTCCCAGCCTCATGGGCAAAGCTTTCAGACGGCTGCCTTACCACTCTGCGCCACAAGAGGCTCTCAAGTAACAGTCAGCTGTTACTTGATAGCAAAAAGAGAGAGAGGAGGCGTCATGCCCATGCCTGCTGCACCTTCTGTTGACCTACGAGAGGATGCTCTATGGCCCATAGCCTAGCCAGAGGCACTGCCAGTGCAAAGCACACTCCCCATGCTGCCTGTAAACCCTGCCATCAAGGATCACATCAGGGATTGGGGTCAGCCCTATCTAGCACAGAGGACTTGCCGGAGCAGCAGCAAGAGCATGCAATTCTGACCACTATCGGAAGATCAGCTTGCTTGTCAGCATGTTGTTAGTCCCAATGGGGTGCAGCTGAAGCTCCTTCCTTGGTCGAGGACTAGGCACATCTACAAGCCCTCCAAATGAAGTCTACTACACACAGCCTTGAGAAAAGCTTCTCCACGGGTGCAACAAGTGCATTCCCTGACTGTCTGTCTAGATGTCCAGTGTTCCTGTTTACTATGGCAAAGCTCTGCTGGTTCGTTCCTGGTTCCTGATTTTGGCTTTGACTCCTTGATTTTGTTCCTGATTACTGACTTTGGCTTTGACTCCTTGACTTCGTTCCTGGTTCCTGACTTGGGCTTTGGCTCTTGACTTTGTTCCTGGTTCCTGACTTTGACTTACTCCTTGACTCTGTTCCTGGCTCTTGACTCAGCTTTTGACTCTGTTCCCCAGCTATTCGACTATGTTTGGGACTCTCGTTGGTGCCCAATCTTAGCCTGGTTTTTGACTCCACTCTCTGCCCTGTCTCCCTTGGTCAACTGACTCCCTCAAACTTTTGATCTTTCTGACTGGACTTTGGACTCTCAACTAGCATAACAATTTGGTCTCTGCTTACTGATTGAGGGTGTATTTACTCAGTAACCAATGTGTGATCTGGCAGGGAAGCACCATCCTAGGTACCAAATAGACTAGTAATGCCTCTGAGGCTGCCTGCTTGAAATTGCAGATGATACAAGCTATTATGGCAAGGGGCTTAACAGGAACACATCACAGTTATATATCCCCTGTATTAGAATTGGTTTAAGATATTCTTTGAAATACTGTTTTTGATTTTTTAAATGGCCAGAGATTCCTGAAAAAACTGATACCTGTAGGAATCTGGCCATCTCTTATTATCTGGCCCTTCTTTAGGTGCCTCTGTTTCTCAGCAGCACACATAGTGGTACTATGTCTATGGATTCTCCTCCTCAATGCATGTCTTGTGCCTTTACTGCCTGAGTTCTAGCACCAGGTGAAAAATGCATGGTTCTGTTCAACTTTAATTGAGTTACAGTTGATTTTTTATTGTGAATTTGTTAGTATAGCCTATGACTTCACCTTATTGTTTTATAAACCTGAAATGGCTATAGTGCATTTCAACGGTGCCCCTTCTTTGACAGTATAGATGTTTTTTTGTAAAAAATTTAAAGCATGACTACCTTTTTATATTTTACACAGGGCAAATAACGGACATGATAATTCCCCCCAAAATCTAGAATTCAATTATCTGCGACCTGTGTTAAATATTTTCATTATAATTACCTCAAAAGAATATAAAAGCTTTGTATAATCCTGACCATAAGGAAATGAAATTTGCAAGGCAGAAGATGAAAAGCCCACTATTACTGAGATGCCTGAACACACTGCATGTTCTGTGCATGAGGTTAAAAAAACTTGCTTTAAAAAGCTAGAATATATATATTTTAAACACAAAATAGCTTTAAAGAATTGTCATAATCCTTATATGATGTGAGAGGTAAAACACAATTGTGTAAAATCATACATGTCAAACTGGATTGTAGCAATATTTTTCAAAGTAATTTATCCTTAGTGGTTTAACCAACTATATTCATTTAATTGCAGAACACTTTCTGAAAATAACTGCAGACAGAACAAAGATGATGAGATTTCATCAGCTACCTCATGTGCCTTGATCCTTCCAAAGTTATAGGGTTTGAGCAGAAGCAATGTATTTAAATCCTACATACGGATCCCTGTGAATGTGTGCCTCCTAGAATACAGGAGAAGGGCGAATGGGACTTACCCCGGGCGCGTTTGCCGCTGCGGGGAAGCCCTCGCCGAAGGAACGCAGGGAAGGGGACTACAAGTCCCAGCAGTCCTTGGGGCGGCGATCGGGAGCGCGGCAAAAGGACGGCTGGGGAAGGAGGGGGCCAGGTCGGCTCTTCCCAGCCTCCTTTGCCCGCTCCATATAGGGAAGCGTTGGAGAGGCTTCTGCCTCTTTCCCGCTTCTCTGCCGACGAGGTTGGAGCTGCTGTCAGGAGCTCCAGTCTCGGGCCTAGTTGGGAGCGCTGAGGGAGAGAGTTTGCCTCAGCATTTTTAAAACGCCAAAGCCTGGAGGCTTGGGGTGCGGCGCAGCCGAGTTTTACACACCAAAAAAAAAAAAAAAAAAACCGTTTTTATTTTAATTTATTGTTTTGTTCGTTTCGATTGTTTGTTTGTTATTTTCATTTATTTTGAAGGGCAGGAGAAGCGGGGAGAGCATGGCTGGGCATCGCGCAGTGGCCCGGTCTGAACGGGCGCGGCCTGCAGGCCGTTGGGAGTCGGGTCACTCGCCATCAATCCAGCCACGGGGTAAACAGGGGGCTGCGCAGGGAGCCCGGGCAAGAACAGTTGCCCGTGGACGGCCTGTCCCCAGTCAGTTGCCGGAGTCCACATCGGTGGGGCTCCAGGGTGCAGGAGGCTTGGCCGAAATGGGGCCTGGACCTTCGCCCTATGGCACTAGGGGAGCCTCTCGCAGGGCACGGGAGCGATCCCGGGTTAATCCCCCACCATCGCCAGGCATTGCAGCGGCAGTGGGGCCAGAGCCCATGGCTAGCGGGCTGCCTGAGGCCGCAGGGGGTGTAGGCCAGACCACAGGAGGTGCGCCCCTTTTGTTAGGGGCAGGTCAGAGTGGCCAGGCTCCTGTTTTTTCTTTTCAGACAGAAAATTCTGGTCAGGCTGCTCCCTCATCAGTGGCCCCCGGTGTTGGATGGTGGCAGGGGTGGGAAAATTCAGCCCCTGCCCAATGTTACCTTCCCACTGCACAAGGCATGGTCCAGGTTGGGGGCATCCAGTCAGGTTGGCCCACTACGGGGCAGGCGGCCTGGCCATATATGGGCATGCAAAATGCATGGCCCGCAGTGGGGATGCAGGCAAGTTGGCCTCCACTGTTCCCACAGGGGCACTTGGCAGGCCAGCAACTCGGGGGTCCTGGGGTGCGTTTGTCGGCACCCTTGAGCATGGGGGGGGTTAGGAGTTCTGCCCCATTGGTGCTCGCAGGCAATTGGCAGGAACCAAGGGAGCCTGCTTCGGCTCAGCAGGAACTTGGTGCTGTAAGGCAGCAAACTGTCCTTCGACAACAATCGGCTTCTAATGATCAGGCCGGTGTTGCTGGGTGGGTGACTCCAGCTCCAACTTTGTTACCTGTGTCTGTGCCCTCGGGGACTGCAGCGGAGGACGGGCAAGCGCGACCGGGGGAGTCAGCACCTGCTCCTGGAGCCTCGGGGCCTGGGCAAGCACAGCCGCTGATGGGAGACAGAGTTCTGGCCGAGCAAAAAGGCAGGAAGCGCAGAAGGCATGGGCACAGCAGGCGCTCTGGGGCAAGCTCTTCTAGTGAGTCCTCAGGTTCGGAGGATGAGCTGGCAGTAGGCCAAAAGGACGTTGCATACTGGCTCCAGGGGGCCATGGTTCCGGGCATTCCGGCATGGTTAGCAAGCTTTCGAGAAGCAACTAGAGTATACTATAAGGAGGGAGCAGGGATGGGAAAGCCAACTCAACCCCCGATTGGTTTCCCAGCGGGGGATGACCCGCCTGGGACCCATCTACCCAGGAAGCAGCGCATGCGGGCCCTGTTGGGTTATTATGTTGATGTTTTTGAATTTGTGAGGCCTGATGATGATGCCCCCAAAACTGGTATTAGAAAAAGGCGGCCTCGCAGGGATCGGGTAGCGGTTGAGAGAACTTTTACGAACTGGATCAGGGGATATGGGGAATATATGTGCCTAGTTGCCGGGGCCTTCCCTGAACGGGGATGGCATTTGATACGGCACTTCAATAATGTCATGGAGGCCATGGTGCTATCAGGAGATGTGGCTGCAATAATGTATGACACAAAAGCCAGGGAAAAAGCGTCCAACAATGCGCAAGCTAGATGGGATTTGAGGGAAAGGGACTCTTGGATGGTAAAAGTGGGTCCCTATGTCCAGAGAAACGAGTCTGAGAGGCACTGGTCAAGCAGCAAGAGGGAGGTAAAAGGCCTATGTTGGGATTTCCAAAAAGGGTCCTGCCAACGACGTCGCTGCAGATTTGAACACAGCTGTGAAGCTTGTGGGGGAGGGCATGGAAAACACGACTGCAATCGTCAGGGTACGAGTCGGCCCTTTCGATCCAGCCGATCCACCGCCAAGAAAGGGAGTGGATCGGCGAACTCAAGTGCAGCAGGGACCCAAAAAGCAGAATGAAGTCCCTTTGGAACTTACCACCTTGGCTATTTCCCCCGTTAAGGTTGCCGCCTTGCTGGCGCTGTTAAAGGACTATCCCAATCGGGAGTCAGCTGAGTACCTGGCTTCTGGATTTGCGGTGGGTTTTCGCATTCCATACGAGGGAAAGCGGGAGGCTACTACTAGCCCAAATCTTAAGTCTGCCATACAAATGCCTGAAGTGGTGGCAGACAAGATCCGGAAAGAGAGCCAGGCTGGCCGCATGGCTGGCCCATACCCCAAGCCACCCCTAACTAATTTGAGAGTGTCACCATTAGGGGTAGTCCCCAAGATGGCCCCGGGACAATTTAGACTAATACACCATTTGTCCTATCTGAAGGGGACGTCAGTGAATGACGGGATAGCTCCCGGGCTCAGCTCGGTCACCTACGCATCCTTAGACCAGGTGATATCATTGGTCAAGGATTGCGGTCCTGGGGCGTTACTCGCTAAGTGTGATGTTCAATCGGCCTTTAGACTGTTGCCGGTCCATCCTGAGGATTTTGTTTATTGGGGTGCAACTTTCGGAATTCTTGGTATGTGGACAAGGCCATGCCGATGGGGTGCTTCATCGCATGCTTCGCCTTTGAATCCTTCAGTACCTTTTTAGAATGGGTAATGAAAGGCCGCACTGGGAGCCCGCATATTACACATTTCTCAGACGATTTTTTGTTCATTGGCCCGGCGGGAACCTTTGCATGCTCTGATAAGTTGGTAACATTTCAAATATTGGCCGAGGAATTGGGGGTGCCATTAGCAGCAGAGAAGACTGAAGGCCCGTCTTCCTGTTAACCTATTTGGGTATTATGCTGGATTCGGGGGCTGGTTTATCCAAATTGCCAGAAGACAAAGTGCTGGAGCTGAGGTCTTTGCTGGGGCAGCTTTTGGTAAAGCAGAAATGCACTTTAAAAGAAATGCAAAGTCTTTGGGACACTTAAACTTTGCCTGCAAGGCTGTTTCACCTGGCAGGGCCTTCTGTGCATGCCTGGCTAGAGCTACGGCGGGCACCAGAGCGCCACACCAGCATATACGTTTATCACGGTCACTGAAAGAAGATCTACGTGTGTGGCATGACTTCCTGGCAAGTCTTAATGGTGTTTCTATCTGGCAGACGCCAGTCTCTCTGAAAACATCTTTTCAAGTGCATTCCAAGGCATTTGGCAGTTTGGGGTTTTTTCTTTGGCAACCGATGATTTGCTGAAAGGTGGCCACAGGATTGGGTAGGGCCCCTATCCTCCGGGACTTCACCTTTTTGAGTTATTTTCAGGAGCGGAGGTTCGGCAGTTGGCGCCAGAGGCGAACCTGTGTCCAGACCAGTTCCTGGAGGAATTGTGGAGGATTGGCGTGGAATGATCCTCGAGGCCGTGGAACACTCCTTGGCTCCGTCAACACGTTGGGCATATACAGCAGCGATTCGGGGTTACATGGATTACACGGAGCAGAAAGGGGGCCTTAAGGCTTTACGTCCAACAGAGGAATTAGTGCTGCGCTACCTCGTCCATTTATGTTCCCGTAAAATGTCCCCGGGGTCCATGAGCACCCAAGTGGCGGGGCTTTCCTTTTTATGCAAAGCCAGGGGTTGGTGGGATCCCTCATCATCCTTTCTGATCCGCAAAGCTATCGCAGGATGGAAGAGGATCAGCCCAGCTACGGCTGACCCCAGGCGGCCTATTTCGTTAGACATGTTAAGGAACATGGTGAATCAGCTGCCTGTTGTATGCATTGACAGTTATGAGGTTGCCCTCTTTGCAGCAGCATTTACTCTTGCCTTTTTTGGGGCCTTTCGGAGCTCTGAGCTTGTATCGGGGTCCCGTTCAGGCACAGGCGATCAAGCAGTTGCTAGGGGAGATGTGCACCTCACTGACGAGGAGCTGCACATCACCCTTCGCCGTTCAAAAATGGATCAGCTGGGTAGAGGGTCTTACATAGTGTTAAGGAGAGGTCGTGGTGACACTCCCTGCCCGGTCTCTACCATGGGGGCCTTTCTAGCTGTGAGGCCAAAGATCGACGGCCCTTTGTTGATTCACAAAAATGGCACTTGCTTGTCAAGGTATCAGTTTGGGGTTGTTTTGAGGAGCACGCTCCACCAGCTGGGCCTCCCGGCAAAGCAATTCGGCACCCACTCATTTCGGATTGGGGCGGCAACAGAAGCAGCTGCTTCTGGAGTGCCTCCGGATGATCTCAGGGCAGTGGGCCGGTGGTGTTCAGTGGCATATAAGAAATATGTGCGTCCAGATTTGTTGCTGTAACGTTTCTATACCGTATTCCATGTTGCAGGTTTGGTCCAGGTTGCCCCGAAAGTGCTGGTTATCGGGCACAGCATTGTACATTGGGCTGCGCGTTATGCAGTAAGATCCGGTTGGAACAATGACCTGGGCCTGGTTGGTCGTTATCGCATCTCCTGGGCGGGCCGCCGAGGCATGCGCTGGGCATCCCTGGAAAGGGATCTGTATTCGGCTATTCATCGCACCGGGGTTCCTGACATTGTGGTGGTACATCTTGGAGAGAACGACCTCACCAGTGTGACAGCAGTGGGCTTAGCGGATGCCATCAGACGTGACTTCAAGCAACTCTCCTGTCGTTTTCCTGGGCTTCGCATCTGGTGGTCTGCCTTGTTAGAGCGGCGTATTTGGAGGGGAGCTGTTTCCCCGAAAAAGGTTGATGTGGCCCGCAAAAAAGTCAACAAAATGGTCGCCAAGTTCCTTGTTCCGGAAGGTGGTGTGTCCCACACCCTGACATTTGTCACTGTTCGTGGGCCCTATATAGGGCGGATGGAGTCCATCTCTCAGAATGGGGGATGGACTTCTGGTTGGATGATGTGCGGCACGCCTTGTTGGGCTTTTCCGGTTTGTAAGAGCGTTGGCGGGAGCGCGGGGATGAAGGAACCCATCCCCTTGCTCTGTGGCGGGTTTTGGGCATGGGGGAGGAACCATTGGCAAGCAAGCCCAGCCTGCGTGCTGGCATGCTTTTGTGGGGGACCTCCGTAAGAGGTTGTGGGTAAGCGGTGCCGAAAGGCCATCACTCATGGAGGATGAGCTCGGGCGGCAGATCCGCATTTCCGGGTGGCCCGGAACCCGGCAGGGGTTCACGCCTCAACGGGTTCCCAAGAGGTGGTCACCTCCCCTTTCATCCATCAGGGCATTGGGGGCACGGGGAGCCCAATGGGGTGTTGGAGGGCCCCGTGCATACCTGATGATGTTGCGTGTGGCTGCCTTGTGGTCAGGGGACCACAAGAAGGCTGGTTCGATTCTCCCCCATGCTGGTCAACGCTCTATCGTTAATAAAAGTTGTGGCCTATTTACTGCCATTAAGTGTCTGTTGGTTCATTTGGCGAAAAGTATTCCCCTGCACGGCAAGGGCGAATGGGACTTACCCCGGGCGCGTTTGCCGCTGCGGGGAAGCCCTCGCCGAAGGAACGCAGGGAAGGGGACTACAAGTCCCAGCAGTCCTTGGGGCGGCGATCGGGAGCGCGGCAAAAGGACGGCTGGGGAAGGAGGGGGCCAGGTCGGCTCTTCCCAGCCTCCTTTGCCCGCTCCATATAGGGAAGCGTTGGAGAGGCTTCTGCCTCTTTCCCGCTTCTCTGCCGACGAGGTTGCCCACCCTCCCTCCCTATTTACAGTGGATTATATTAATTCCATGTTCCAGCTTTGGAATTTAAGATGAATAGAAAATGTTAAGAATGTATATGTTACTATATTCTCATGTTATGTTTGTTATATTGCTAACATCTTTTTTGTCACAACTGGCGGGTTTTGGGCATGGGGGAGGAACCATTGGCAAGCAAGCCCAGCCTGCGTGCTGGCATGCTTTTGTGGGGGACCTCCGTAAGAGGTTGTGGGTAAGCGGTGCCGAAAGGCCATCACTCATGGAGGATGAGCTCGGGCGGCAGATCCGCATTTCCGGGTGGCCCGGAACCCGGCAGGGGTTCACGCGTCAACGGGTTCCCAAGAGGTGGTCACCTCCCCTTTCATCCATCAGGGCATTGGGGGCACGGGGAGCCCAATGGGGTGTTGGAGGGCCCCGTGCATACCTGATGATGTTGCGTGTGGCTGCCTTGTGGTCAGGGGACCACAAGAAGGCTGGTTCGATTCTCCCCCATGCTGGTCAACGCTCTATCGTTAATAAAAGTTGTGGCCTATTTACTGCCATTAAGTGTCTGTTGGTTCATTTGGCGAAAAGTATTCCCCTGCACGGCAAACACTACACCAGAACTTCAGTGTAGTTAAAGGATGAAAAGCAAGGAGCTTATGTCTAAAGCAAGGACCATGAAATTTCAGGGGTGGCATCTTAGCTGGAGTGGAAACATAGCTTGAACCCCTCCTTCCATTATCTCTCAGCTTCTACCACCCAGACTAGTTTTAGGGATGGAGGAAGGAAAGACAAGAATCTTCTCCTTTTCAAGAGGAGCTTCATGATTGCATTTCCCCATCTCCAATCATGAATGAGATGTGGAAGGAGCTGTCCTCTTCCCCAGGCCACCTCTGGAAGCCAATGGTCTCTTCCTCCACAAACCCAAAGCAGGCCTTAGGGAGTGGCTGGAGGCAGTCAGTGTATTGTAGCACATTTTTGTTCCCATCTAGAGATAAAATGCATAAAAGCTGGGGAATTATATACATTGGTTTGGGTGCTTTAGGCAGGATGCAGCACTATTGCCCATGTCCATCTCTTTTGTCACATATACAGTCTAGTTTTACAAGACGATGTCACTGTGGTGTGATTTTCCCTGGTTTCATTTTACTGTGAACAGAGATGAGTTTGAACTAAATGACAGTAACACCCTAGCTATAGTGATGCTGGGAATGCTGCTGGGAGTTCCTCACAGAGATGCCCTTTGATTGACATAGCTCTGCAATGTCCTTAGAGAGCTGTTAGTAAATGACACAATTCAACCCAGACTCAATAATATGCCTCAGTGAATTAAAATGAACTCTTGAAGCCAGTCACTGCTATTTCATTACACTATAAATATTTGGAATACTTCCATCTATCAATAATGCCATCTGGCCCATCCAAAAGAAGTGGACTATAACCCATATGGCTTATTTTCTTCTTATTGATTATTCCGAAGAATGAGTTAGCAAAAAAAAAAAAAAAGAAAAGCTGCTCGTAAAATCATCATGCTGGATGACACTGTCATTACAAACTTAAGAAGGAGGGAATAAAACATACAAGATATCTAGACAATAAGCTACAGAAAATTGTAGGTGTTTTGTGAAAAAGTGGAACATATTTTCATTTAAAGACACATGACTTTTTAATAAGGCTTTTTAATAAGTACAGAATGGTTTTAAAGTGTTCCAGTAAGTCTGGGAGAGAATTAGGGCTGTCACCATTTTTACTGACTGAGGCTCTGTACCTAACAGCTACACAAAATGGATCAGTTCAACAGAGATATCTTTCCCCATTGTGTCACCACACTAAGAAATGCTACACTGGCAGAATTTCTGCATGCTATTCAGTTGTTAATATGAGCTATAGGATCTTGTATGGGAATGTGAACTCCCTATGAGCTGTGGGATCCTGTACTCACTCCTTATCGCAAGTGTGAAGTCTTCTTCCCAGTTCTTGGTTTGGAGTTCTGTGTGACTGCTGACAATAAGGTTACCATTAAGTTTTCAATGTGACTACCACAGGAAGTAACAGATCATAGGTAAAAAAATGTATATTAGTTGACAGAAGTCTAATTAGGGATTAGTACTCCCAAACCTTTTACAAAAAGTAATTTTAAAAATCAGATTTTTTCCAACATACTTCCAAAATTCCCACCACCAAATATATACCCTAGTTGTTCACACACTGTATGGATTAGATGTAAGTAAAAATTCAGTTCTGTAACTGAAGTTTCTCCTCAAAACAAATGGTCAGCTAGGAAAGTGAATGGTTCAGACTACTCTCTGAACCAGTATCCAAAACTGAATCAGGCTCAGAATGAGTGTTTCTCCAGTACACAGCTAGTATATTAGCTCCCTCTCAGCTGTTGCTGGTCAGAGTGTTCAGAGCAGCCTGCCACTCTGGCTCTCTCTACCTAGTGAAGATTTTTAACCCTTCACTTATGAGTCCTCTACTTTTAACTAACAACAGCAATTACAGAATCCATTATGGCACCAAGACATACAGGAACTTTACCTTTCCCCTTTCTTTCCAGTTATTGATCTGCCCAAGTTTTTAATCCTATCATCCTGTTTTTAATCCTATCAAGCAACACACATCACAATAGGAGAGAGAAGAAAGCAAAGAATATCTGGAACACTTAAGTGATAGTAAAAGATATACTGAAACATAATTGGCAATTGCAGGAGAAACTGAGAAATTGCCAAGCAAAATAAAAATAATCAATCATTTGTAACCTTGCTGAATAAAATTTGGCCCTCTACAACTTAAGTGGTTTAGTTAATATAAATTTATTAAATTATTTAATGTATTAAAATTTACGGCCTTGATTACAAAAAAGACACTATCACAACATGGATTGTTGCTTCCCTGATTAGGAATTCATTTCTAGGATTTCTCTCAAAACAGTTGGTACATACTAAAAATGACCCAATTTTTCAGCAATGCCTAGAGACACAGCAAGAGATTTTGTTGTCCTTCCAAATAGCATATCACCACGGAAATATACATGGAAAAACTGAACATTTGGCTTTCAGAGAGTTGCCATGCCTACTAAAATTACCTGCAGATTTTTTTGATGTGGAACACATCTTCTGGCACACTCCCTGGGACAGAAATGGGTACAGTCTTTAGTTCTGCCCCAGGGAGCATGTCAGAAGAGACTGGGGCATATTCGGAGTGCCGCGCCAGAAAGCCTGCCACAAGAGGTAAGGAGAGGGGAAGGGGAGGGAGTGTGTGTCTGAGGAGGAAAGGGATCAAGGAAATGAGAGGTATGGGGGCGAGGGCAGGACAGAATGAGTTTGTGTCTGTGTGTGTTACTAGATGGGGGAAAGACCAGGGAAACTAGAGGTACGGGGGTGAGAGCAGGGGGGGATGGGAAGAAGGAGTTTGTCTCTGGGTGTGTTTCTGAGAGAGGGGGAGCCCTGGAGCAAGTATGTGTTCCACAAGCTTTGTGAGAGTCGGGCTGTCACTAATTTATTTTCTATTTTTAAGCCTAGGTACGTAAACATCTCCAAACCTATTCAGCCTAAAAATAAGAACTGCATTCTAGTACTGATCATATGTAAAAGGCAAAAGATTTATGCAATCTAAAGATAAACCAGAGTATGATCAAACAGATGTTCTAGAAGCTAGCATAGTATAGATTAGAACACTGAGTTAGCCCTGGAAATACTTTGCATATTTCCTTGGTACCAGCCATGGTCCAAGTTATTGCCCTATCCTTATTATACATGACCTTTCCTCCATGGGATTCAAAGAGGGTTTCCAAAATAATTCCTGTCCTTGCAGCGACAAGAACCAGAGTCAGGTACGTATTAGCTGGTCATATGCCTTTGACTCATGCTCTGGGACTTAAATATCTGGTTCCATTATGACCAAAATGGAAAATATTTTGAAACATATTTACCTGTGATTTCAGCTAGACAATAAAACTCTATCAGTGTTAACTTCTGGCTTATTGCCACTGTTATTACTAAACTGAATTACAACTGTTGTGTGTCAAAAGATGTGTAGCACCAAGATAGATCACATATCTATTTCTTACATGGGTCCACCTGTGTGGATTAATAGATTCATGAAAAGGTTTGTAGAAAAGTCTGTAATCTAAAACAACAACAACAGTGATATCAGGGGATTTAAGATACCCAAAATAATAGAAACAACCTCTGTAGCATTAAGTAAAGAATGCCAACTGAGCTTTCATTTGCCATTTTTCAGCGTTGTGATGCAACCAGGACAATATTACTGAGACTTTCAACATCAGTTTCTTTAAAGCAGAAACAGAAGAGGGAGGCCAAAACAGCCATGGAAAGGATTTCATTCCCCGTCTATCATCTCTTCTGATGGAGGAGGACTCACTGGGCACAGATGCAGTGATGATCACTGGAGACTCACTACATGTACCACTTGGTCCAAACTGGCATCTAGGCTCAACTCTTCTCAGGGAGGAGTTGCTAGGCCAATGGAAGGAGAGGAAGCTGAAGACAAGGGGGGGCAGATAAAAGTAAGCTGGCTGGTTGGTAGAAGAAAATATGAAAAGTGGATAGGCTATGGGCGTTGCCAGGGAATGGAAAGAGGAAACAGTGACTGAGGGGGATACAGAAGAAAATGAGATGCCCCTTGCAAGTCCTTGTAGGCTCTCTGCTTGTTTCCATTTAAATCCATATAAATAACTATATCAAGGTCATTAGTAATAATTACCTTGATATTATTCATATTGTAATAATTAAAGGCCTTTGAGGGTATTTGCTACTTTATATTTCAAAAGAACAAAATTAAGTTTATTTAGAAAAAGATAAACTACTTATATTCAAATAATTTCTATAAAACTGAACAAATAAATAACTAATAATAAAAAATAAAGTGTAGACTTTCTAAAGCAGGATGACAAAATAACCTGTCCTTGTATAGAAAAGAATGGGAACACAGTTATTTCAAATGCTAACTATTTTTCAAAAATTTCCAGTTGGAATTGGATGCTCTTAAAGGCTTCTCTAACTTGGTGCTTTGGGGAATTAAGACAAAGTTGGTGATGAATATAACTTTCTATTAAGCAATTTTCTTTTTACAGTTGTTCACAGCCATTTATGAGCCAGAATATAACAGCTCAATCAAACCTTATTATATCAGTCTTACCTGTGCCCCAGTGAAATGCATTGAGAATATTCTGATACTCCTTCAAGTCAAGGGGGAAAAACATTTCATAAACTGTTATTTTCAAAGCAGAAAGAAGAAAATTGATATTACATATACCTTTTTAAATTCTCTTAATTTCTTCTGCCATGTAGCTTGAGCGACAGAAATGTACTTCTTGTCAGTTACATAACAATTTGCCATAAGTACATGGTGGAGTTCAGCATTCTGGCTCATGGCTTTAAGGACTTTTTCCGTGTGGCTTAAGGAAACCAATGCCTCCGCTTCTATGCCAGCACTTATGAGCTGCATAGTACAAGGTACAAGTGCAATTTGGCCAGCACAGTAAAGAACTTCTCCAACCTAAAGGAAGAACAGAGGGGAAAGGCATTAGAAAGATTTTGAGATTGTCCTTCTACAGTTGATGTAAAAGGCTGTTACAAAATTATCTCCAACTTGGGGAAGGGCAACTATACCAGTGGAGAAGTCTGACAAGGATTTAGTGGCAACATAAAAAGTACCTCAGTTTAATAAGCTTGAACCTAAAAGTTAATACATATCTGTCCATATGAGCATAATCACCTCGAAGCAAATCAACAGAGAACTGAACAGGTATGCCTAGAAATATGTAAATTTAACCTTTCACAATGTCACAATATTTCCAAAGTATCACTAAAAGATTTTGTGCCACATTTCAAGTAAATTTGTTTACAATCTGCCAATTTAAGAGTGCACAAAAGAAAGGGGGGGAATGGAGGAAGGGATTTGTAAATTATATTTATATTCTACAATAACTCTCATCAATTTAATGCAATCATGCTGGCTTAAAAGAGTGTCCCCTTTTCTTTCTTTTTTGGCACAAATGGGATCATCTAAATATATCGAAGAGTCACTGGCTGCTTTTAGGGCTGAAAGTCTTGTAATGCTGATGGGTGATGCAGGCAATATCATAGAAGATGTTAGTAGCCTGTGCATCTGTATCGGCAAATATGGCACTATCATCTGCAAATATTAGATCTGTCAGGATCTACAAACTACCTGATACTTTTCTTTTCCCCAAATTCTGGACAATTTCAGCTTCCAGTGAAGTGTTTGTTAGGTGCAATGCTTGGCGTGTCAGATTGGGATCATGTATACAGCCAAGTCAACCCCATGCTCTGCCATGAGATGACCAGGCAACCTTGGTCTAGTCACACACTCTTATCCTCACCCAGTTCAAGTGAAGGAGAAAAGAACTATATATGTAGATGACATTAAAAAAGTAGGAGTTCAAGCTATGAACTGTACTTTTTCCATGTGAGGTCTATAAACCAGGACTGGGAAAATAGGGAACAGCCAAGTCTATACCCCAAAATTGTCAAAAGGGAGAACTCCACTATAGGAGCTGTTCTTAAAACTATTGATTAGGAAAAAAAATGCTAGATGAACTCCAAGGAGCAACCTCAAACCAGCTAAATATGTAACAGAATACCTTTCATCTATAAGCTCTGGGCTAATACTTCACAAGCACATCTTCAAGGATTCTAGAAAAGTATTCTCAATCAATCTCCCAGAAGTTATAGTGCTGATTTAGAGATACCCCCTTCCTGAAAGAGATACTCAACAGCAAAAATGAGCCATATAACAGACAACCCTAGAAATGGACTTCGTATCAAATTCATTTGCAATATATGGCTGCGAAGGCTGCGACTTAGTTATAGGGCTGATTTAGAGATACCCCCCTCCTGAAAGAGGTACTCAACAGCAAAAATGAGCCATATAACAGACAACCCTAGAAATGGACTTCGTATCAAATTCATTTGCAATGTATGGCTGCAAAGGCTGCGAAAGTTGGACCATAAGGAAGGCCGAGCATCAACGAATTGAGGCTTTTGAACTCTAGTGCTGGAGAAGACGCTTGCGAGTCCCTTGGATTGCAAGGCGAACAAACCGGTCAATCCTAGAGGAGATCAGCCCTGACTGCTCCTTAGAAGGCCAGATCCTGAAGATGAAACTCAAATACTTTGGCCACCTCATGAGAAGGAAGGACTCCCTGGAGAAGAGCCTAAAGCTGGGAGCGATTGAGGGCAAAAGAAGAAGGGGACGACAGAGAATGAGGTGGCTGGATGGAGTCACTGAAGGAGTAGGTGCAAACTTAAATGGACTCCGGGGAATGGTAGAGGACAGGAAGGCCTGGAGGATCATTGTCCATGGGGTTGCGATGGGTCGGACCTAACAACAACAATCAAATTCATGACACATTTATCCAGGATGGATAAAAATTGATGATTTAATTATTTAATTTAAGAGCTGAACTAAATGTTACTTTTTTTTTGACAAGCTGGGCCTGAGTCAGGGTTTTCAGGTTTCTCACTATGGCAGGAACCTGACCTGGAAGGAGGGTGGGGGAATCCCAGTATCATCTGTGGTGCAAGGTCAATTTGGGAAAACTAGAAGTGACATCGCATTGCTCTAGGCACTTCAAGCTTCCCTGGAAATTATGTCATCCTGTGCATGAAGCTGGTGCCCCCTATTTCCTGCTATGTGCCAGCCAGTGGTTGGCAACCCTGGCCCGAGTTACCCAGACCCAACACACATTCCCTATAGCCCCGCAGCAGCTGTGAGGAAATGCTTTTAAAAAGGCTGGAAACTGTGATGTTTGGGGAGAAGCAGCTTCTGCCTATTGACCACATAGTTTTTCCAAAGTAAAATGTCCCTGGGAAGGATTTATTTGCCATTGTTTGGAGTGGCATGTACATGGAATACTGCATGTAGAGCTCCACAGTGGTCCAAATCATCCCTCCTGGAACTGTTTTGGCTTGGGAAATCAGTGTGAAGGAAAATGAAAGAGGGACCATGCTGTGGTCTTCAGTCGAATTGGGGCCTGTGTCTCTGTAAACAGAAGTTCCTTAAAGCTGTTCTGTGGGTGTGGGGAAGATGAACCAGTTCTGGGAATATAAACCTACCTTGTTAAAAAAATGTAACAAGCATTTTGGCTCTTACAGTCCTATATAGAAACAGTTCAACTTAATTTCAACAATCAGAACCATGTCACTAATAATCTGAGCACAGCCCAATGGCAGATAACAGCCTCGGTTGTCTAGTCTCAAGACACCTGACTGTGCAGGCACAAACGTTTCAAGTACTTCTCCTTTTTAATTACGATATATACTCGTGTATAAGCCTAGTTTTTCATCACCTTTTTTCACACTGAAAAAGCCCTCCTCGGCTTATACGTGGGTATATACGGTAATTGGAATAAAAGCCTGCTCCAGCCAGCCAATCATTGCTCTGGAAGCTTGTAAGACACCAATGATTTGACTGAGGGACTCTTTCTTTTCCTTCCTCTTCTTAATCACTTCTTCCAAACTATTATTTTGGTTTCTGTGGGTGAAAAGCAGGATACAAAAACCAGCAGCTATTCATCCTCTTGCCTTTTGTTGGGGGGGGGGAGGCTGGATGGGAGAGCCTGTGATGACTGAGCATTTCCCACCCTCGGCTTATAAGTGAGTCAATATGTTTGCCCAGATTTTGTGGTAAAATTGGGTGCCTTGGCTTATATGCGAGTATATATAGTACAAACAGAGCAGAAAGGACAAAGTCATGTAAAAGAATGAGCAATACAAGCTGGAAACAACATTATTCAATTATTGTTATTATATTAAAGCTTTGATGGTACACTTGTCACATTTAGTACTGCAAAATGTGTGATGAGGCATGGCCACCTGAGGATCTCCTCAAATCCTTTTGTGGTAGCTGATGAACAAGCTGGGGGTGAGGGATCAGGTGTCCCAGCACAGCAAAAGACCTCCCAACCTTTGCCAGTTGTTCTGAACCAGAGCTTCAAAGGCTGGTAGGGGGATGCAACCACTGTGTCACTTGTCAATTCCAGAACTAGTACCTTGTCACTTGTCACTTCCAGAACAAAATGAGAAGAGATACCATTGTGTCAGGGTAACACCAGAACCTGCCCCAAACTCTGGTTTAACCAGAGATGAATCCCAGAGTGCTGCCCCAATACGATTGTCATTTCAAGTTTTATGCTAGAAGTGATGTCACATGCTTGGACACACATGGAGCTGTTAGATACTATTAGATGCTGTTAGATACTGACTCAGACCCTTGGTCCAATTAGGTCATTATTGTCTACTCAGACTAGCAGCAGTTCTCCAGGGTCCCAGACAGGTTTTTCACATCACCTACTATCTGGTCCTTTTAAAATTGGAAATGCCAAGGTTCAACCTGAGTCCTTCTGCATACCAAGCAGAGGCTCTTGCACTGAGTTACAACTTGTGAGCCTGTCCTAACCCCCACCATTTCTTCCAATAAGTTGTCAGCTCTGCCAGGCAACCACTGAAGTAGAAATAGATCAAGAAATGGATAATATGGTGATGCCACACCACACTTTTGTGTTGCTGGGTAGTAAAAGGAAAGAGAAACGTGACCCTTTATAATTCAGGAGAAGCCATACAACTTCTATCATGTCTAGTCCTAGCCCAAAATGATTCCTTTAATACTATAAAATGGTGCAATGGAAAGAAATTATTTGCAGAACCCTTTGTGGTAATCAAACCATGTGACAAACCCATATGTAACTCCAAATCTGTCCTTATAAACTGACTGCATCTCAGAGAAGACTCACACATGTAACTATTGGAAGAGCATCTTAAATAATCTGGCAATCAAATTCTATGATTAGCAGCTGAAGAGGGGGAGGTGGCAAAGAGGAAATATAATACATGACAGCCATGTTTAGTATTTTTAAATTGTTTAAAATGTCTAAAATTCCATTTTGTTGTGCTATATATAACTCACAACAATTAGAAGAAAAAAGGAAATAAAATTAATATTTTTGTGAAAAAGAATACATGGTCGGGGGGTGGGGGGGGGGTGGGAGATGTTTGCTATTTAAAAATGTGCCACTGAACAAGGGAGTCCAGCCAGCTATCAAGTGGCATATTGACAAGATGAGCAACAAATCCAGAAAGAAATTATTCATAGAAGTTATTTTTCTTTCTTAAGAAGGGTTTGTTCCAAAGTTAACTCAGCAGACAAGGTGAAGCCCTAGTGTAGGTCATTTACATTATTCCAGTAAAGAACAGCCTCCTGTTTGCCCCCAGTTTTGCATGTCACTCTGCCCTCCCCATTAATTATGAGAGAAAGGAGAGCTGTTCAACCAGTTCATTTCCCTGGAATTTGAACAGATTGTTTGAGACATAATATGAATACTAATTACTGATAAAATATCTGTCAGTGTTTTGAAATATGTACCAAGATAACACCATCTTAAAAGTCTTCTGGTTACTTCTAATAAAATTAACCCCTGTAGTTAAAAAGAAAGTGCAAAACAAATCTGAGTGTTTGAAGAAAAGTGGAAAATCTCTCAGCTACAACACTGAAACAATGGCCTTGTTATCTAAAATAAGAGCTTGCATCTTAAAACAGATGTGATTAGGATTTTATTTAAAGATACCAAGTTGGGGGAGAGGGGGGATTATGTTATCTGGGTGGGGTTCTTTAACCCTTTTCCGTATAGTGGAGGGAAGGTGAGGGAGGATTTAAATCAGAAAATTGGAACCAGAAAAGTCAAAAACTTCTCTCCTGATGTTGTCGGTCTGAGCTATCTGGAACCCCCTTAGAGTTGGCTAGCCTCCAAGACCTGGAGTTCTTCCAGAATTATAGCTAATCTCCAGACTATGTACTTCAGTTTCCCTGGGAAAAAAATGACATTTTCAAAGGGCATACTCTATGGTAACTACAGATTCCAGATAAAATCCCTCCTTCCATATATACTGATTCCAAATCTCCATTCATTTCTAATGCCAAAATTGGCAACCTTATGCCTCCAATAGATGCTTCATTTTTAAAAATAAACATGACAGAACATGATCTCCCACATCTCATCCACTATGATCAGGAAGGTGCTATGCTATATTTACCTAAAAGGGCACATAAAAATGTAAGACTCCCTTTTTTTAAATGGCTTATCTGTGTATAAATGCTCTACCTAAAGTGAGCTATAAAGGCAAGGAAATGTGCTATTTGGAATAGAACTATTACACTTGGTGTTGTCACGATGATCAAAACAGGTATCAAGGCCAACTTCAACCTGACTTTGCTTCACAATGTAGACATTTATTCTTCCAAAAGGACAGTGGCTTTCAAATAAATATTTTGTTCATTTAATTTATAATCTGCCTTTATCACTGAGAATCAGATGACACAATTAAAAACAATGCATTGGACAGGATAATACATACAATTGAAAGTGGAACAAAACTTATCTGCGTAAATTATTGAGAAAGTTAGCTTAAATTGTACATTTGCCACAAATTAGCTTCAATATATGTGAGATAGGGCAGCTGTCTGAAAGCTTTGCCCATGAGGCTGGGTGTTCAATCCCAGCAGCCGGCTCAAGGTCAACTCGGCCTTCCATCCTTCCACGGTCGGTAAAATGAGTACCCAGCTTGCTGGGGGGTAAACGGTAATGACTGGGGAAGGCACTGGCAAACCACCCCGTATTGAGTCTGCCATGAAAACGCTAGAGGGCGTCACCCCAAGGGTCAGACATGACTCGGTGCTTGCACAGGGGATACCTTTACCTTTACCTTTGTGAGATAGGAATGTTATTTTGAAAACCTGCCCAGTTGGAACTGCTGGAATTTTGGCCTTTAAAATGTGTATTTTGGAGAAACATTGTAATAGAAACATTTGGTTAAGCTAAAACAATAAAAATATTAAACCAATCCACAATTCCTTTAATAGAATTGATTGCATTGCACTTCTAGTGTTTTAATTTGCACAGCTTATAGAAATATCTTTCCAAGAAATCATATGCATATATATGAAGGATGGAGACTAATTTACGGTCAGTAAAGGTAATGTAAAGGTAATGTTTCAAGTGTAATGGTTTGGCTGTTGGAACACAGTGAAGATGGGTCATTACTAATTTTGAACAGCTTTGATAATAAAACATTTTTACATACTAATCATATGCTGTCTTGCATTCATTTTGAAGAGCTTCATTTTCAAATGTTTGTATAATAATTTCTTCACAAATTTCAAATTTGCAACTTAGTGAGCTGGAAATGCCATTTTTAAATCAATTAATTTTGCATCCTCAGCAAAGCTCACTTGATTGGATTCTATGATGGGACAGACATACTCTAGTACAAGGAACCTTGTGTTGGTTGAAAAGTCATGTTCTGCCAAGGGAAGACTCTGCTGTTAGTGGAACACATCTAATAGAATGGATCATGAAACAGATCCCTCTGAGAATATTAGATTGTTTACCAAGGGCTCTTTTTGGCTTGCTTTCAAAATGTGAACAAAGTCCTGTCCTGCATTATGTCATAAGCTTTTTCTTTCTCTTTTTTTGCAGGGCACATTTTTTCCACTTGCTCATCAGGATTCACTATTGCAATGTTGTTTTTTAAAATTATTTAGCTGGGTCAAATAGAAGCAAAGTGCACATCATCAGAGGATGTCTATTGCAGCAGTTCTGGGAAAAACACCAGCGGTGGTATATCTAGCCATGAAAACTCAAATCTGTACAAGAAACCAAAGTCTGTGTTTTTTATATGATCACAATATGGCTGTAAACCGATTCACGTTAAACATAGAAGAAGAGTTGGTTCTTATATGCTGCTTTTCTCTACCCAAAGGAGGCTCAAAGTGGCTTACAGTTCCCTTTCCTCTCCCCACAACAGACACCCTGTGAGGTGGGTGAGGCTGAGAGAGCCCTGATATCACTGCTCAGTCAGAACAGCTTTATCAGTGCCATGGTAAGCCCAAGGTCACCCAGCTGGCTGCATGTGGGGGAGCGTGGAATCAAACCTGACTTGCCAGAGTAGAAGTCTGTGCTCCTAACCAGTACACCAAGCTGGCTCTAAGATATAAGACTGACTATCCTGGAAACTTCCTGACAGAAGAATGATTTGTAGTGCATTAATCTATATTCATGTAAAATCAATGTTGCTGATAAAATTATTGTATGTAATACATACATGATAATAAACAAATATACACAGTAGCAGAAATGTTATTCTATATGCCATTAAGGCCTGTTATGTTAGGTAGTGATAGAGTAGTGGTGGAATGGTTGGAGTGTTTGAGTGAGCCTGGATCATATACCTTGGGTTTGAGTGAGCCTGGATCATATACCAATTCTACCATAAAGCTTCCTAGGGGACTTTGGCTCATTATTGAGTTGAATCTACCTTACTGGATTGTTGTGATGGTATAAGCAATAATGTGATCACTGGAGGACATATATGATACAATTATAACATTGGAAATTTCAACTCTGAGGTGGGCCAAACCCATATACACAACATACAAAACTGCTGTATGCAAGGCCAGATCATTAGACAGTTATCTGAGTATCATCCATTCTGACCAGTTAACATCTCTCTGTTGCTTCAGGCAGATGGCAAGGAAGTGAATTGGGGCTTCCTGCATGCAAAGTATGTGATCTACTACTGCACCATGGCCCCTCACTTAACAGCAAGTGTTCATAGATATATGGAGTCATAACTGAGCATACTGTTAATGAAACCCTGTTAGCTGGGTGAACGCTTACCACTAATGGCGCATGAGCATCCTTGATCATGTATAAGCGCCTTCCCCTGCCTCATCCTTCATAACAATTTATTTTGTAATAGCTATGCACTTGATCATATAAACACTCCAGTTAATAAAGCTTGTGGCTTTACAGCAGCACTATAACAACTGACAAAATTTATTACTTATATGAGGTCAGCTGGTTAAATGAGAGTGCAGTTTCTATAGATTTGGCAACTAATATCATGCCCTGACATACTGAAAAGACCCAAGGCTACCTCAGCGCAAATAATATCTGCTGGATTTAATGGGAGAAAATATACTAGATGTACAAAATAAGTATCCTCTAAAAGTCTTAAATGATTAACAGGGCCTACCAGCAGCAACATTTTAAAAAATTAACAAGTATTTCCAAAGAGCCAACACCTTGACTAGAAGTGAACTGTTAGTTCACTGGTCTCTAAAAATAAGAGTCAAAATGCAATAAATGGAATCTTTGTTGGGAATGCTCTGTGATATCTGATGTCTGAGTGACTGGATGCCCTTTAGAAGGTTAAAGTTCACAAAAGATTCAGAGATACCTGCTTCCCCCCAACCCATTCAAATAACCTACCATTCCGTTCAGTCAAGGTAAATAAGTACAACTGACAATGTGTTAATTGGCCGCCTCCGGTCAGCCACATATACCTCTGACCTTATAGTGGTTTAAATCAATTAATTCTTCAGGCAATAAAGACCTCTCACTGATTAAGTTAGATCGAAATTATCTTTTCTAAAGGGATTATGGCTTTAAGGTGGTGAGCCTTTAATTTAATATATGGTAATTCCTTCTTCCTACGTTCCTCTTATTTAGGTAATGATAGTGAAATTGCATTTGGTAATGAAGAATCCTTTATTGAACTTTCCAGGGCAAACAGAGTTTTCAGAAAGTTTGTACTATAGAGTTTAAGGACAAGTCAAGAGTTTAAGGACAAGTCACTTCCTTTCGCAATATTGTTTTGTCCAGGTATAGGCACAGGTTATATATTTAAAATATTTATATTCCTTTTTATCATTTTAGTCTTCAGTGCAACTCAAAAACACGTTTGCACAAATTTATTCCCAGTTTCAGCTAAAACAGGGTCCCATACATCACGTTGCATGATTCTGCCATTTATGCAATTTATCTCAGCAGAACCTACTTTGTGGACCTGGGAGTAGAACAGGTGATATCATATGGTGTTGGGGTTCATTGGAGCTTCCCCTGCCACACAGTTCCCATAGCTAACTTGAAGGCACTTTGATCTGCATGGTGGAGCTATGTTCAGAATTGGGAATACAGAAGTAAATACAGATTCTGACATTTGGGAGGTGGTTAGAAATGGGGGGATTTTTCTTTGAACAGAGAGAACCGGACAGCACCAAAAAAGGCGAGGAAGACTTTTGTTTAGAACTACTGTATTGATATACCGTATTTGCCGGCGTATAAGGCGACTGGGCGTATAAGACGACCCCCCAACATTTTCACTCAAAATGTGGAGTTTGCCGCCGCCGTGAGCCCAGTGAGGGGGAGCTGGAGCTGGCGCTGCCCGCCGCCCGCAGCCTGCCATGAGCCCAGTGGGGGGAGCTGCTCGCCGCCGCTCGCCGCTCGCCGCCGCTCGCCGCCACTGTGAGCCCAGTGGGGGGGAGCCGCTCGCCGCCGCCGCTGTGAGCCCAGTGGGGGGGAGCCGCTCGCCGCCGCTGTGAGCCCAGTGGGGGAGAGCTGCCGCCGCCCGCCACCGCCGTGAGCTCAGTGTGTGGGGGGGAGCCGCCCGCCGCCCGCCGCCCGCCGCCCGCCGCCCGCCGCCGCATCCAGACTGAAGTGCACCCGGCGTATAAGACGACCCCCCCAATTGGAGGCATGTTTTTGAGAGGGAAAAAGCCGTCTTATACGCCGGCAAATACGGTAGTAACTAACAGGAAAATGATACTGGTGGATGGTCTGTTCTGGCCTAGCAACCTCAATAAACACTACAGAAGTTAACTGCAGAGAGAAGCACTAGTTGTGGCAGAAAGAAGTGATAATATCAGAGGGGAGAAGAAGATGCTGCTGTGGCAAGGAAGAGGTCTGAGTGAGACAAAGGCAATAATGAGGACATGGAGAGAGACCAATAAGGGAATGGGATTTCTTCTCCCCCCAAGCATGTGGGTCCCATGCTTGTTTTTATTTATCCAGAATATAATCTGATTCAGACTGCATGCTTAGAACCATATTAAGTAGATGGTGATCTACTCCCTTTGACTTTTGTACTGGTGAATTTCGACTAACTTTCCTTTTGTAAATTGCCACAATTCTGAAATCTGTTCTGAAAACAATTGTTCACAATTTAACTAGTAGTTTACTGTGTCCTTAATCATTGTAATAAACCCCCAAATAATGCTGTGACTATAAATGAACATAGAGCCTCTTGTGGCGCAGAGTGGTAAGGCAGCAGAGATGCAGTCTGAAAGCTCTGCCCATGAGGCTGGGAGTTCAATCCCAGCAGCCGGCTCAAGGTTGACTCAGCCTTCCATCCTTCTGAGGTCGGTAAAATGAGTACTCAGCTTGCTGCTGGGGGGTAAACGGTAATGACTGGGGAAGGCACTGGCAAACCACCCCGTATTGAGTCTGCCATGAAAACGCTAGAGGGCGTCACCCCAAGGGTCAGACATGACCTGGTGCTTGCACAGGGGATACGTTTACCCTTTATAAATGAATAGCGGTTTCATGAAATATTGGACAATCACTTTTTTTCATTATAGATAATTAACTAAAGTTTACTTTGCATCCTGGAAAAATTGTCATCTGCTAGAGGGACCAAAGCCAAAGCCTTTCTTCAACCAATGTTATTTGGGTTTCAATACACACCTGACACTGAAAACCATCACCACGAACTGGACATAAGCCCAAATCAAAAGAAGATCAATAAATTTAAAATCAACAAGCAGAATGTGAGGGAAATATAAATACTCTGAATATTCAACATTACTGACCAAAAACTAAAACTATAAATCAAAATGAGGATCCCAGTGTTGAAAAATATAGCATAATGACCATTTATTTGCAAAATGAAATTGGATCCTATTACTAACTCACATTACTGCTCATGCTTTTAGATCTGTTGGCTGCGTTTGACATGACTGACCATGAGCTAGATTCAAGTGGGTAGTCGTGTTGGTCTGAAGCAGCAGAACAAATTAGAGTCCACTGGCAGCTTTACGACTATCAAAGTTTTATTCAAGGTATGAGGTTTCATGTGCATGCACAGTTCCTCAGATAGCTCATACCCTGAATAAAACTTTGTTGGTCTTAAAGGTGCCACTAGACTCTAAATTTGTTCAACCATGAGCTTGCCGCCTTGCCGGTGCAGGGATCCATGGGACAGACTTGAAGTGGCTGATCTCCTTCTTTAGTAACTGGACGCAGAGGAAGGCCATGGGAGAGAATTTTCTGTGCCCTCATCAGCTCCCTTGTGATATTCTGCAGGGTGCGATTCTCTCCCCTACACTATTCAACATCTTTGTCCGCCCTCTGGCCCAGCTGATCTTTGCTGGAAACATTTGCCAGATGTTTGGAAGCAGTGAAGGTCTGGTGCAAGCAGAGCTGCCTGAAATTCAACTCTCCCAAGATGGAGGTCCTGTGGCTGGCTTGGAAAGGGTCAGATCAGGAAGCGTGTCTTCCCTGCCTGGATGGGGTACAATTAAAGATCTCACCCTCGGCCAGGAATCTGGGAGTGATCTTCAATGCTTCCTTTTCTTTGGAGGCATAGGTCAATAGAATAGCCCAGCTGGCATTCTTCCATCTTCACCAAGCGTGGCTACTAGTTCTCTATCTGCCTGCAGAATATCTGGCTACTGATCCATGAGACTGTTACCTCCAGGCTAGACTTCTGTAACTCACTCTACATGGGCCTACCCTTGAGCTTGATCTGGAAGTTACAGCTGGTACAAAATGCAGCTGCTAGGGTCCTCATTGGAACATCTTGGAGGGGCCATATTCAGCCAGTGCTGAAACAGCTATATTGGTTGCTGGCGGCATTCCAGATCAAGTTTAAGATATTGGTACGTACCTTTAAGGCCATCTGCGGTCTGGGCCCAATGTATCTGAGGGACCATCTATCTCCCAAGCCCCCTACAAAGCTTTATGCTCTGTGGGCATGAATACGCTGGTGGATCCTTGGCCCAGTAGGTGAATCAGGCCTTGACTAGGGCCAGGGCCTTTTCAGTCTTGGCCCCTGCCTGGTGGAATGAGCTCTGCAGGGCCTGCAAAATAGAGCTCTTCTGTCAGGCTTCTGGTCAAGGCTAGGGCTGGGAAATGCTGGGCCCCTTCCCTCTCTCCCCATGGCTGGTGCCATGAATTTATACAGCAGATTACTGCCAACAGCAGTCCATAAGCTATGTGTCACCAGGACTTCGGGTAGGGAGGGAATGGAATTTGATGTACCTGCTGCAATTGATGGGACTCAATTTTTGTAAATGGAGATCGGTTTTATATTTTACTGTCATTGTGGGGGTTTTAGTATATAACCCACTGTGAGCCAGCATGCTGATACCAGCAGGAAACAAATCCAAAAATAAAATATATTAATAATAAATTACAGGGAAATATGTCAAACTATAGCCTATTTACCGTTTTTGTTACCAAAACAGCATTGGGAAGGTGTGATATCAATCAGTTGGTGGGAGGGAGAGAAACCAATTTAACCCATTTCCCACCTATTGTTCACCTCTCCAAGAGATTTTTTTCCACAGATCTTTTAGTATATCTTGCTACTGCTACACATGTAAGAGTTTGAAATAACAATGCAAGAATAACAATCCCCCCCCTGTAAGGGATACAGGTTGGAACATTTAAAAACATCTATAAGTTTTCAGTGAACAAGATATGAATAAGGAAAAAAAAATACACTGGGCATTTCCGCGTGTGCAAAATGTAGCTGGACAACCTCTGAATTTTGGCAGCATATTCAAGCTCCTTAAAATGATGTCGCCGACATCCTGAGGGTGCCCAGTAGCCAGCTCACAATTTCACCATTTTTAAATTGTGATGTGGTAAAACCAGGAAAGTGGATTTACCACCCTAAAAAGCATGAGCCACTGGTGAGCAATCAGTGAGCAAACAGCAAAAAGGCTGTATGGCGAAGGAAACACACTATAGTCTGAGCAGCTTTGTCCCATCCTTGCACCTGCCGTCACATCTTCTCCATTTCCCAAGTGCCTCCTTCCCTCCTCCTCTTGTGTCACACCCCCGTTCCTTCTGCTCCTCACCCCTGCTGATCTGCCCACCTGCCACTCAGAAAATGGCAGAAAAACCTCTCTGTGCCTGTATGTAATAAAATTAGCTTACCAAAGAAAAAGGTCCAGCCAATCCCTGCTGCACAAGTTTCCACATGTAGGGAGTTATGTATGTCAATATCAGTTTGGGAATTTTGTTAAAGCCTTGGACTCCAGCCCTCTTTCACCCAAGCAATTCTGAAGCGGGGGTGCTGCTGCCCAAGTTGTTGCCACCTCCTCCTCCCTCGCATGCATATACACCCCACCTTCCACCCCCCTCCCCCGCTCACCAGCAGAAGATGCTTCCCTCCAAGGCCTCGCCGTCAAAGCTGTGGCAGCGCAGGGAAGCATCTCTTGCTGGTGAAACTGTGTGTGTGTGTGCGCGCACACACGTGCTAAACAAGAGGAACTGACCTTTGTCACCTGGGGAGCAATTATAGCAGCAGGAGTTCTCAGGGTGCAATCTGGAGGTTAGAAACCCTAGCAGAGAAGCAGCTGATTGGAAAAGAAAGGCTAAGAACCATCATTTACCTGTTTCTCTATTCTAAATGACCCCTTCCCAAATTGGTTTATTTTTAAAAAGAAAGAGTTCTGCTATATATTTCTTCATGTAACATGTTACTAGCCCTGTAGGTAAAAGATGCACTAAAAAGATTCTTAATTCTACCAATTTATGGGAATAATTAAAAATATCACAAAAAACACTAACAATCTATAATGGTATCACTTACTTCAAAATTAAGATTGCTTGGTTCTGTGGCCCTTTCTTGCATGCCCAGAGAACTGCTGATTGCCACTTTGGGGTCATTAGGTGACCTTCCCCCACAACAGACTACCCTGGGAATCTGGTTGGGGGGATGGCATCTTCTGAACATGGATCTGAAGTCACTGTGGGTAGTTGCGAGTCTCCTGCATTGTGTAGGGGGGTTGAACAGGATGATCCTGGAGGTCCCTTCCAGTTCTATGTTTCTATGATCCTATCACCCACTATGCAATCTAACTTTAATTAGAAAAATAAAATACAAAACAGAATACAATTTATAGAAACTTCTAACACAAAATGTGTTTGTATATCTTTCCAGAAACTCAGTGACATAGAAAATGAAAATAAACATCAATTAGAACTCCAGTATAAATAAATAAATAAACATGTCCAACTTTTAAATTAGGAAGGACTGAAAGAATGATCGGCCGCATTACAGGACAAAGAATCAAGTGCTGCTTCAGCACTATACAGAACAGTCTGGTAGTCAGTCTTGACAGCTTTTAAAAAGCTGTAATTCTTTAACTAATGAATGGAAGAAATGCAGCGCTTCTGGATTTTAATAGTGCTTGATCACACTGGCTAAAGAAAATAATTTAAATCAGCACAGATATAAACACTTTTAACTAGCTGGGGAAATGCAAGAAGTTTAATAGAAAATCCCAACATATTAACTTGGGACAGGAGTTTAGTGGGGTGCCGTAGGGATTGATGCTAGGTCTGATTTTGTTTAACATCTTCATTAATGCAATGGAAGATGGGATTAGCGGCATACTAATGAAATCCACAGAGCGCACCAAGCTGGAGAATGTTATTAACATGAATGAGAATAGAGAAGTAATTCCAAAGGCCCTAGACAGGTTAGAAATACCAGCTGGAAACAAATGTATGAGAACTGACCTGGGGATATGCAAAGAAATCCTCAGGCATCCATTCTACAAAATCCTGGAAATATATTAAGAGAAAGAAGAAGAGTTTGTTCTTATATCCCGCTTTTCACTACCCAAAGGAGGCTTAAAACAGCTTACAATCGCCTTCCCTTCCTCTCCCCACAACAGACGCCCTGTGAGGTAAGTGGGGCTGAGAGAGCTCTGAAAGAGACTGCTCTGTGAGAATAGCTCTATCAGGACTGTGACTAGCCCAAAGTCACCCAGCTGGCTGCAGGCAGATTAGTGGGGAATCAAAGCCATCTTGCCAGATTAGAAGCTGCTGCTCTTAACCACTACATTAAACTGGTGCCAGGCCGGGGAGGGGTCAGTGGGAAATCTTTGGGAGAAAGAAAAATTAAAGTTACGTACAACCACAGAGATTGTAGACACCAAATTAGATTTATTATTACATTTCACTACTGGTGTTTATGTTTTAAGGAACCACAATAAAAAGCAGGGAGGTGACAGGGATGCTACATCACTGTTGCCTGTTTTGGAGTCTCTATATTTATTAGATTTATAGACTGCCACTCCCAGGAAACTGGCTTGCGGCGGTTCACAAAGTAATATAAACATAAAATCTCCCATAAAACACCCCAGTATTAATATCTAAAACTTTAGTATTAAAATGGTGGTATACAATTCAGGATAAAAATCTCCTCCCATGCTTCGGCCCTCTGGCATTGGTCCAGACAGTAACCAGTGGGGTTGCTATAGCAGAATGGGGTTGGAGAATTTATAGGACAGTAACGAGACAGCACCTGAAGGTAGTGCCTGATAAGAGAGGATTTTAAGAGAAAGCTAATGACTTGAGAGAACTTGATAACGACAATCATATTTTGAAGAGGTGTGCACTATGCAAGAGAAAGGAATATTGTCAAGAGAAAGAAGTGCAATGAATGCTTTAAGATAAGTCCTCATAATTTACTGAATACATGTTTGCTAACAGAAGAATACTGATGTGGTTCCTTGCCTTCAGGAATCATAGATCATACACGGTGCATATTCAGCAGGCCTTGTATGACATCTGTCATTTTAACACAGATAATAATGTCCCAAAATGCAAGGAATGCCATACTAGTGAGGGGATCCATTACTTCTGTTGGTGCAGAAAAGAATGCCAGCTATCTTCAGATTTACAAAACAAACTGGGTGAAAAATGGAAGAATTTTAATGCTGTGATCCACATTGAATGTCATATATTTTCCAACTATGTGCTAAATAAACTATATTTTATTAGTCTGCCTTGTAGCTCATCTTTCTTCTGTTTTACATGGACCTTGCAGCAGCTAGAAAGACCTAATATTACTGATGATTACAAGCCTCATACAAGAGTCTCCTTTCAGAATTATTCTCGGAATCAGTACACACCAGTTTGAAAATCGGAATTCTATTTTTGAAAAAAAAATAGTTCCTACGCCAGTATGTAAGAAAAATGGGCAGCAGTCTTCAAAAAGTAACATTGCTAAGAAGAGTTGGATTCCTTTCAGGACTTATTCGTGTTTTTGCCTAGATGCTCATATGCAGACAGACACTCCTTTGGCACTGGAACTGGACTTATTGTTTTCCCCAACACCCAATTCAGGAGCCCCCAACTTTTTGAGTCTATGGACACTTTTGGAATTCTGACTCAGGGCCGTGGGAGCAATCACAAAATGCCAGAGTGGAGCCAGTCACAAAGTGGATGCTACAGGAGGCAGAGCAGTAATTTTTCAATGTTCCAGGCAGAAGCTGTTTGACAGGATGCATCTTAATCTACACAGCCAATCAGCATTACAGAAATCCTGCTGGGCAGAAGCCCTACCCAGTCCTGCCTATTTTCTAAAAGAGTTTGGTGGACATTAGGAAAGGTATTAGTGAGCACTATGCACCGCTATTGGCACCATATTGGTGCTCCCTGCTCCACTTCCTTCCCTTTAAATCCCCCCCCCCATCAAAATCATAGCTATGGTGAGTCCAGAAAGTTTCCAAGGCAAGAGATGTTCAAAGATGGCCTGCCATTGCCTTCCCCTGCATGGTGACTCTTGGTGGTCTTCCATCTAAATATTGACTAGAGTCAACCCTGCTTAGCTTCTGAGATCTGACAAGATTGGGCTACACTGGACTATCCAAGTACATTCTGGACTGTATAATTTTTGATATGACCATGTTTGCCTGGGTGACATGTCCGTTCTTTGGCAAGACTTCTAGTTAGTGTGTTCTTAACAGTCCTGAATTCCACATCTAGAGATAATTTAGATAAATAGTAATGGTGAATAACATCATTTCCACATATAAGTTATGTTGTAATTTCATATGGGGAGAGGTATGGTTCAGGAAATAGAGTATATACTTTACACAAAGCAGTTCAGTCTCTGGAATCTTCAGCTGGAAGAGCTCAAGTAGCAAGTGTTAGCAAATACTTTTTTTTTTTTGCCAGTGATCCTGAAGAGGCGCGGCAGGTCAGAACAAACGGAATGTGAATGGACATATGGTCTTACTCAGCATAATGCAGTTCATCTGGGAAGTGAGAAAGAACTGAAATACATAGTGGAAATTATGTCCAAGGCGTTTGCTTATACTTTCATGAAAAGAATTAACCACAATATATCTAATTGTACATCTTGGCGTGCAAAGCACAATACAGTATGTTATATTTAACTACATATTCTAAGAGACTATACTAGATCTAGAGAAAGGTGTATATCGTATTTGGTTTCCATCAGCTCCTTACACTCATGCCTGTTATTTGTAGAATCTCATATAACTGAATCAATAGAAGCTACCCCTATCAACACATTTGCTTCTTGCGTGGAATATTAAAGAAGTAGTTCTTGACTATTACAATAAAATAACCAAGGATGGCTGACCCAAAAAATTCTGAACTCAAGTTTCCACTGACACTTCCATTCAAGGCTGTGACATTATACTGGAAACTTGGCATTCAAGGAGACTGGAGATTGCAGTCATAAAATTTAATGAAGAATGAGTTAGATTTTTGCCATTCCTACCTGTCTTTACTCTGCCAACCATCCCTCTAAATTAGTGTGATTATAAACAGAAGAGAGATGGCTAGGCAGCCAAAATATTCTGTAAGAAAGGTGAAAGCACTACATCACACCACAGTAATTCGCAGTGTATGAAACACATTAACAGTGTGACACTCTATTCTCATAGCAAGATGCTCTTTCCCAGCAGACACTTGACTCGATAACCTAACTCAAATGTGTGTCTTTCATGGATGTCATTGACTCCATTAAAAAGCTGCTTGGAGGTAATGGCGAGACAGGCAAGAAGAGAGCAACCTTAGAAAACAGACAGGCAACAGCATCACAATCAGCATTTCCTCTCTTTTTTTTCTCAGATTAACAACTAAGACAACTTTATGCAGGCGAAATAATAATGACATACTTCTCCGAGAAAGAAGGGGAAAAAAGAGATTGTACTGACTTGAACATATGCAGGTGCAGAACTATCCCACATCTCTATAGCATCTGTTACAGACACCATTTAAATTAATGTCAATAATGGCTATAAAAAGGAGCTACATTAGAGGTGAAGTTGGATTTTAAGATTATTTGGTAATGCTACGCCTTCAGCAGTACTTTGCAGATTCACACCAGCTGGAAATCTGGCTTCCTCTAGCGATGATTCTGTCAAGGATTAACTAAATCTTAGGGCTCATCCAGATGGGAGCATCCCATGCAGCTGGTTCAATATGTTAGCAATAAATCCAGAGTGCCAAAAGCAACCCCCAGTTTTTTAAAAAAATTACAAAGACACTTATTTAATATAAGATTTTGTGATGCACTTGTTTGTATGGACTACAGAACAGATCTGACCCCTAAATCCCTGTTCTACTACTACAGTGGAGGCTGGCACAGTAATGGGCGTAGATGCTAGGTGGCAACTGCATCTCGGATTCATTGTTTCTGAAGGAAAGGCAGTGGCAAAAATGAAAGTTTGAGCCTACAACAAAGGAAATGGTAAAAGATTAGACATTATAATACAGCACCACTCAGCTGAATGATAAAAATCCAGAAAAAGGAATGCAAAGACACCAATGGCTTGCTTGAGTCTATACCTGTGTATCATCAGTGACATGCCTATTACCTTTGAGGTGGAGAATCAACCGTAATCTATGGATTTTATGTTTTATAATTTAACAATATGATATACATAATTAGGATTATTCAATCTCATTTCAACAAGCAAGGTAGTTTGAGAAGTACTCAGACGTCAGGTTGTCTTAGCAGGAAGTATAAGTGAATTATGTACACAAATACACACAGGTGGTCTTGCTACTTTGTACTTGCCACTAATAATTAGTTTAAGAACAACTTACATGAGCTGTTGAAAAGACAGAAATGATTCCCCTTAGGATAGTACTCTTATGCAAAAACAGCTTCATGATTTTGAAACCCAGTGACAATAATCAACTATTACAGTGTTGTAACTTCAGGGCCTTCACTTTTAGTTTCTTATGAGTAGTTGGCTTACTATACCTCAGGTGAGACAAGGAATCCACCTAATGCGTGTTTAAAGTTCAGGAGTCAAATTTCTCCAGAAAATAAAAGTGGCAAGGAGAACCAATTTCATTGCAAGCCACAGCAAATATGTTCTTTGGCGATTATCTCATTGGGGGGGGGGGGGTGATGATTGGTGCTGGCTATACAGACAATCACTCAGAAAAAGGGAATATCCTAAATTAGGATTCCTTAAAGGTTAGTGGCTGCACTGTGAAAAAAAGGAAACTAAAGAGACAAAATTCACTAGTTTTACATTTTTTAATGACAAATGAGTTTCAAACTCTATGCTCCCTCTACCAGCCACTTTGTACCATTAATTATGCCCTCAAGTGTAATGGCTTTCCCCCCACTTGATCTAAGTTTTAGATAGCAGGTAAAAATTGATTTACCTAGGCATTTTGCTGTTTCTGTTAGTGTCTTTCTGTTCCTGTAGTGTCATTCTGTTGTTTTGATCTATTTCTTGCATATTTGGACAGTTCAGTTGACATTTGCTGGACTTATATCATGGGATTCCCCCCCTTGATGCTGCTAAATTGTTTTAATTGACTTATTCAACCTATGTTGGCTAAAGTGGTTTGTAACATGGCTTTGAGTTTCTGTTTGACTTAACTGATCGGCATTATGGATTTTATGAGGTATGTTAATTGATTGTTTTTATGTATTTAATTTTTATGCCTGTTATAGTCTGCTTAAGACTGGTTTTTGAGAAGTAGCTACTAAATAAATAATATATACAGATGGGCATTCCATATTCCTAGAGATGTAGAATTTGTTGGCTATTATTTCTAAGTTTTAACATTAAAGTACAGACATTTACACCTCATATTTCTTCTAGTTGTCAGATTAATCCCCATATATGAAAGCTATACAACATGTGAGTACTGTGTAGTAACTGCCAACTCCTTAAAATTCCAGATCCATATTGACATTAATGAAAATGTCCATCATTAAGTTTTGCAACCTACAATCTCATGGCATACATTTTATAAATGTATATCTGTAAAAAAAAATGGAAACTGGCCAATGGATCCAATTGATCAACTCATAGTGCATTTCTGTCTAAACATAATAAACAAATTGCTAGATAAATAAATATTGAGGCACAATACTCTCAAAACTGAACGTCTGAAGATCTGTAGTGTTATCTACAAGCCTTTATATTTCTACCAAGTGAGCCAAGCCAAATAACCTGACATCAGTGAGATTTAACAAACTGATTAAGGAGGTATCCAATCCAGAAAGGTGGCTTGCCTTCAATCCACACATACAGGCAGAGTGGAGGAAATGAAATCTCAACTTAATGTGTCACAAAAAAGGTTATTAAGGAACATCTAAAAATGTTATATAGGCAATTAACAGACAGTACTATTCTCCAGTTGTAGGCATGGGCATGATCTTACTACTATTGGGCAAACTCCCTCCCCCCCAAAAAAGATGAGCAAACTCTCATCAGAAATCCTGACTTCTAGATGATTTGGGGTGGGGGGGAATCAAATGATGTACTCAGACAAACAACAACATGAATTTGTTTTGATTTAAAAATCACAAATGTTTGTTAATGGCAAAGTGATGTGATTATTTTATGATCTATTCATTCTTACTTTGTAAATCAACAGATAAATTTATTCAAAAGAGGTATTATTAGTGTCTTGATTTAACAAGAGTTTGAAGTTCCCAGATACAGAATTTTTAAGTAGTGACTGACTGTTAACATGAAATGTATTGTATAAAGCAGTGACATATAGTGAATGTATGTCGATATCTGAGCAGCTTACCCAGGAAACTGAGAGTTAACCTGTGTATTCAATATATTTTTTAAAAGGTAAAAATAAATTTGCTATGGGGAACTGATTTGATAGACCTTTGAAGGTCTTCAAAACACTTGGTAATATGTTATTCACTAAAAAATATTCCCACAATTCTACCATATCCCATCATTCCTTGCCTCAAGATTCAACTGTCAACTTTGATGTGCCTTTTAAAGTACCCCTCCAAGCTGGGGGGAAAAAGCTATGACTACAGACCACAGAAGAGAACTCTTTGCTTTGAAACTATCTGATAAATCAGAAGATCATTTACCTGCAAGCATTATTTGGTGAAGCTAAAGCGGCACATCAACCAAGAGCATCTGAAGGCTGAGGCAGCAAAACGTCAACAACAAATTGTCATTGGCATTACATTTATGAACCTTCAAACAGCATCAGATCTTTTCCATGGGAAACCAGATCAGGTCAGACTGGAGCTGAATATTTCTTAACAAGCTAACCATCAAAAGAACTTACGTTCTGAATAAAAAGGCTATCATTTGTTGATTTGAATATCAAAGGGATACACTGCAAACTCCCAGTCTAGAAAAACCTCCCTAAGCTACACCAGACAGGTGTTTAATAATCTATTATTAAGGCACTATTTTAGGTTACTCAGAATTATTAAAAAATAGCTGTAACTGTGAAGCTGCAAATGGGACTGCACAAAGAAATGAATGCTATTAACATACTATTAACAATTCAAAAGAATGAGTTGACATACCAATCAAACTTGTTAATTGACTGTCAATGGCCTGTCCCTGAATATACAACATGACTGCATTATATATTTCAAATGCTGACAGGAAGACAGTTTCATTTGCATTAACTTCATAAACTGATCAACAACCAAACTGCCACATACATTTATAATGGGAAGTTGAATCATTTCAATATTCATGGAGCTCCGTAATTGTAAATTAGGGACAGGCAAACAATATAATGCAGTATATGGTCTAAAATACCCTAAATTCCCCTGACCTAGTTCTTTTGTTATTCTAAAAGAACAGCGGGGGAAAGTTGCGTGTCTCAGAAATTATTATTATTATACATTAATTCTTGACCTTATGCAAAATTCGTTTGCTGTCGCATTTTCAGCCAAAGCTTATAGCTGCACTTTTGCATAACTAGGTTACAATGTGTTGTACAGATTTCTGGCCCTAGTATCATGATCTGTAAATAGCATAAAAATAGGTTGATCCCTCTGTGTCTCAATAGAAGAAAAAAACTACAACAAAGCAACACCTTGTGGCAAGCAAACCAAACCAAGGGTGGGAAGTAGCTATATGACATAACTAAAGACACAGTTTATTACTATTGCTTGCACTTCTCAGTATTTAAGGAAACCGAAGCAGCTGTCTTGAAAATTTGTTTCCGGATTACGGAAAATAGTTAAAGGTTATCCAC
Organism: Paroedura picta; assembly: GCF_049243985.1. Classification (NCBI taxonomy): domain Eukaryota; kingdom Metazoa; phylum Chordata; class Lepidosauria; order Squamata; family Gekkonidae; genus Paroedura; species Paroedura picta. The sequence continues at coordinate 138,565,981 of NC_135370.1, read as the reverse complement.
ATGAATTTAGGTTTACAAATAGGAATTATAGTACCATGTAGGAGCCAAGCAGAAGACCACCTACTCAGCATGACCAGGGGGACTGAAGAATCAGCAAACTGCAGGCATACCTGGCATCCAGGACACTGCATGAACCTGCACCACTGATGCTCTTGCTCTTCCTGTGGCCAGAAACGTACCACTACAGCAGAGAGTTCAGAATGCAGGACAGAGCAGTATTCTGGACTCTAGGTTTATAAGGGCCTGTCCATTTGTCCTGCTATTGGAGAGGAGTTCATTACAGAAAGTAGCTATAATCAGTGATGCTCACATATCACTAGTGGCAACAGAGATTTATTTAACAGACATTGCTTCACGTCTGCCATCGCTGTTGCACATGCTGCCTTACTTCTTGCAACTCCAGAGACTATGTTGCCAAGCCAAAAGAAATTAGACTTAAAATGCTATGTCAAGCATGCTTACTTAGAAGTCCCCAATGGTTTCAGATGGTAGCTACATCAGAGTAAATGTGTACAAAACTGCTAGATTACTGTATCTAAGGCTGAAACGAAACATATAGCACTTACACTACTTTTCAACTGGCAATAAAATTGCAAGATGAATTTAAATTTTTTTTACAATATTTATATCATTACATATAAACTGTAGATATAGTGACCAGAAGTTACCCATGTAAGGTTACATATCCCTACCGCCTTTTTTAAATTGGGCCTTCATCCACTGCAGAGAGATCAAGAGACAGTACAGAGGTTGTGCCGGGATGCAACTGTCGCAACTTGAAACAGAAACATGTATATAATAACCTATTGCAAGTTAAGTTCCTCTGACCCACAATATCAGGCCTGACTCCAGCACTATCAAGAGGCTCCTGTACTGTTATTTTATTTTATTCATTTCATTTATACAGTGCCTTTCTCCCCAACAGGGTTGTCAACCTCTTATTGGGGCAGGAATCTCCCCAACCTGCCATCGCCAATTAGGTGACCAGCTTGGATAGGCCAGAAATATAGAGACGGTCAGGAAGTGATATCACCACATTGCTGGCAACATCATCATATCAGCCTGAATAGAAGAACATAAGAGAAGCCATGTCGGATCAGGCCAATGGCCCATCCAGTCTAACACCCTGTGTAACACAGTGCCCAAAACTCAGGTGCCACCAGTAGGTCTACCAGTAGGGACAGATCTCCAGAAATCCTTTCACTATTGCACCCCCCCCCCCAGCACTACGAATACCAGTATCACGACCCCAGACATAGTGTTCCATTTATACGCTGCAACCAACAGCCACTGATGGACCTCTGTTCCATATGTTTATCCAATCCCCTCTTGAAGCTGTTAGTGCTTGTAATTGCCTCTGCAATCACTTCCTGCAGTGAATTCCACATGTTAGTCTTTAGATGAAGTACTTCCCTTTATCTGTTCTAAGCCTACTACGTATTAATTTTATTGAGTGCCTATGAGTTCTTGTGAGAAGGGAGAAAAGTACTTCTTTCTCTACCTTCTCTATCCCTTGCATAATTTGGTAATCCTTTATCATGTCACCCTCAATTGTAACTTCTCTAAAGAGCCCTAAGTTCTTTAACCTTCCATCGTAGGGAAGGTGTTCCAGCCCTTTAATCATTTTCTGCACCTTTGCCAATGCTAGAAAATCTTTTTTGAGGTGTAGCAACCAGAACTATATACAGTACTCTAAATGAGGCTGCACCATAGCGGCATTATGATACTGGCTGACTAATTGCATTTTGAACACTGAGCTGATACTCTTCAAATGGGTAGCCATGTTGGTCTGAAGTAGCACAATAAAATCAGAGTCCAGCAGCACCTTAAAGACCAACAAAGATTTATTCAAGGCGTGAGCTTTCGAGTGCAAGCACTCTTCCTCAGACTAAGAACTGACCATCATAACAGTAGGAATATATAAGCAAAAGTTAATCTTGTTACATTAGTAAACTGTGTCACAGCATCCAAACACAGCCACATGATAATTCCCTGCCAAACCAGCACTCAAAAGCTCATGCCTTGAATAAATCTTTTTTTTTGGTCTTAAAGGTGCTACTGGACTCTGATTTTATTCTGATACTGTTGAGTTCGTTAACTACCATAACCCTGTCTCTTGGTCAGTTACCACCAGTTCAAACCCCATTCTCCTCTGGCCTCCCTGACTGCCAGTATGTCCCCCCTGCCAGTTACAAGCGGAGACCTGGCAACTCTATTTCCCAATGGGGTCCAAAGCTGCTTTCATTGTTCTCCCCTCCTTCATTTTATCCTCACAATAACCTTGCAAGGTAGGTTAGGCTGAAAGTGTGTAACTGGCTCAGATTAATTTAGCATGGCAGAATGGGAATTTTAACCTGGATGTACATGGTAGAACAGGAATTTGAACCTGGATCTATCAGATTTGAGCCTGAAACTCTAACCCCTAAGCCATACTGGTGTTCATGTTTGAAGAATTACTAGGGGCTTTCCGCACGCCTTCAAAATCGCACAATGGTTGCCAATTGAAAACGCTACTGATTTGCCGTTATGCACAACGTCGTTGACAATCTGCCACACACCTGAAACCGATTCGCAAAAAGCGCTTCCTTGTAGCGCTTTCAGGGAAATCCCCAAAAGTGGATTCACCCTCCGGAAAGCGCTACACTCCTGCAACCAATCTGCAACACTAATGGGAAAGTTCTGTGCGTTACCATTGTTGTGGTTTCTACAAAGTCCCTCCCCCTGGCTCTCTCCTCTGATCTTCCGGCGAAGCGATCGCCATTTTTTTTTCTCCGAGCAAGCGGAGATCAACGCACTGGCGAGCCTCCGCTTAGAGGCTTCCCCGGCTTCAGTCCCTCCCCAGAGCTGTTTAGTCACTAAGCACAAACAACAGAGAAGCCCGTTTGCTGATGTATTTTCCGTTTATTTTTCACACTGTTTTCGGCCGAAAACCGCGCCTGTGAGGGGGGGGGATTTTTTTTTTCACTCGGGGGGATCGTGGCAACGATGAAACGGCAGCTCAAACACACATGCCAGCTGGATAGCATATTCGTTGCAACGGGTGTGTGTGTGTGTGTGTTTTTTTAAACCTTCCTTAAAGGGAAAGGGGCTGTTTGGCAGCATGCTAACGGCCGCCCATTGGCTGCTTGACGGCCAGGGGCGGGATGAGCTCGGCAATAGCGCTTCCTTTCTAGCGATTTTTGCCGAGACCGGAAGCCTGTGGGAAACGATGGAAACGCAACTGGATTTCACTACAAAGGCAGGTATGCATAACGACGAATTCCACCATTTTAAATGGCGATTTTTCATTCAGCAAACAATTTGCTACAAGGATCCCGGTGCGGAAAGCCCCCTAATGTTAAAGCATATCAAATTTAAATGAAACTAGACTTCAGCTATGGGATAACTGCTCAGGAAGAAGACTTGAGAGCACAACCGATCCATTCATTGGTCTTTATTAGTGTAAACTGCTGTGCATACCTGGAAACTTTAATTGTAAAAACTATTTGACCACTCTAGAAGCTGCCACCTAAATCTGAGAAACTAAACAAGTACTTCTTAAAAGCATTTCATGAAGTAGTGAGCACCAATAAGGACATAATTTCGAAATTCTTATAAATTCTATCATGTCTTGCACAGAATAAGAGATGACTTAGCACTAAAATAAATGTTAATGTTTTAAATCTTGAATCTTATTGCTTTCAACCCACCAATCCAAGAAGCAATTTGCAGACTTTAATGTAACTGCAAGTTCAATCTAATTCTGGACAGTGGAACAGCTGAACTAATACCACTCTGCTATCTGTAATAGAAATATAATACCAACAGAGAGAAATAATCACTTCTATTGTTCTACCAATTAATATGTAAAGTGAAAAGCTCTGACAAAAATTATAAATCCGTTGAAAAATCTGAACAGAGTAAATCACTGGGATGATGATAATACCAAATCATCTTGAAATGCTATTATGGGAGGATTACACATAGTACAATTTAGAGATATTAGCTTTGATAGCTTCCTCAAAGGACAGAATAATGTCACGCAATGGGTACTAGGCATTTTTAGAGCAATATTGAGGTTCCATCTGTCACCCACGTGGAATACACAATGCATGAATCATTTGAAAAACATTATTTTAGTGCTGTTTACATCAAAGTTTATCTGCATGGGTTATAGAAAAAAAAATCTATTCCAGGCCTCCATGCTTAATTGCATACATACATTCATACACCTATATTTGGATCCAAATGACTCACTCCACCAACTGGGATAATAAAAAAAAAAATTAGGGTACTTCCCAACACAAAGATGGCTGAAATTTGATATACATGCTTCTGTACTGGGAAGTGCAAGAAGAAACAGAAAAGAATTTAGGGCAGTTTCACTTGTGCAAAATATTGTGCAATACGTAGTGCTTTCCTCCTTTATTACTAGGAAGAAAGCCCATTGCAAGCAGGAATAAAATGGTCACTAGGACCCAGGGACACCGGGAGGTGCAGATCTCTTTCTGTGTCTCTCTCTTCCACTCCCTCTCGCTGTGTGTCGTGTCTTGGACTGCCTCGCAGCAGGAGGTAATCAGGGCTCATTCTTAGGAGGGAAGGAGAGCTGGTGTACAGTTTGGGGCAGCTCTCTATGTCTGTTTCTCTCTCCCTCCATCACAGCAGGGGCAGCTCTGTCTTTGTCTCTCTCAGTCTCCCTCGCAGCAGGAATGAAAGGAGGGAATGAGGGCTTGTGTTTGGTCTGGCAGTGCTCTGTGTGTCTCTGGCGCATCTAAGAGGAATGTGACTAGCTTTCAGGGAGGGAAGGCAGGAGCTGTAGGGGCAGGGCCAATCAGGGTAGCCTGACTGGCCCTATTCCAACTCAGACAGCCGGACACGTTCCACCCCCCCCCCCAGGCTGTTTCACAAATATATAGAGGAACCATGGATAAGGATAACACAGTGGTTATAATATATAGCCATGTTAGTCTGTCTATAACAGTAGAAAAGAGCCAGAGTCTAGTAGCACATTGAAAACTAACACAATTTGTGGCAGAGAATGAGCTTTCATGGTCACTGATCACTACTTCAGATACAGCTAGAATGTGAGTCCATCTGTGCTATATATTGGAAAGTGGAATGATTTCAGATGCCAAATGATATTAGAAGACAAATAACAATAGCAAATGAATGACAACAGCAGACATGATTGGACTGTGTGACATGCATAGGGATAATAAAGAAACCAACATTGGTTATGAGATAGGAAACCAAGGTCTTAAGTCCAGGTTGATGTATTTTATTGAGCTTCATTATCAGTTGCAATTCAGAAGTCTCTCTTTTTATTCTCCCTTTGAAATTCCTCTTAGGTCCACAACTGAAATTTAAAATATTCCCCCACTTTTTTTTTTTTAGTTTTGTGGTTTCTAATGTCAGACTAATTCTTGATAGTCCTATGTAGATGGTGGAAAGGCATTGTTGACATATGATGGCATAAATCATATGACAGGATAGGAGCAGTGAGAATCTCAGATGCTATAGCTGATGTTGCAGGGTTCACTGATGGTGTTGCTAGGACAGCAAAGTTGCTATCTTGGTTAGTTGCAGGCCTTGGTACCAGAGTCCATGTTACTATTAAGTAGTTTACCATTGCAGGTGAAATGTTGGCAAGCTGTCGGTAAGCAACAAAAGGTTGCCTCCCCCCTGCACCGTGTCCATGTGAGGGAAATATCACTGTCCATCATAGGTCATTAATAATGCATTGAATTGGCTTGAGTTGTGGGTTGTGAGTGACAATCAGTGGTGCTCTCTTGTCATTTTCTTGAGCTTGTCTTGTAGCAATCTGACCATGGGTATTTTTCTGGCTTTTCCAATCATCTTTCTCACCATATCAGGAAGATATTGCAGTTGCAAAAAATGCCTCCTGCAGATTCTCCACATGTGTATATCTGCTTGAGGGGTTGGAGCGGGTGTGACTATAGCATAATGCTTGGTTATACACTGAAGATTGTTTGATGTGGTTGGGGTGGTAGCTGGAGCCCTGTAGATATGTTTGCCAATCTGTCAGTTTCCTGTACAATGTGGTACTTATGTGTCCCTCGTGTATCCTTACTGTGGTGTCCAGGAAGTTTATTTCTTGTGTAGAGTAGTTTATAGTTAGATTGATAGTATGGCAGAAATTCTGGAAAACCTCCCAAAATCTCTTGAGAGCTTCTTTGCCATCGGTCCATACAATAAAAATGTCATCAATGAATTCCAGAATCTTGTTGGACTGGATCTAAAGACACCCTTCCACAGGCAAAAACGTCTAACTTTTGTAGAAGGGCTATGCTAAACTTCAAATACATTGTCTGAGAAAAGCAAAACTAAATCAAATGATGCTCTACTTGTACAAGAATATGTGTACAGCTCAAAACAGCTACACAACCTGTTGTTGCACTGCACAAATGCTTTCACAAGTGCTATCATAAGTATTGATGAAATAAGCTTGGCATCTATCTTTGTGTTGTCACAATTTGTTGTTGTTATGTGCGAAGTCGTGTCCGACCCATCGCGACCCCATGGACAATGATCCTCCAGGCCTTCCTGTCCTCTACCATTCCCCGGAGTCCATTTAAGTTTGCACCTACTGCTTCAGTGACTCCATCCATCCACCTCATTCTCTGTCGTCCCCTTCTTCTTTTGCCCTCGATCTCTCCCAGCATTAGGCTCTTCTCCAGGGAGTCCTTCCTTCTCATGAGGTGGCCAAAGTATTTGAGTTTCATCTTCAGGATCTGGCCTTCTAAGGAGCAGTCAGGGCTGATCTCCTCTAGGACTGACTGGTTTGTTCGCCTTGCAGTCCAAGGGACTCGCAAGAGTCTTCTCCAGCACCAGAGTTCAAAAGCCTCAATTCTTTGACGCTCGGCCTTCCTTATGGTCCAACTTTCGCAGCCATACATTGCAACTGGGAAGACCATAGCCTTGACTAAACGCACTTTTGTTGGCAGGGTGATGTCTCTGCTGTTGTCACAATATTCACCTACAAATGTACTACTTTACAATGGAAAGAAAGCTGAAGCTGCCTCTGTTCATTCAAACTGAACATGAAGTCATCTGGCCAAAGCCTTTTGACAATGAGGTCATGTGAATGGGTGAAATCAATAGCTACCCACCTGGTGGAATGAGCTCCCAGAAGAGCTGTGGACCCTGTGGGAGCTTTTGGCGTTCCCCAGGGCCTGCAAAATGGAGTTCTTCCACCAGGTCTATGGTTGAGGCTGCTGCAGCAAGGAAGATCTGTCTCCCCCCCCCCCCCAACGTTGAGCAGTGTGAGTGGTGGCTTGGCTATATTTCATCTGTGCCCCTCTTCCCACCCTCTCTATTAGTTAATACCGGGGGATTGAAAGTTGAAGGTTGAGTTATTCCGCCATGCTCCCTGTGACTTTGTTGGGTTTTGTCAGGATTTTATTGTGGACAACTGTATCCTGCCACGAGCCGCCTTTGGGAGTGGTGGGAAATAAATCATCATCATCATCATCATCATCATCATCATCATCATCATCATCATCACCATCATCTAATAATAATAATAATAATAATAATAATAATAATAATAATAATAATAATAATAATAATAATAATAACAACAACAACAGAATCATAGAGTTGGAAGGGGCCATACAGGCCATCTAGTCCAACCCCCTGCTCAACGCAGGATTAGCCCTAAGCATCCTAAAGCATCCAAGAAAAGTGTGTATCCAACCTTTGCTTGAAGACTTCCAGTGAGGGGGAGCTCACCACCTCCTTAGGCAGCCTATTCCACTGCTGAACTACTCTGACTGTGAAAAACTTTTTCCTGATATCTAGCCTATATCGTTGTACTTGAAGTTTAAACCCATTACTGCATGTCCTCTCCTCTGCAGCCAGCAGAAACAGCATCCTGCCCTCCTCCAAGTGACAACCTTTCAAATACTTAAAGAGGGCTATCATGTCCCCTCTCAACCTCCTTTTCTCCAGGCTGAACATTCCCAAGTCCCTCAACCTATCTTCATAGGGCTTGGTCCCTTGGCCCCAGATCATCTTCGTCGCTCTCCTCTGTACCCTTTCAATTTTATCGACGTCCTTCTTGAAGTGAGGCCTCCAGAACTGCACATAGTACTCCAGGTGTGGTCTGACCAGTGCCGTATACAATGGGACTATGACATCTTGTGATTTTGATGTGATGCCCCTGTTGATACAGCCAATAATAATAATAATAATAATAATAATAATAATAATAATAATAATAATAATAATAATCCTTTATTGTGGCTCTTACTTGATAGAAAGGCTGACCTGGTGAGCTTAGGAAGGGTCCCACATTAGTATCATTTTACACAATGTGTAAGAATTGTCCAGGAAGGTGTTTTTTTTTTTTTTAAGGGAATAGGGTCACTGTTTGAATGATTTTCTACCCTGTTTATAATTTATTGTTTTCTAATTTTGAAATCCACCTGGAAGAGAGAGTAGAAATGAAGTAAACAAATTAGGCAGTTCTGAAAGCATAACAGGATGATTTGATAGGCTCCTTTGGAAAACTGGCAAAACAAGACATGGCCTGTAAACTTTTTTCGGGGGGGGGGGATTTTAAAGCATTCACACCAGACTATGTAAAGTTTCTTGTTTATGAGATAGATAACTTGGGGGAAGGAATCTTAATGCAGTAACACATATCTGTAACACATAGCTGCTTTTATAATATTTGAGCAGGGGCCTCCTGGGTGGAGCCAGTCTGGCCTCTGTTTCACACACAGCTTGTCCTGATTGGCCAGTGGATCAAAAACAGAGGCCAGATCAACCCCCAATGAACTCAGCGAGGGGCAGTCTGGTGCAATCGGTGGGAGAGGAAGTAGGTGGGCCTGGGAGGGCGAAATAAGGGAATTCTCTGGCTGGAAAATGCCTGCCGAGCCTTGGAGAGGCCACGTTTTTAGGCTGGGAGGAGACCCACCGCCACACCCCTGGAAACACCTGCTCTGGCCTCTGCAAGGCTCGGCATGCATTTTGTGGGCAGGGAGGATTCCTGGAGGTAACTCCATGGTTCCTCGGTGCCCCAAGAACACCTGCCAAGCTTTGCAGAGGCTGCAGCAGGCCTTTTTGGAGGAGGGGGGAGGGCTGGCAGGAGGGCTGCTTGGTGTGTGGGGGGGGAAACGGGGTTCCTGCCATCACTCCCCCTGCCCCGAAAAGACCTCCACGGCATTCTTGGGGCAGCAGCGAGACCTGGAGGGAGCTCCATGGCTCTCCCTAACCCGAGAATACCCACTCAACCTTCCAGAGGCCACACCAGGCCTTTTTGGGGCAAGATGAAGGCTGGCAGGAGGGCTGGCGGGTGTGGGGGGAACAGGGTTCATGTCACCACTCCCCCCTGCCCTGAAAATGTCTGCCACAGCCTTGGCAAGGCTCGGTGTGCATTTTCAGGGCAGGGGGGAGTCCTGGAGTGAACTTCACAGCTCCCCCCACCCAGAGAATGCCCACCCAGCTCTGCAGAGGCCACACCAGGCCTTTTTGGGGCAGGGGAGAGGCCTGGCAGGAGGGCTGCCAGGGACGGAGGGAATGGGGATTCTAGTACCTGTTGTATTTAAACATACAATGGGCTTTAAACCTAGTTAATTATAATTCTCTCTTTATAACCAAATATATTTTCTATTCAGAGATGAAGATCAAGCTATCATTTTACAATGCACATATCTGTCAGAGTTCAATTTGATATGTCTAAAATCCACTTCTTTACTGAGAATATTAAAGATCAATAGCAAATTGCCAAAAAATAAAGCTTCACATGTCTTTTCAGTGTCTGTATAAAATAGCTGTGACACCTGTAACCCATACTATATTAGATTTAAAAAGCACTTTCAAGAAATGGGTTCTTAGCTCTAATTCTAGACACTTATCCTCCTATTCTATGATGGACCCTGCAGTAGCTTCCACCTACAGATGAGTACAATCAGAGGAATTTCTAATGTTCTCAACCAATCATCATTTTGGATAGAAAATTAGTCAGATATACCTAAATCATGCTCAGGACATCCTCACAATAAAATATCTCACTCATAAATTATGCTTATAAATTCATCATATTTTGCTGAAGCAGATAATTATTCAATTTTGGTATTCCTATTACCTGGAAAACTATTTTTTAAAGAATTGTATTAAAGTTCTTATAAAAATAACTCTCCTTGCTATCTTGCCTGTCATTTTCTGTGGTCCTCTTATGCATCTGCCTAGTATTAGAACCCTTCCAATGTCTGGATGGTCTTCTCAAGTCCATCATGGTCAACATGTTTGTATGAATCAGTTCAGTGGTGATTGTTCTGCCCTCTAACCTGTTTTGTGCAGTCATGCCACTTTTTCTTCTCTCTCTGTTTTTCTCATTCTTAGGTCTTTCAGACCTAGGGGGGAAAAACAGGATTGCTGAAAAAATATTTTACCATTATTGAGATCCAGGCTTTTGGGGACTTTTGAACGCTCGGGTTCCAATGGACCCAAAATGTACAGTACCAAGGAAAAAAATTGCACATCCCTACATAGGAGTATAAAGAACTCCTGAAAAAATGGGCCATGTTAGCTACTGGACAAGTTCTCCCACCAGAGAACACAGAAGGTGGCATCTTCTCATGACAGTCCTCAAAGCAGGCACTGCCTTTTGGATATGAGGGAAAGTTATGGATCACAGGAAAGAACTCTCCTAGTGTATGTTTCATTATCATGATTTTGTACTGAAACACAGTGGGACAACACCAACATAGGTCTTGTTGGCATGACTGTAAAGCAGAAGTAGCCACTGAAATGTTCAAATGTCAGCAAATAGTGACATTCATAACTGAGCTCTCCACCCTCTCGCTTTGTTCTCCACAGGACTCTGCATTTCAACAACGCTCTCCATTTCAAAGTGGCTGGCAAGGTATTAAAACAGTATAAAGAATTAATTTCTAATGGATGCCATCTGCCATAGCCCAGGACAGGATCCTCAGAGTTTAGTCTGATGATACCCCTACTTGTTTCACTTGTTTCAGACCACTTTAATTCCTGCCAAGGTGGGTCTCACTCATCAAATAATCATTCTTTTTTGAGACTTCTCTTGAGTTTTATTCACATCATAACACTTCCAAACTCCTTTTAACTTGCACAACTCACCTGCCATATGATCTTATTACATATTTAACAAACTATCACTCATTTCTTTTCATGCAAAAATCATTTGGGGGAGATAAATGATAAATCATTACAACTAAAGAAATCACAACTTCCTTCTAAAAGTTATGGCAGTGCAACACTACAGAAGCTGAAAGCAGATGATTAGTTTTAAAAGCATGCTGGTAATTTTCAGCCATTTTTCCACACTGGCTTTCTAGAAAGATTTTAAAATAATTATTGGGGGTAGGCAGCCAACTACTCAATATTATTGGTGTGATTAGGCTTAAACACTTTCTGGTCACAATCAAAGAGACAGTTACTTTTCAAACTATTTGGATGTATCTGAATGGCTTCTGTTGTGTCTTTATAATTTGGGTACTCTCTTGTAGACTCTCCATCCCCACCACAAAAGTCTGCCAATAGGTTGAAATTAATTTTTGGCTAAAGATCCAGGAGAAGTTCCTAACAGAGCAGGTCCTCAGTGAAACAGGTCTCCTTGAGAGGTGGTGGGTTCTCCTTCTTCAGATGTTTTTAAGCAAAGGCTAGATAGACATCTGATGGACATGCTGATTCTGTGAACTTAAGCAGACTATGAGTGGGTAGGCAGGAAGGGTTGTGTCACTGCTTGGCTCCTGTGGTCCATGTATGCCCAGGGAAATACTGATCATCACTTTGGCATTGGGAGACCAATTTTCTCCAGGCTAGACTAGCCAGGAATTCTGGGGAGGGGGGGGCATCATCTGGGCATGGAATTGGGATCACTGTGGGTGACCAGGTAGTTGTGAGATTCCTGAACTGTGCAGGGGGTTAGACTAGATGATCCTGTAGGTCCCTTCCAATTCTATTATTCTAGTTGCAATTATTGTTATTATTATTTCCGTCCTTGTGAAAACTTTGGGTAAAACACTGTGATACAAGCTAGACTGCATCTGATGGTTACTAATGGTCCTGATTCCCATTGTTAGAAGGGCTGCATTTATACAGCAGTGTTTCCTCAACTGATGGTACCAGCAGAGCTAAGAAAATACATTAAAAGAGTAGAGGAACTTCAGGAGATCCTCCAGGTCCTGGGCTAGAGCACAAAGAAAGAAGTTGACATCGGCATTGTTTCATCCTTAGCATAATCTTTAGTTCTTCCAAGCTAATTATGTAGCCTGGAAAAAACATGTATCAAACCAAAGCTACTATTTCCTTATTTAAAAATTTGTTAGAAAGGGAAAGGGCTAGAGAAAGAATGTGCTATGACAAACTAGCAAACAAACATATTAGGGATGGGCATGAATCAACCCATGGGCCAAAATTTGGCACAAATTTGAGCCAGTTCGAAGCCCTTGAACTGATGTTTAGGGAAGGTGCCTTCCCCAAACATTTACTGGAATTTTGTCCAGTTCAACTGTTCAGGTCATTTAAGCCTATCAGCAGTTTTTAGGTTTAAATAGCTGTGAGCCATTAAACTCATTAGATGGGCTAAACAGCCACCAGCTATCAGCCATTTAACCATTCCTGGACAATCCCCTTCCCTCTCTTCCAGCTGTTGCTTGCTTTGGTTGGAAGAAAGCAGAAACTGAATTCACAACTTTGGGAAGGGGAGGGTTGGCTTCATTCGAGGGCTACTCCGAAACCTGAACTGAACCAGATTTTTTTTTACATTATGTTTGCTCTTCACATAACTGAAAAATCTTTTCTTGTTACAGTGGGCTTCCCTGGCTAATCTTAGCTCACTCTCAGCTTTGGCCTTTCTTATGATTGATCTACAGTGCCTAGTAACCTGTAGGTACTCTTCTTTAGAGCTCTGTCCTTCCCTCCATTTCCTGAACATTTCCCTTTTCTTTCTTAGTTCCTCTTGAAGTTCTCTGTTCATCCAAATAGGCTTCTTAGAGCTCCTGCAGTGTTTTCGTCTTTCTGGGCCGTATACAATGGGACTATGACATCTTGTGATTTTGATGTGATGCCTCTGTTGATACAGCCCAAAATGGCATTTGCCTTTTTTACCGCTGCACCACACTGCCTGCTCATGTTTAGTTTACAATCCACAAGTACCCCAAGGTCTCGTTCACACACAGTGTTACCTAGAAGCGTATCCCCCATCCAGTAGGCATGCTTTTCATTTTTCTGACCCAGATGCAGAACTTTACACTTATCTTTATTAAATTGCATCTTGTTCTCATTTGCCCATTTTTCCATTGTGTTCAGATCTCGTTGAACTCTGTCTCTATCTTCCGGAGTATTTGCCAGTCCTCCCAATTTCGTGTTCATCTGCAAACGTGATGAGTAGTCCCTCCACCCCCTCATCTAGATCATTAATAAATATGTTAAAAAGTACCAGGCCAAGCACCGAGCCCTGAGGTACCCCGCTACTCACCTCTCTCCAGTCTGATGAAACACCATTGACAACAACTCTTTGAGTGCGGTTCTCTAACCAATTCCCTATCCACCTGACTATCTGAAAATCCAGATTGCAGTCCTTCAATTTATCCATCAGAACATCATGGGGAACCTTGTCAAAAGCTTTACTAAAATCCAAGTAAATGACATCAACCGAATTTCCCCGATCCAGCAAACCTGTTACTTGGTCAAAAAAGGAAACAGGTTGGTCTGGCAGGACCTGTTGGATACAAATCCATGCTGACTTCCTTGGATCACCAAATTGTCCTCCAGATGTTTGGAGATCGCTCCCTTTAATATCTGCTCCATTATCTTCCCCACAACAGAGGTCAGACTCACTGGTCTGTAGTTTCCCGGGTCAACCTTCCTCCCTTTTTTGAAGATCGGAATAACATGTGCTCTCTTCCAGTCCTCCGGGACATCTCCAGTCCTTAAAGAGGTTCCGAAGATGATGGACAAGGGCTGTGCAAGTTCCCTGGAAAGTTCTTTGAGTACTCTCGGGTGCATTTAATCCGGACCAGGGGATTTGAACTCATCCAGTGCAGCTAAATGCCTCTCGACAACCTCTCTATCCATGTTAACCTGCCACCCAGACACTGTCCTTTGGCTATGGCCATCTCTAGATGTGCCTAAACACTTTGACCTGTGGGAAAAACAGATGTAAAATAGGCACTAAGCCTTTCTGCTTTCTCTGCATCTTCCATTAGAGTTTGTCCATCCGCACCCAACAGTGGGCCTATTGCCTCCTTTACTTTACGTTTGCTCCTCACATAACTGAAAAATCTTTTCTTGTTACAATGGGCTTCCCTGGCCAATCTTAGCTCACTCTCAGCTTTGGCCTTTCTGATGATTGATCTACAGTGCCTAGTAACCTGTAGGTACTCTTCTTTAGAGCTCTGTCCTTCCCTCCATTTCCTGAACATTTTCCTTTTCTTTCTTTGTTCCTCTTGAAGTTCTCTGTTCATCCAAATAGGCTTCTTAGAGCTCCTGCAGTGTTTTCGTCTTTTTGGGATAGTCATTGATTGAGCATGCAATAGCTAGCACCCATCCTTCACATGCTCCCTTCCCTTCCCTTCCAGCATTCTTGTCCATGGTATGACACTCATCATGTCACTGAGTTTATTAAAGTTTGCCCTACGAAAATCCAGTATCCGCGTTTGGCTACAAGCTTCCTTGCTTCCCGATCTCAAAAGGAATTCTATGAGGACATGGTCACTTCCGCATAGAGTCCCCACTCCTTCACCTCATCCACCAACCCTTTTCACTTCATGAAAAGATACCATTGCTGTGCAGGCATAACAGGTAATGTATCCAATGTCGGTTATTTAAATCCAAGTGCGCAAGCACAAAGATCAAGCCAACTGCAAATGCTTACGTCCTCCACAAACAGGTAATTTTACTGACCTCAGAAGTACACATCGTATCGTCTTCTTTGATAACTGAGAATATCTAGTCAAGTTTGAAACTTGTTACCAACTACTAATGCATAACCTGGCCTTATAATGCAAGTGGCTTCTATGTAGGGAACAAGCTGTTCAGCACACTGCTAGTGATGAAATTCCTATTAAAAAAATCACAGTAATCCAGTCACAGACTGAGTGTAACTGATGAAACCTGTTTAAAGTAAATTATCCATTTTTTTACTTTATTTACTTCATTTTTTAAACTTTATAGCCAACTATTCTTGCTGAGGCTCAAGGGGGATTACGAAGATTATTCAATTAAAAAGCATAAGACATCCAATAAGCAATGTGATAGAACTATGATTACAGAATAAGATAACAATACTAACAAAATTGGAATGGTAGAGGACAGGAAGGCCTGGAGGATCATTGTCCATGGGGTCGCGATGGGTCGGACACGACTTTGCACCTAACAACAACAACAACTAACAAAACCCAGAAAACTGTCCAAAGTACGGTATACCATAACTCAGAAAGTAGATTACAAAAGTAGGAGACAATGTAGTAAAAAGCAAGGTGATAAATACAATCCTAGTCCCTTATAGAAGCAACTTTCTGAACTATATGAAGGTCACAGTACTTGTTCTTCCTTCAATTATATAAAATCTAATGATCCTGATTGCAGGGAGGATGCAGCCAAGGAGACAAATAGTAAGCAAGTAATTGAATGAATGAATGAATAAATGAATTAATGAATTAATTAATAAGTGCTTCCTGCTTCACACTGCCATGACACTAACCACAACTTGTCATGTCAAATGGTTCTCTTCAAGGCCAGAAGAATCACAAACAGAACCAGCCAGGAACTGCCACAGTGCTGAACTTTCCTACACAATGCAATAGGTTGAGGGTCTGTAGTACAACTTCAATCTTAGATGTATGCCTATGGGGAACTTAAATCTATCCTACCTGACAAGAAGGACAGCAAACTAAAGGACAATACACACAAAATATTCATCTTTCCTTGAGCTACTAGTCTTGTTTTGTGTAGTTGTTAAATATTTTGTAAAACGCTTACACTGAACATTAAATATTTTGTAACACAATATTTTCATTTTAACCAACAGAACCTCTTTCAAATAAACATAAAACTGAGAAAATTAGATATATAAGAATTAAATTTCACAATGACAAAAATAAGAGGGAAGGAAGCCCTTAATTTAAAAATAAATAAATAACTGAAAGTTTATTCTGAGGTAGGGTAAAAGACCATTAAGGAGGTCTAGGACTGCCAAGCAGAGGTCAGCAATGGCGAACCACCTCTGAATGTCTCTGTAAGGGAGGTGTGACTTGGTGGCAAAAAAGAAAAAGAATGAAAGGCAACTGCACTGCATTATAAATGAACTAGCTTAAAAGACTATCTGTCCCTCTTAATAAAACAGTAAGGAGGGTTGGGGTGGGCTGAGTCCGTGATCAAAACTCCCGGATTGGCTCCTTGGCCCCGGACTGACAAGTGGAGGGGCCAATCGGAAGGCGCAAAGCGCCTTCCGATTGGGCCCTCACCAGGACAGCAGAGTTCCAGGGCAATCTGGAGACATGGCTGCCAGTCTGCTCCCGGCCACCACCGGGCTGCCAAGGGGAATGAGAACGGAGGCTTGGACAGGCTGTGCCAGCCCTTTTCGCCCCAAGGCTGTCCTAACTGTCATGTCCAACTGTAAATTGCCTCAGAACCCTGACAGAGCTGGCAGGAGACTGGAGAGTGCTCCCCCTCCCCCCTTCAGGCCTGCTGCAAAGGAGCCTCTGACAGGCCCTAACTGAGGGGAAAGAGGCCTTTCCAAGAGCAACGCAGGGGAGCCTGAGGGCATTCCTTTTGAGGGTGGGGAACTTTCCCCTTCTGCCAAACAGCTGGCTGACAGGGAGGCAACAGAAAAGCCCCTTCTCACTTAAAATACTGCTCTGGCCGGGGGTTAGACACAGCCAAGCCATGTGTCTTTCTTCTTTGCAACACTCTGCAGATTTGAGACCTACTGGTTCTTTTGTCTCCTGTTTCATCTGCACAGCAACCCTGTGCAGTAGGCCTCAAGTCTTTCAATTCAACAACAATCTGTGTGGGAGGCCTTAAATGTTTCTTTTCAACCACAACCCTGTCCAAAGTAGCCCTTTCTGCCTGGGGAGCTGATCTTTATACTCTGCAGGTGAGCTGTAATTCTAGGAGTTCTGTAGACTCCAGCTGGAGATTGGCTATCCCTGAGTTGGAAATATTCCTGGAGGTTTGGAGGTGGGACTTCAAAATAGTACAATGCCTCAGAGTCCAGCCTTCAAATGAGCCATTTTTGCCTGCAGTTGGTAGGGAGTGGTGCAGGTGTGTCCCTCCTGGGCTATGGGGTATGGCCAGCCCTTACCAGCAATTGTTTGTATTCTGGGGCACAGACAGGCAGACCAGCATCAGTCCTGTGAGTCTGGAAAGTGCAGGAAGATCTAAATAAATATTTACAGCCTTTGGGTAGTAAACAACAGTTTACAAAAATCAGTTCTTCTTCTAAGGAGCAACTATGAAAGAAGCATGTGGACACATAACATTTTATCAACAGTGAAAAAATGGAGAAGAAGGAACACGGTGGACACCTGTGTACTGTGACTACCCCATGTGGGACATTTCAGTGTCTGTGGCCTAATTCACACAAAAAGGGAAATGACACAGAACTGAGAGAAATTGGTTGCCATGTAATCTTCCTCTAAGAAGAGTCTCCAGTCTGATTTTCCCTTCACATATCTGAAGAAATGGCTCTGGAAAGCTCATCTGTAACCACGATGCCACAATTCCCAAAGGTCAGTCCTCTCCCACACTCAACGAACATTCCAAACCACACCTCATTTGCCACCACGCCACCACAACCTCGCACACAACACACACATACAACCCCATGCCCTTACAGACTGGACAACTCCTCCCCTTCCTCTTTCCACTGCCAAGCTCTAGCACCCATTGTATTCTTGGATACAACGGGCTTTGACCCTAGTTTAATATAGCTTTGAAAAGGGACTGGGCAGGGCGGGGAGAAGGGTCTGTGGGGAAGCGAAGGGGGTACAGGTTAGGGGGGTGGTCACTGCGGGGCCAAGGGGCTGGCCCCATTGGGTGGAGGGAGGGGTGTGGGGTCGGGAGGTGCTGCAGAGGAGTTCTCCCACAAAGGTTCTCCGTCAAAAGCAGCCACTCTCTAACATCCACTGGGTTCGTCTGCATGATTCTCACCCCCCCGAGTCCCGCCGCACTTGCGAACGTTTGGCGCCATCAATCAGACCCTCAACTCCCCAACACCCCAGGGTGAATCCACTGAAAGGGCTGCCACTTCCTGTGAAGTCTTAGAAAGGGTCCGCACGGCTGCTCGAAACTGTCTTCTTCCTCCTCCTGAGGCCTGCTGAGCACCGGGCATCTTCCTCCACCGCCCTCCAAGCCTCGTACCTCCTCTCCCACTTATGGGCAGCTCTGGCACCCTGGAGCAGCAGCCGAGTTGGCCCGGCCGCCTCTACTCCTGGGGAGCGAGTCACTTAGAGTGCTGCTGTGGTGCTGGGCGAATCTCGGAGGCCTTGTCCGGGGAAGGAAGGCGGCTGTCTCCGCAAAGGGCTGGCCAGCAGAGCCTGGTCAGGGTGCTTGGAGGGGGGGAGTTTGGAGGAGGAGATGGGCGCTCGCGGTCCCACATGGCCCCCATCAGGACTGAGGCACAGTGGGGAGCTCCGGCCAGCTGGCCGCATGCTAAGGGAAGCTAGAGCTCCAGGAAGTGGGAGGGCAGTGGGCTCCCGTGCAGAATCTGCTGCCTCGGTCATTCTCTCCCTCTGAGCGGGGGCTCCTTCTGTAAGGCGGGGCGGCCTTCCACATCAACCCCTTTTTGGGAGGGGGAGGGAGTGCTGCTGGCACTAGAAGGGGTTCCCCCCCCCCGGCTCCCTCATGGTCGACTCGCACTGGGATGGCGTCGGCAGGCCCTCCAGGTCTTCTTGCAGCTGTGGGGAGAGGGCATTCAGGTGGCCTGCGCATGGGGGAAGGAGGAAGAGAAAGTGGCTGGAGCTCAGGCGGAGAGGCAAGATTTTTCTGACGGTGTCGCGCTCGTGGGGACTCTGAGGGCAGCACAGAAGGCTGTGTTGGCTGCACGCCTACCTGTGGGGTCCCCGGCAAACATTGTAATGGTGGCAGGCGGCCGCAGGTGGGCTACTTCGTGGGCTTGTCAGGAGGTGCTGCATGCCTCCCGACTGGTTGGAAGGGCAGTTCAGGGCTCAGGCAGCCAATCGGGAGCCACACTGTGCGTGGCTCCCGATTGTCCCCTTGGCCCCGGACTGACAAGCAGAGCAGCCAGTCGGGAGGCGCTTCGCTCCCGTGAAGTGTTTACAGATGGTTCTCTGACCCAAACGTAAGATGCTATAGGCATAAAAAGAGGTAAATCAAACTATTATGTTTATGCTACTTTGTCTATATTTTGTCTATCAGCTAGCTCAATTAAACATCTCCTTATTTAGGGAAAAGAACATTAAATTTTTTTTCAAAGTTCCAGGACCCTAGGTTCTTCAAGGAACAAAAAATGGTAGCTGACGGTGAGCTGGAGGTGATTAATCATAAATTTATAACAACAACTAGGATGGATTCTGATCCTTGAAATTATTTACAACCAGTATCTGACTGATCATAAACACAAACGATGATATCTGTATCTGACTGATACCATAGTTTTATTTATTTGGTATCTGACTGATAATAAACATGAAGTATAACAAGGTACTATAGTGTACCTGAAAATTACAAACCGTCATATTTATCTTCATTCCATCCTTGTAAAGTCTCATTAGTGGTGACATTGATAAGCTGAAACTTCATTTCACTCTTTTGTTCTGAAATTCAAATTTAATCTTAAGCGCACGGATGAAAATGCCATGCCAAACCAGCTCCCCAGTTTCCCCACCAAAGAGAGCTGACAGCCTACTTTCAGACATGTTTACTTGAAAGTTAGCTCTGCAGGGCTTCCTTCCAGGCAAACCTGTGCAGAACTACAGGCAAGCCCAATTCCCGCCTTTCTTGGAAGAAGCAGCCCCACTATCGTTTTTTGGGGAGGAGGAAGCTACCCTTAGGAAGCCGTGCTGACTGTGATTCAAGAGATGGAATAGGGGAAAGGAAAGAGAAATGAGAGGAGGGAGCATGGCCTCCATTTGTTTACCAACTGCCCAGCTCAAAGTCAATTCTCAGTTTGCTCTCCCATCTCTCCTTATGCCATCAGCTGCCCAATGATAGCACTTGAGTCTAACTCTGGCAGCTGCCTCTCATTCCTAGGCCCCCATAGCAGCTGCAGCAACCTTTCAACCCAAGCTGGCTCAATGGAGTGTCCCAGAGGGTCACCAATGTTTCTTCCAGTATGTGTGAGCCCTGGGTTCTTAAAGAAGTTGCACGCCAATTGTATGGAATGGGATGTGGCTGTTAAATGGCTGGTGCTGTAGTGCTCCAGGTCTCCTGGGGGTGGTGAATTTGAACTTGCTTCATCTCTCAATAAGGAGAGGAAACGACTGAGAGGGGATATGATAACCATCTTCAAGTATTTAAAAGGATGCCATATGGAGGATGGAGCAGAGTTGTTTACTCTTGCCCCGGAAGGACGGACCAGAATGAATGGGATGAAATTAATGAATGAAATTAATTCGAAAGAAATTCCATCTAAACATCTGGAAGAAGTTCCTGACAGTTCGAGTGGTTTCTGAGTGGAACAGGCTTCCTCAGGAGGTGGTGGGTTCTCCATCTTTGGAAATTTTTAAACAGAGGCTAGATAGCCATCTGACGGAGAGGCTAATTCTGTGAAGGCATAGGGGTGGCAGGTTACAGTAGATTAGCGATTGGGATGAGAGTGTCCTGCATAGTGCAGAGGGTTGGACTAGATGACCCATGAGGTCCCTTCTAACTCTATTATTCTATGATTTTATGATTCTCCTCCCTCCGTCATTTCTCTCCCCATTGCCCCATGTAATTTCTTTTCTGACTGCCATTGCAATGTGTAACATTTAATGTTAATGTAAATGCTTTTAAATTTTATTCCTCTATTCTGGTTTTATTGTTGTTACCCACCCTGATCAATTTGGAAGGGTAAGTTAGAAATAAAAATATATTAATTAATTAGAAGATGATGAAGAAGAAGAGTTGGTTCTTATATGCTGCTTTTCTCTACCCGAAGGAGCCTCAAAGAGGCTTACAATCACCTTCCCTTTCCTCTCCCCACAACAGACACCCTGTGAGGCAGATGAGGCTGAGAGAGCCCTGATATCACTGCTCAGTCAGAACAGCTTCATCAGTGCTGGGGCGAGCACAAGGTCACCCAGTGGCTGCAGATGGAGGAGGCATGGGGAATCAAACCTGGCTCGCCAGATTAGAAGTCAGCACTCCTAACCACTATACCAAGCTGGCTCTAATAAATTAAATTCTTGTCTTGAGTAACCCTAAGAGAGATCACCATGAAAGAGAGAAAATAATGAATTGCTAGGAGCAAATGAAGAAAAGATTTGTGGGGAAAATTCACCACAGGTAATGAAGAAGTACAAAGTACATAAAAACAAAATTCCAACAGGACCTCCAAATGTATGTTGAAATTATCATCTTTGGCTTGCAAACTAGACACTGAATGTTAGATTACACACTACAATTCAGAAAAAAAATTATTTGGGACAGATGCAAATCAATCATGCGATAACATAATTACACCTTTGTGTACTGACTTGTTAGGCAGCCCATGAAATGTAGAAGGAGTATATAAGAATGAAGGTGCAAGAGAGGCCTTTTGGCTTTGCTGTTCTGGAAACCTCATTATAGACTAATTGGTCATTACATCATCAAATCTCTCCTGCCCTTTTGAGGGCTAAAAGGAAGACACATAGAAACTGGTAAAGATTGAGCAAAGTGTAGTTTAAAGGAAGAGGTCAAGCAGCACCAAGGTTGGAATCTTACAGGATATTGTTGTTTCTCAATGCTTTTAACATTCAGTCTCTGTCTGAACTCTCACTTTATTGTTTCTTCAGAGTCTGTGCCATTCCAAGGTGCTGGTGGTGGTGAGAATGAGCACGTTAAAAATGGACTTTATTGTGTGAAGTTAACTCCAGACTTATTACACTATTAACACATTCTTGGGTTCAAGAGGCACTTCACACATTAACTGCAGAGTGATCTAATGACCCCTTGCACAATTTTGTTTTATTTACCCAGCAAGTAAAAATGAAAAGCTGAAGACCGGCATAGCTGCAGTCACAAACCAGTTCAATATTTCATCTGTCAAAAATGCTAGTTTCTAGAGCCATATGCTAATTATAAAAAAAATTAGACACACTTAGAAATGACATATTGTTTTGTGTGTAAGGCCCATTTTTTATTTCTTCAGTTTGGAAT
This sequence comes from Paroedura picta, assembly GCF_049243985.1. NCBI lineage: Eukaryota > Metazoa > Chordata > Lepidosauria > Squamata > Gekkonidae > Paroedura > Paroedura picta. The sequence goes on along the minus strand of NC_135370.1, from coordinate 138,543,688 downwards.
TTGCACACTGAGGTTACCTCAACATCATAATGAAGCAAGACTGTCAAATTTTGGTACAAAGCACTGAATTTCCTCCTGTTGCTGGCAGAAGCAACTCTTGTTCACACCAATCTCTTTTTTTTTCACAGTAGAGGGGACAGAGGTGTCCCCTCCACTTCACACATCAAGTAACAGGTGGCATATGATTCTTGAAAGTTCTTTGTATTTCAGACATACATCTTGTCTGATCAGGAGTTAGATGTACAATACAAACTTGAAAGCACAATTAGAAAATATCTGATTAAGCTTCATGTGTGAACAAATCACACTTTGATTTGTAAAATGAACAAAACTTAATGAAAACTAATCATGCACCCAAGTAGTTTTTAGCATAGGAAGCTGGACTTAGAATTTCTACAAACCAATGCATTGAAACTGGCCTCCACACACACAGTTGGCAGGTGGGCCTGTACATTTCCAGGAGTGACAATTGATCACCAGATTGCAGAGATGAACTTCCCTAGAGAAAATGGAAAGTGGACTCTGCAGCATTATGTCCTCAAAAAAATTCTGATCCCCCCAGGCTCCCTCCCAAATTGTCAGGCAAATGATCAACACAGATTTGGCAACCCATATATGAAATATATATGATTTCTACTATGGGAAAATTTTACTATGGCAAATTATATTGCCCCTTCAGAGGAATATGAAAGACACTGGCCTTCATTGCTTTGTGGACCTATTGGACAGAATACCCAGAGTCTTCAGGAGTGCTTGTGTAGAACAGTAAATATGAGTGATTTCAACAGCACTTTTTAAATGTTATCCTAAAACAAAGTTACAACCTTTTTAAATCCAGTGAAACCAGTTGGTTTAGAAGGAGGTAACTCTTAACAGGATTTCACTGTTATATTCACCCTCTTAGAACAACCCTGTGATGCAATAAAATCATAACAAAAACATGAAATAGCAATATTAGAAGCAGTGAGTTGGTCAATGTAATCACCTCTGATCCCAGCTCCAGGGATTCTGCTTGAATTATCCCAAGTAGATCCTATGTGTTGACCATGAACAACACAAAGTTTCAGGATGTACACATCCATTTCTTAATAAAACTATATCCTAGTAAGTTTTGGGACATAGCACTTCTTCAAGGAACATGATATTGTGGAAGATAATATCAAGAACCTTGTGGCTTAGACTACTGTTATAAGACTAGTCATTTTTTCTGGGACATCAAATTCAGACACTTGATAATGTTTTAGCATTTGATAAGTTTTGCAAATTGTTTTTATGCACATCACTTAAAAAAAATTAGCATAGGTAAGGGGCTCTAAAGCTGGAATTGACCCAAGTCTCCCTGGACCTCTGAGATGGCTTATTATCTAGTTACACTATATTATAAAAAGTGTCTGAAACTCTAATATAAGTTCAGTACAGAATTCAGTCAGGACAACTAGCTGATATTTGCTTTCTTTTTCAGCCTTACAAAAAACCCTATTACTCAGAAAAGCAACAGGTGTTTAAAAGTTTCAAATTTTACAAAAAAATGTGCTTTTAATATTAAAATAAAATCAATTACGTAATTAAGTTTTGAACATGCTTCTTGATTTGTGATACATAGTACATTATTAGAAGTTATTATATAATTAAGAAAAGAAAGCTATATATGTTGCTAATGAAAAATGTCTTGTGCATGTTAATGTTTCACACGTTAAAATGAATAATCTTCAGACTTACTAATATTTATTCTTGAATGCCATTGCACAATTACATTTTCCTCAAAACCTAGCTACTTATTTCAATTTATAACTGAAAACTATTGCTTAAGATCGACTCAAGATTAGCATTCTATAAAGTCTACTGAGGGCTATTATTGTGCAAACAAAAGTGCTTTAAAATGGCTTGAACATGATTAAAGTCCACTTTTAAGTTACAGAATCTAATAAATAACAAGTTAACAAAAACTTTATATAGTTCTTCTTGATATACCTCCAATGGCACAACATTATTAGTTTCTGATGTCTCATGTTTCCAGATACAGGGTGTTGAAAGATTTATTCATCCTGAGTTGTGCCCTAAGGTAATTGAGTTTTTAAATAACCTGGATCCCACAATTATAACAATCTGAATGAAAGAATAGACAACTGTATTTTAAAAACAGAAAGTAAACATTAAATATATTAGGTTAGGAATCTATGTTTTAAAAGCATCGATTCCCCCCTTTTTTATTTCGATGTTTTTATTAGCCCCTCAAATTACAAATGCTCAACTGTCACAAAAGATCAGTGTTCCTGAACTGCCAGCATTAATCATTTGTTTGAAGTGTATGAAGACAGACAAATAAAGGCAACATCACAAAATATCATCCTGAAAAAGGAGCAGATACCAAAATGATAAATAGCATAACCTATGAGCCCTGGTTGCAATGCTGTTGGGTGGAAGAAATTTCTAAATATCAAAAGATAGTGGCATCATTGTCAGGTGGTCCATAAACAAACCATGTTCAATTGATGACATTGGACCTTTTCTTCTTGCTATACTACTGTAAATAAGCATACTCCCCTTGCCTGTCTGAATTGTACGTGCCCATTTTCAGAAATGCCGCAGCAGATAAGTAACACTGTCATGTCCGTTTTGTCAACTACATGCTGATGATCCTTTTCTATCTGCAGTTTGGGAACGTTATCAAGGTCAGGAGCAATCGCTTAGAAAACCCTTCCTGATATGCATGTATCTATCTAGTAATTTCTGTAAGAAGCTCTATAAAATAGCATAAGAACAGACATTGAATGAATCATTTTTCTCATTACAAATGTAAAAACCTTACTAAAAGGGAAATTTTGAAAGGAAGTTCAAAGTCATAAACAAAGATTGTGTGTGTGTATATACACACACATTTACGTCTGTATTCAGCTTCCAGACACTATAAGTGGATATTGCTTTGCAATGCTTCACCCACAATTCTGTTTTGTTTTTTTTACCTTTAAGTCAAGCTTATCCATGTGTTGGGCAGATGCCCACCTCTTTCAACTCTTCTAACCTCCACGTTTGTGTGTGTGTGTGACAAATTGGTTGTGAGGCATTTACAACTGATGCACATATCACAAAATTATTTCTGCCAAGCTTCCTCCATGACCTGCCCGTGGGACATGACATGCTCCGAGTCGCATTGCTCTATCAAACTGAATCTTTCCAGGACAATGCAAATTATGACAAATTCCATCATCCTGCATTATGCGCTTCATGCTAATCTTCCTAATTCGAGAGAATCGGGAGGGTTTGCTGTTCTGCTGAAGGGCACGTTGTCTGATTGAATGATGGTGAAAGAACGTTCACGATCCCCCTCCTCTCCCCTCCCAATCCCAGCTGTGGCCACCTCTGCCCTACCACCAGGAAACCTTTTTTTTGTTAGAGAATTTCTTGCACAGAATTGATTAAGAATCTGTGTGTTCCTTTTAGCTTTTCCAGCACATAACAAGATATTACCAGTGGTGATCCTGGGGTCTTGGCGTTAAAGGGTATTTTATTTTTAGAACAGTAGTCTTAAACAAACATTGCCCACCAAGTCTTCCTGCTGACTTCTCCAAAACTGTCAGCCTGTCACATTGGGAATGCAGTCTCTCTGAGAAGTTAAACCATCTCCCATAGTGGCTTTTGAAGCAATCATTTCAATAATAGGATTCAGGCAATTTCCATTCTCAAACACTTTTGACTTTGGGATGTTATGCTGCTGGCTCAAAGCATAACAGTCACCCTGCAAAAAACATTCTTGAAAAAGTCTCCAAGATACACAACTCTTGAACAATTCCTCAGTGCTTCAGAAGGTGGCAGTATTACTGCACAAAAGAAAATACGCCACACATGATATTCTAATAATCCCATGGTGTAGAAACAAACATGTTTAATTCCCAGAGAACCATATATTTTATCCCATGGCATAATTTACTTATAGCATTCAAACTTGAACATGAAACAATTTGCAGCGATAACCATAATTATGCCATTAGTAGCCCAAATGTTACTATCTCAGATCAAGCTAAAATGATACCTAGCATCAAAGATCCTTTGTGATATCTTTGGTCACCAACTTGCATGTTGTAAAAGAATCCAAGGATGAAAAAGAAAAGAACTTTGAGGATGAGACAATTAAAATTAGTCAGAATCATCTCCTCAGTCAAGTGTCCATTCAAAACAATTATATTTCATTACAGCTCCAAGGTAAGGCAAAAACAAATGCTGAACTCTGTTGTTGTTGTTTTTTAAAAGAACATTCGGCTCTGTCACTGAGAGAGTACATTTAAAACAAATGTATGCTTTCTAAAAACACTGCATCAGTCAGTTCTAAAAAACAAGTGATAACACAATGTTATCACTTAACAGCGTTTTATGTAAGAGCAAATCTATTGTTTACAGAAAAGATATTCATGTCATTTGTTTACATGTTTAAAAATGCTGTAAATGAACTAAAAAGACCAAAACATTACATGCCTCAAGAAAACATGAATGCCCATCAGGTCTAAAACTGTAACTGAAGGGCTGTATTATCTATCAGTGCTACAAATATAATCTCTCTTGTGCCGCTACTTTAAATCTGAAGACAATGGATATTTTTGAAAAATGAAGAGCAGGCTATTCTTTCTTTCTAAGTGAACAAGGTTCACACACACTTCAAGCAGCAGTTCACATAGGGGCAATTTTTTATTTAGCATTTACATGCCAGGCTTTAAAGGGAATCTTTCATAATTGGATTGATGCATTACTGAGTCCTTGTATGTGCCTAATAAATACGTAACAGAAAGTATTAGTAAGAAGAGACAGGAAGATCTTTAGCTTTATACATCATTCCTAGTCAGGCTCAAACCCTCAAATGAGTATGTGAGCACCCTTTCAGAAAAGGCACCGGGTACACCCTGTGCATGCTGCAGCTTGTTGACATGAACCAGGGCAGGCAGACACCAATAATACATGAAGTGTGGTTCAGAGGCAATTAGGATCAGTTGTCAAGGCCAGGCCATTAATGAAAGAACATGTCAGAGGAGCTGGAAACTTCAGTGGTTGAGGGCAAGAAGGCGATTTAGTGTGACAGATCGAGTCCTTCCAATGTCCTCAGTGGTACATGCTAATACCAGCCTTAACAACCTTTTGTGGCAGTGTATAATGTGACTAACATGGACTTTGATTCAGCAAAATGACTGCTGCCACTGTTAGTCTGTCTCATTCGAACAACAGTAAAAGCACTGCTTCGAATAATTACCCACTTCCTTCGCCCTCCCCCCTTTCCCTCTTGGCTAATGCAGTGGGCTTTTATGCATGCCACACTGTTCCCCCCCCCCACACACACACACCGCTCGCTAGGTCACAACATTTATCATGCTGTTTCCTATTTGTTTATGCAGTGTTCCTTCCATTTATTAATAATAGCTCAAGTAATAAATACTCCCCACCTCCATTGCCACCAACCCTACAGTAAAATAAAATTAAGATCGCAGCATATATGCTTGTGGACAAAGGAAATCACAGCAGTCTATGCGGATGCTTCCCTATATGTACAATCCATATGATGTGGAATCAAATGTTAGGGAAATATTGTCAGCAAAGCAATAACCCAGTCCTTGTAATGCATAGCAGGTGGGAATCTCCTTCGATTAAAATGGCTTCTCCCACCACTGTCATGATGCTTCTGCCTATTCCCATTGTTAGCCTAAATAAAATGGAGTTCCAATCATTTATAATGATTTCTGCTTTTCTAAAATAAAATAAACAGGCATCTTACACATAAGTGTTCTAAGGAAACGACATTTAAAATAAAGGCCATGCAGGGAACACATCAGTATGGTTTTCTAAAGACAGTAACAAATCTTCATAACCTCCATAGAACTTTAACTTCATACCTTGGCACATGTCCATTTCAAAATAATAATACATTATTGCTGTTCGTGGTTTAAGCTGATGATCACCTTCCACAGCTATTCACTGATTTGCAGCACCTGAACAGGTTTATTTCTCAAAATGCCATAATTACTTTACACTTCAAGGCAGTAGGTGGGTTACAAAATAAATGTATATATCAGAGGTGACAACAAGTCAGCATCTTTAATGGAAGCTCCCATAAGGTTTTGGAGTTGGTTAAGATTTTTTTCCCTTCCACTACACAGCATTAAATAGAGAAAAGACAAAATATACAGCTTGATCTTTTTCCTCCTCCTTATTTATTTCTTTCCATTTCTTACCTTTGGTCAGCTGATGCAAACCTTCCCCTATCACTTATGTCACTTACCAATGCCTCCACTGACCTTTCCAGAGGCAATACTTAGTTATGACTGACAGGAAAGACTGTTTCTGGTGGGATGGATTTGCTTCCCTCTGGTTTATTGTCACGATACCTTAGCTTCTTCAGTTTTTTTCTCTTCATATTGAATATCTTTTTCAGCTTTCAAAAATGGGCACACTTTGAAGGGAGTCCTCTGATCAGAAGCTTATGCATTAAACTGAGCTATAAACTCATTAAAATCTGGAACAAGCAGCTGACAGGGAACTGATGTAAGTAACTTGTGTGGATCACAAATCCAGATCTCTAGAAGGTACCAAAAAGCTTCCATTTGGTGAACAACTTTCACCAAAAACCAAACACCCTACCCCACCCAAAAATGTCCTCTAATTTAGCGATCCCCAACCTGTGGGCCGCGGACCACATGTGGTCCTTCGACTAATTGGAGGTGGGCCCTGAAGGACACCTTCTCCCCCCCCCAGCCCTTTACTTCACCCCCCCCAGCCCTTTACAACACACTTCATTGTTGTGGCGTGTCTGTATCTTATTTTGAAGGGATGTTTAAACATTACCATAGTGATCAGAGAGCGTTAGGGCAGTGGTTGAGAGTAAAGGAGTAAATTACCCCCCCCCCCACCGGGCCTCAGTAAAAGGCATTGAGTGGTCCCCGGTGAGTGGTCCCCAGTGTTGAGTGGTCCCGGGTGATAAAAAGGTTGGGGACCACTGCTCTAATTCATGTTAGAAAACTTATGGCTTGCTTCTAAAGAAATTCTAGATGTGAAGCAGTAATGTGGTTCCGCATAAAAGTGTTGACTTTTTTGGATTGTCAGAACTTCTTGCCACAGCTATTATTTTTCATCAGGTTCATTTAAGCCAAATATGTGGAATCCTATTCATAACGTTAGCAGTACATTTTATAACAAGCTCAAAGACGCAATAATCCAGAATAGGTAAAATGAAATCTGTGAAAACCCACAGCATTTCAAATTCTCAACATGGTCCCATCTGTAGATACACTGGACCTGTGGGCCATGGGCAGACAAGAAAGATCTTTCTACAAACCTGAGGACAGCTCAAGATTGCAAAACAAACAAACAATCAAAAAAACTTAAATGTAAACAAAACAAATGAACAAAAATACTTTGGGATTTAATATCCCCCTCAATGATAAAAGGAGTACTTGCAACTTTAAGAAACAGGTGTCCTCAGTGGCCATTGTTAGGCAACCACAAGAAGATTGTCAAATCTTGGTTTCTGCCAGGAAAAGGCTGAGGGAAGGAGCAAAGTCCTTTCAAGAGCTGCTTTGGTTTCTGAGGGAGGCCTTATTTGGACCTCTGAGCAACTTGCTACCATGCAAGTTCCAGACCCCAGTCATTTATTCCTGTTCAAAAGCAGCCTTTCCACAAATACCCCAAAGTTGTTATTTTTCTTCCTCAGATACCTTTAAAACATGCAGTGATAATGACAAAAATTAATCACAGTCATTGTTCTTTAATGGAGCCAGGCTAGAATACAGTTAGGCTTATTCTCTTGGAATTACAACTAATTTCCAGACTACTGAAACCAATTTCCCTGGAAAAAGTGTCTGCTTTGTAAGGTGGACCCTAACCCAACCTCTGCCTTCTCCAGGCACTGCCACCAAATCTTGAGCAGTTTTTAAAGCCATATTTTACACTAGATGTGGTTACTTGTCTTCCAATTGGTGTCATTCAATCTTTTTTTTTCTCCTTGAATCTCTACAGCACTGCTTTAAGCAGAAATGTGTCAAATCCTACATACTCAAGAGCTTGGTGTAGTGGTTAGGAGTGTAGACTTCTAATCTGACAAGATGGGTTTGATTCCCTGCTCCTCTTCCACATGCAGCCAGCTGGGTGAACTTGGGCTCACCAAGCATAAAGCTGTTCTGACTGAGCAGTAATATCAGGGCTCTCTCAGCCTCACCTACCTCACAGGGTATCTGTTGTGCGGAGAGGAAAGGAAAGGTGATTGTAAGCTGCTTTGAGGCTCCTTCGGGTAGAAAAAAGCGGCATATAAGAACCAACTCCTCCTCTTCCTCCTCTTCTTGAATTTAGCTAGGAGTTAGCTGTTATTACTAATGCTGAGTAATAGGGGTAGGGGGTGGGGTGGGGTGGGGAGATTGCCTTACCTTCTACATTTGTTATCCATTTTGTGTATTATGGCATGTCATGCCTTTTGTGCATTATGGCTTGTCATGCCTCCCTCCTGTTTGTATTGTTATATCACCCTCTAATCCTAGTCTAACTGCACTGTTAATTGGAGGTCTCTGATAATGATTGTTTTATATTGTGTAATCTGCCTGTGGTTTATGTGAGAAAAGCAGGTTATAAATGAAGTAATTTTAAATACAGTATTTGCTGGCGTATAAGACTACTTTCCCCCCCTGAAAAACATGCCTTCAAGTGGGGGGACCGTAGGGAAAAGCGACATATAAGAACCAACTCTTCTTCTTCTTCTTCTATACGCCGGGTGCACTTCAGTTGGGACAGACATAGCTGCCCATAGTGGCCCATAGTACTGTAATGTAATGTAACAAACTCTATATTTTGAGTGGAAATGTTGGGGAGTCGTCTTATACGCCCAGTTGTCTTATACGCTGGCAAATACGGTATATATATATTCATGCCCTTGGACAATACAATAAACCCCATGTACTACCCTGCTAAGTCTCTCTGCATTGAAGCCTTCCCAAATTTACCTACTCCATATTAGAATATAGATTTCTTAAATATTGCACAAAACCTCTACTTAACATAAGCATTCTCAGTCAATACAAGTTGTTTTGTTTCCATTATAATAATAGCATGGGCATTCCTGTTTCCACATGTAAGTAAGCACTCTAAAATGCATTCTACTACAATGCAGTTAGACTTTAGTAGAAGGCTTCCTCATTTATTAATTCATGCTTTAATAATATGTTGCCATGTGGGTATGGTAATAAATATCATTAAAAGCGTTAGGATCAAAGGCCCTTATACGATATACATGGCAAATACAATTAATAAAAACCCCTCTCATATTCAGTGAACGTTAAAAAATATTCGTTTAGAAGAAGTGGTTCCTAATGAGACATCTTTCCTTGTAATTATCCTCCCTCAACACAAAATGAGCTTACTTTAATAATAAATAAGTGAGTACATTTTTCAATCCTAGTGCTGAACTGAACACAAGCAAAACTTTATTGCAAGTGACATCCTGTGCAGTATTTCAGAATGGAAAGGAATAAAGTGGAATTATACCCATCATTCTTTTAAAACCAAAATGAAGTGTTATCCCTCATTCATATGCCAATTGCTCTTCTTAAAAAAACGAACTGCAAGATCTACCCTGTATGGTACTTGCTATGATGTTCAAAAGAAATGAATCTAGGCTGCATTCAAGTCAACATTAAGCCTGAATGTGCAAAAAAGTGTGATACATGCACATGCTCATGCTAAGTGTGATAAAAAAAACATACAGGTTTGAACCCATCTCTGGGAGCTTTTCACAAACAAATGCATGTGCACATCTTAGCTGGAATTAAATTTTTGTCCTCTAGATGGTGATTTTAACCCGGATTTACTCTAGGCTTTGAACCTCAGATTAACTAAACCCATGTAAACCACAAATCTGCATTTGTGTGCCACAGGAGCACTAAGTTAACTTTCCACCTAAAGTTAGTCACGGTGCTTTGGGCAAGAATGGAAAAGAATGGAATGAGAAGCATGTGCAAGCTCAGCAGTGAGCTGAATTCACATACCTTCAGGCTTAATGTGACGGCAGCCTTCCCTTCCTGCATCCTTAATTTTACTTCTGCTCCACCCAAAACACAAGTTTTCATCTATGTATCATGATAGACTAAGGTTGACTAGTACATACAATGATTTAATAATAAGAAGCCTCACCCATCATTTTAGCCAGTGGCAGTTCCTTCCAGAGAATTCATACAGTATCAAGCAACCATCTTAAACAGAGAAGAAAACCAACTGACCATTCTATATTTTACCATGAAATTGGCAATTTCATGGATTTTTTTTTAGCACTGAGTCTCTAGCATAGAGAGCAGTAAACAAAAAAGGGTTTGCAGGATTCTCTTCCAGGCTGCCTCTATGGTAAAAACTGGAAAACTGCACAGGAACCTGCATTGTTGTATGGGGCAAGCCTGGAGGGTTAAGGTTATATGATGGGAACAGTCTGGGTGGCTGGTATATTGGATGGTCACCCTTCTCCTGTGCCCTCTTTAAGTCCTACTACCTCAAGCTGCAGAGTATCCGGAAGTACTCTGGAGAGTACTAGATAAGCATGGATGGGAAAAAATGGAAAGTTCATCTTCTGGCATAAAGAGAAGTCTTTAATTGTCATGTATTTGGCTTTAATTGTTTTAATGATCTGCGGAGGGTTGGGCTGGATGTGATTTTATTATGTGCGTGTTCTTTTTTTAAAATTGTTAGTCATCATGGTTCCCCTTTTTGAGAGCAGAAAGGTGGAATACGCATTTTGTAAAATAAACGAGAATAAAAATATGCGGGATATAGCTCATAAGGACTTAGGGTTTAGATCCCATCTTCGCCTTGCACTCAGTTAACATCTAGTCCAGCAGCTATCAGGCAATGCTTCTAGAAACTGTACAACAAACATGAGACCTACAGTGTTCCCATGTTGTTTTCCCTAGAAGATGGAGTTTATAGAGATTCTATTTTATCTATGAAAGAAGAGGCCTGCCAAAATGAGCAGTACTATTGGATATTCAGACAACACGTGCTACCAGGGCAAGAGCACTTGCTTCTTGCAAGCACCTACCTCCATATATATTATAGAGAAAGATGTGAAGATGGGTCTGCCTTTTGGACTCACAAACACCCTTTGATGGTTACCCTCCTGCCCATCCCAAAGTTCCCTGACCTTGGCCAGCCCAATCCTGACAGATTATGGAAGCTAAACAGAATCAATTTGGGTTAGTAATTTGAATGGGAGACTACACAGAGACAAGTAAAGACAAACCACATCTGTTCATCACTTGCCTTGAAAATCTTAGAGGCTCACCATAATTTGGCTGTGACTTGATTGTACTTTTATCCCACAGCCACCCTTCTGAGCCACCACCAGCCTATGTTGTGAAAGCTATGTATTACTCTGCAGTTTGAAGGATGAATCCATGTCTAGTTTTCCTTTAAAAAATCACTCTCAAACTGCTTTTAATATAAGCTTTATAGATTTTTAAAACAATATTTGTAACTTTTCTCCAGAAACTATGAAGCAGCTTGAGGGTAGTGGCTTTTCATAAGGGGAGGGAGAGAAGTAATGCTCCTATTTTTTGCCCTATTTTATTCTATACACTGCACCCAGATTCTGAAAAACGAGACAAAAAGTCAAATACTCCGGTGGTCAAGAGCCAGCTTGGTGTAGTGGTTAGGAGTGCAGACTGGTGAGCTGGGTTTGATTCCACACTTCCTCCACATACAGCCAGATGGGTGATCTTGGGCTCGCCACAGCACTTATAAAGCTGTTCTGACCGAGCAGTGATATTAGGGCTCTCTCATCCTTACCTACCTCACAGGGTATCTGTTATGGGGAGAGGAAAGGGAAGGCGATTGTAAGCTGCTTTGAGACTCATTTGGGTAGAGAAAAGCAGGATATAAGAACCAACTCTTCTTCTTCTCCTGCCACATGCAGCTCCACTCTTAGACTATATTTGCACAACCTTTTGACTCAAACTACAACAAAATTAAAACAGTCAAGCAAGCAGATGCTAATTTACTGAAAATCATATATAAAGTGATCTAAGTAACCAAATTTATGCTGTAGATCAGCACTCTTTAGACACCTTAGTGTCTCTATGAGTCATAGTGTAAGAGTGTGTCTGGCCACAAAAAGAGCTAGGGCCTTTTCAATGGTGGCCCCAGTCTGGTGATATGAGCTCCCAAATGAGACTACTTTAATGGAACAAACAGTTCCATAGGGCCTGCAAATTGGAGCTCTTCTGCCAGTCTTTCGGCTGAATGACAGCAATTAGAGACCTCCCTGCAACCAGATCAATCAGTTCAGGGCAACTCTTCCAACACATTATCCAAGCTCATGGTCTCCTTCTCTCCAAATTACCATAATTACACTTTTGATGTTGATATCATGACGGTTATAACTGTCTGGTTTGATCTGTTTTTCTACTGTTAGAAAATAGTTCAGTATATGTTTCCAACTTTACTGGTTTGATGTACACTGCCATGAGATGTCATACTGAGGGGCTGTATAGATTTATTGGATTCATTCATAAAGGTAAAGGTAAAGGTATCCCCTGTGCAAGCACCGAGTAATGTCTGACCCTTGGGGTGACGCCCTCTAGCGTTTTCATGGCAGACTCAATACAGGGTGGTTTGCTAGTGCCTTCCCCAGTCAATACCGTTTACCCCCCAGCAAGCTGGGTACTCATTTTACCGACCTCGGAAGGATGGAAGGCTGAGTCAACCTTGAGCCGGCTGCTGGGATCAAACTCCCAGCCTCATGGGCAGAGCTTCAGACTGCATGACTGCTGCCTTATCACTCTCCGCCACAAGAGGCTCTTGGATTCATTCATAGCCACTTCCAAAGCCAGTCTGGCTCGTTGCGGTTTACAATAAAAGAATAAAACCCCATAAAACCCCATTAAAAACTCCTTGATGGCGGGTAAAATAATCCATATCCCTACCCCTACCCCAGCCATAGCCAATAACGCCAGGACACACCGGTCCACAATATCCACCATCGTCCTCGGGAGAGGCGCCTCTGCCCAGTTGACCAAGGGCTTTGCCTCTACAGGGCTCTACCAGGGCCTGTATAGGGAGGGTCACCATCTTCCTAGCCCAGCCTCAACCAAATGCCTGGAGGTAGAGCTCCATCTTACAGGCCCTGTGGAATAAATTGTGTGAATATATAAATAATAAACCAACAGAATGTAATGTTTGGCACAGTATTTATGCACTTGGGAGTCCAACCTTTACTTTTAAAATTCACAATTTTCCAGCCCTGATTGTTGCATAGAACCTGCCTGAAATGGTGTGAGCAATATCCACTGCAATCTCAGTAGCAGCAGAGGTGTCTTAATGCAAATGTATCATCAGTTTGTGTTTAATGTAGAATTTGGA